>NC_044244.1:184610946-184913977 GCF_003957555.1 Calypte anna | reverse complement strand
ATTGCCTGATCAAAGAGGATATTTTATAAATACAGCTGTATTTCTTTTACCTGCCTGTCCCACACCGTTTCTATTTGATTGAGATCAAGTGCTGCCCATCTGTGTGGGGAGCTGACAGTATTTGTGCCTGACTGCCGAAAGCTGTAAACTCTTAACTTACTCATTGCAAATGATGAAACAGGAAAAAAATAAAAAAAAACAGTTCACAAGCCTCTCTTAATATCAAGTATATTTTTAATGATTTAATAGTTTTAATATTAAAGGAAGAGGCTTGAGACCTAATTAGATGGACATTTAACTTACCATGCATATTTGGAGTAATTTGGATTAATGTGTAATAAAGGAATAAAAACGGTATGTCAGCCAAGTATTACTTACAGGTCATGACAGGTATAGTGTTACAGTTGCAAAAAATAAGCTGTTTAAGGTCTTGCAGAAAAAATTGGTAACAACAGCTAAGTGATCATCGGCTTTAAAAGTTTAAAGAGAGCAAGAAGAATGCAAGGTTGTTGAAAAGTTGACCTCTGCAACATCCAGATGGGAAAAAGGATAAAAATTATTTGGCTGTGGTCCAACAACTAAGTAGCAGTAGGTTAAATCTTGACAAATGAAGGCAAACTACATGCTGGTTCCCTCTCAGAAGGTACTGGAATGTATTGGTCTGTGTACAATGTACTTATTTCCTTAAATCTTTCAGGGAAGTTGAGAGGGGATGAAGAAATTGTTACTGGAGAGCAACATTTTGTAAATGTAAAAAATAGCTGTAAATAATAGCTGTAAAAATAGCTAAGAGGACGACGCTTCTGCTAGCATACATTCATATGCCTGTTAACTCAAGACTTTTTCGAGCCTGTTCTTTCTAGAAATTCTGTTTTATTTCCTTGGTTTTTTTCTTCCTTAGAATATAATTTAAGCTAAAAGTTAGTTGTGAGAAGTTGTAGGATTTATGAATCTACATTCTGAGATCAGAGCTTTAAACCATGAAATTTAGCATCCTGTAACTGGCAGCAATTGCTGTGAGATACATGAAGAAAAAGTAAAAAGATCTACTTAGCTCTCTTTGCATGATTCTTCCCTGACATTTTTGTCTGTGGAACTGTGATGCTGAATTCTGAACAACCCATATGCCCTTGAGAAAGTAACATAAATGAAAAGACAGATTTTTCTTGAGAGATTTGCACCACTTGCTTAAATGAGATGAAAGCCTGAAGAGGTGGGGGTTTTTTGTTTTTTTTTTTAAATGTTTTCGCCTTTCTTGCACTTTTTTATGGGTTAATACTTTTATTATGTTTCTACTGACATCCACTGTAGCCCTTTGACTTACATTTCAAGGCTTTTTTGAGCATAGACTCTATCACAGTTCTAACGGAATTCAAAGCTTGCTTATAAATATGTCATCTCTTCTCATCACCTGCTTGCCCTTGCAAAACATGAAGTGAAAGTTGTTGCCATAAGTAATGCATTTCTTCTAAAATGCTGACCTTCAACTTTTTTACCAGAATATTTTTAGTAGTTCTCACAACTGTTTGTTGCTGCACTTTCACAGGAGAAACTCAAGATTTATTTTATTTGCAGTTTCTTCCTGCTCCATGTATGCTGAAGTAACTCCTGTAGCTGATTGTAGAATTTGTTTTTTGAGACTGATCTTCACACATTTTAGGAAAATCAGCTTGCCATGTTCCATGTAAGAAAATATTTTTAAAAACACAAGAGTTTTAAGACACAGGTTCTTTTCTTTTTTACCTGCTTATGACTTGCCGCTCAGTTCAGTCTAGGCCTCTTTTAGTGATTACTGATTTCAGTGACATACTAAACAAGAACAGCTGTATCACTACAACTTCAATCCAGATAACAGAGTGATCTGGTCTTAAAATGTAATGTTGACCAGGATGTTCTTTTTCTTTGTTTTCTTTCAGCCCAGTCACTGAAAGAGTTTGCTCGGCTCCTGATTGCTGTTGAAGAGGAGAGGAGACGACTGGTAAGTTTGCTGGCAATCATATATCGCATTAGGCCTCTGTTTTTTTCATAACATATTATTTTTGTTTGTTTGTTTCTGAAGTGCTTTTAAATATTTATTTATTTATGTAGTAGATGTGTTAAGTATTTCATAAGAATCACGTCATTCTACAGAGGCAGAAATATACAAAATACTTTTCTGTCAATTTAAATACTGTTTTATCACAATTTCCTCTCCCCACACTCCACCCCAAAATAAAATGATTCCTTCTGTACCTTTCCTTTCCCACATCTTGTCTTGTAAGTCATGGGGCACAGGAGCAAGCTGTAAACGAAGAGATTATAGTGGAAATATAGACCACTATTAGTTTAATCAAATAATTTGAGTGTTGTCCAATGAATTTGTGTTAGCAATCCAAGAATATGATAGGTAAGTAGTAAGAAGAGAAACCAAGCTAATCACCCTTGAGAAACTCTTGCAGAATGCATTATAGAGCAGACTTGTCAAAGATGTCCTTAGTTATGGTATTTTTATTTCTCTTTGTTGCCCTGCTTAGGAATTTACATTTACTTTAATTTTTTACACTTTAATTTTTTTTTTCAGATATAACTTTATCAAATCAGTTTCAAGTCTATTCTTGTACAACTATTTTTTTAAATATTCCATATAAGCAACAAAACTACCTTTTTTTTTTTTCCTTGGAAGTTAATAATGAATAAAGAAGTGAAAAAAGGATTAACCTCACTAGGGGAATTTCCAAATGTTGTGGAAGTTTAACTGGCTCAAATCCATCCAATGACTATGTCTGTCCTTGTTTTCCTTTCTCTTATGAGTACATAGGGAGGTGAGGAGAAATATTTTCTGACTCAGATTTGAGCAAGAGGCTTACATGAAGTTCTCTTATTCCTAGGAGTAATTAACTGTAGAATTGGTCTATTTCTGTTTGCATAAATATTTTAAAGTGGCAAAATCATGAACATTTATATAGTACAGTTGCATAGTTAATATCACTTCAACTTATAAAAGTGTAAAACTTTGCTTCATGCCAAATGCTCTTTACTTGGTAGATGGAAGGTGACTGTTTAGTACTTACTACCTTCTTTTTCTTTTTTCTCTCAGAGGAGTCACTCCCTTTTTTACTTTCATAAATTTCTGTCCTCTGTGGTTTATAATTTGATCTTTCCATATAATGTCTTACTTTGTATGTGTTAGGGAGGCCATAAAAGTTAAAGTGGGGGGGAGGGGACACATTAATTAAGCAAAGAAAGACCAATCAGAAAGATGTTTTTGTTCAATTTCAGTATGAGTTCAGTGGGAATGCATGGATTCTGCAGCTCAGCTGTTGGATCACAGTGCAGAGTCAGAGACTTCTATGAGATTTCCATCTCACAAAAAAAAATACAAATGGCCATGAATTTAGCAGAATGCCCGTGAATTTAGTAGAATGCAATAATCAAATTATTATAAACATAGTGATACAGAGTATTCATGGGTGGAGAAGGTGTTTTTGATGGGAAATCATTTGGATCCAGCTTTTTGCTGAATCTGAAATAGCCTGATTCTGTTTGTTCTTCAAGCTGAATGCTCATGCTGAGAGCATTTTGGACACACAGTTAACATGGTAGTGAGATCTGAATAAGAAAATTCAGCAAACTTATTTCTCTGTTTTTAAAAATTTCATCTGCCTGTTGGCAGAATTTATTTAATTATTAATGGAATTCAACTTGCTAAAATATTTGTTCCTCATAGAGCCAAATGCAAAAATCAGAACCAAATGCTTGAAAAAAATCTTATAGGTTAAACAAGTCCTACCCAGATCCTCTGCATATCTACTTTACCCATGCTATTCTTTAAGGATAAATTCTGTAAACGGGAGTGTTCAATCATCTTTTTTTTCTGTTTTCTGATTTTATGTCCAATGCTACACTGTGATGGCATTTACATGATAGAGATGCTTCCCATTGTGTATTGATGTGCAATATTTACTACTTTGGCCCTAGGTCACAAAGTTGTAAATACTCTGTAAAAGCAGTCAAAACGTTGTTGCTGTACAAACTTCATAGAGTTGAATAAACTGGAGATCCTGATGTAAAGTGTGACCTAAAGATTGTGTCTGGTTTTATTTAGAGGCAGAAGACAGGTTGTACTGACTTTTTTGCCTCTTAAATCCATTAATTTTCAGCTTTTCATACAATAATGAATCTGTTCATTGTAGCTGATGATATATATCTTTCCTGTGGTGGCTTAGAAGCTTAACACCAACCCAAAACAACAATACAGAATGTAGCAGCTTTGTCAAGGATATTTGGTTTTTATTCTGCAGTTCTCTTACTGCAGTACCTACTCTTACTAAGTTTTATGCATGCCATCATAAAATCCAGAGGTCCACATGAGAACCAGTGTGCCATGCTAGATTTTGAACTGATTTTCCAGTTACAAGGGTTTTCTGCATTACCAACTTCTGATTTACTTGTGAAATCTTTGAAGCATTTTTTGTCTATATGGTGCATTATGTATTTGCTTTGATGCCTCTTCTGGAAGCACTTCAAGGCAGCTAACTGGCAGAGTAGTGAAGATTTTGAAAAAGTTCTCAGCTGACTGGATAGCTTGAGACAGGGCATGCCTGTCTTCAAGAATTTGATTTCCTTAACTTCTGCATAAAAAGAGAAAACTTGCAAAAGTTAAAAAACTTGTGGTTTTTTGATATTTTTAGAAGGCTTGGAGAAAAGCAGCAGGTCAGTGTTGAGACTATTTGTGGATACCATTTACAACTTGCTTTTTGTTCCTAGAGTGTGTGACAGTAAAAGATAGTATTGTATAAACAAAACCTGGATGTACGGGAATATGGAATGATGGATAATGCTTTTAATTACCAGCTAATGATCTTATTTCCCTGCTTTGAATTTTGTATAAATAATTTATGAGCATGCATATGAGTGTATGAATCGGATTTGAATGTGAAAAGTGTATATACCCTATTTATTTCTCATCTGACACCTTTTAAATTCTTCATAAGTAAATTTTTTTGTTTGTTTTGGTGAACACAGGTGTGTTGGAGTGCTTGTACACTGAATTAATAAATCGTTTGAGAGATGCTGAGCAAGTCTTCTGTCTCTCTTCCATAAATCACAGAAAGAATCATAGAAAGTTACGGGTTGGAAGGGACCTCAGAAGATCCTAGAATCCAACCCCCTGCCAGAGGGGGTCACCTAGAGGGGGTCCTTTAGGAACACATCCAGCCAGGTTTTGAATGTCTTGAGAGAAGGAGACTCCACAACCTCCCTGGGCAGCCTGTGCCAGTGCTCTGTCACCCTCACAGTGAAAAAATTTCTCCTTGTGTTTATATGGACCCTGCTATGCTAAAGCTTATATCTGGTGCCTCTTGTCCTATCATTGGGCATAACTGAGAAGAGCCTGGTTCCATCCTCCTGGTTCTCTCCCTTTATGTGTTTATAAACATTAAGGGGGTCACCCCCTCATTCTTCTCCAAGCCCCCAGCTCCCTCAGGCTTTCCTCATAAGGGAGATACTTCTCTCCCTTAATCGTCTTGGTTGCTCTGTGCTGGACTCTTTCAAGCAGTTCCCTGTCCTTCTGAAATTGAGGGGCTCAAAACTGGACACAGTATTCCAGATGTGGCATCACCATGGCAGAGTAGAGAGGGAGGAGAATCTCTCTCATCCTACTAGCCACCCCTCTTCTAATGCACCCCAGGATGATATTGGTCTTCTTGGCCACACGGGCACAAGGAAAAAGTCACTTGTAAGACTCATTTTTTATGACATACTGCCTTACGTTTGATATCTGTCATTTCATGGTGGTGTTAATTTAATGGTGCTGTTGGTACATTGGTTGGTGCATTAAAACCCCCCAGTGAAACGGCCCTGACTGGAATTTTACAAGTAGTATGCCAATAGGATAAAAAGTCAGATTCATCTCCACTGCCTTTACAATTACTTCAGCAACAAGCTACCAAGAAATGAAAAACCATGACCTCTATTTCCCAGTGATTAATAGGCAACAATAGAGATTCTACAATGTAATTTCATGTGGATAGTTGGAACTATATGAAGGGAACCTAGTTAAAACAATTTCCTTCTGCTCTTGCTGGTTTTACATTGTTTCTGGTAAATAAATGAAATTCTTTTTTATTTTAGAGATTCATGCATTATTTGTGTTTTTTATTTATTTGAAATTGTTAGCAAACTTTATAACAAGCAGAAATGTACTAGTAGGGCTTGTAAAATCCTAATTCCCTTTCTTTTCATAAGATTATGCTGTTTTGACACAAGGATTAATGAACTGGGTCATGCTACTGATTTTCTCTTTATTGAGATCCCCTATCAATTCGAAGCATTGAATGCGTTCTCTTGAGTGTTACTTTATCTTGAATGTTACTCCCTGATTATTTGTCGAAGTTTAATAAATCCCAAACTGAAATAGGCCTCTTAAGTGTTACATTCATTGCTATTTACCCAAGTTTTTACGGGTTGCTGGCAAGCAATAAGTGGTCCTAAAGCCTTTCTCTCTGGCATTGTGAATTGGTGACATGTGTGTGGTTACTTTGAGTTCCTGCTCAATATTAAATACTTTAGAGGATAGGACAAAAATTCTGAAGTGGATAGTTGTGTACTATGCTGGATTAATGTTTATCTTTCTAGTGAATATTTATATCTGATAATCTTCATGCTTCAGAGAGTATCTCATTGTTGTGGACTTCTTTTGTACTAACTGCATGTTCTTGTTGTGGTTCTGCATTTGCCCTCACACAAGGGGTCTGATGCTATCAGCTTCCAGGGAAAGCATCAAAATATTCCATTTCACAAGCTGCACTTGAATAAAAATAAATGAACTCTCAAAACCAGCTATCCATGGAATGGTACATAAAATCAGATACTGAAGGGCACAGCGTGTTGTTGAGCAGAATTAACCTTCTCCTTATTATATACAATGAGTTACAGATTCCATCAGAAGAATAAGCAATGTTCTATCCACAGGTGCTGCTTATTACTCCATTTATAAAGAGGAGAAAGTGTAAAATCACATGTACTGGCACGCTGAGACTACAGAGCACACAGCTGGCATTTTGTTTCACATGAGTGCTCTCTTAACATGACAAAAAATAGTCTATGGTGGTGTTTTGATATACTTGGTAACTGCTTTTCAGTGCTCTTCACCTCTCATACCAATTTTGGCATCTAAATTGATCTAGCTGGTAGGAAACTGCCTGCATGAGACTGTCAGGAAACTTATTGCTACAAATTAGGAAAACCACCACACATAAGATGGTTTTGTCTCTTTTCCATTAGGAATAGGATTTTTTTGTCTGAAGATATTTTTTTATTTGTTTGCTTTGCCTCCCCCCCTCCTTTTCTCCTTTTCTCCTTTTCTCCTTTTCTCCTTTTCTCCTTTTCTCCTTTTCTCCTTTTCTCCTTTTCTCCTTTTCTCCTTTTCTCCTTTTTCTCCTTTTCTCCTTTTCTCCTTTTCTCCTTTTCTCCTTTTCTCCTTTTCTCCTTTTCTCCTTTTCTCCTTTTCTCCTTTTCTCCTTTTCTCCTTTCTCCTTTTCTCCTTTTCTCCTTTTCTTCTCCTTTTCTCCTTTCTCCTTTTTCTCCTTTTCTCCTTTCTCCTTTTCTCCTTTTCTCCTTTTCTCCTTTTCTCCTTTTCTCCTTTTCTCCTTTTCTCCTTTTCTCCTTTTCTCCTTTTCTCCTTTTCTCTCTTTTTCTCTTTCCCTTTCTTTTTCCCTTTCCCTTTCCCTTTCCCTCTCCCTTTCCCTTTCCCTTTCCCTTCCCCTTTCCTTCTTTTCCCTTCCCTTTTCCTTTCCCTTTCCCTTTCCCTTTTCCTTTCCCTTTTCCTTTCCCTTTCCCTTTCCCTTTTCCCTTTCCCTTTCTCCCTTTCCCTTTCTCCCTTTCCCTTTCTCCCTTTCCCTTTCCCTTTCCCTTTCCCTTTCTCCCTTTCCCTTTCTTCCTTTCCCTTTTTCCCTTTCCCTTTCCTTTTTAATTCCTTTTCCCTGTTTTCAGTTAGTCTTCTTACTCTTAAGATGGCCTGTCTATATCCTATTAATCAATCAAGGTAGCATGTACTGTGTTGTTAACTTATTTGGAAATACCCTCTGAATTTCTGCATTAGACTAGTAATTTGGAAATACTAATTTCCTGAGTAAATGAGCTTTATGTTGAGCCTCAGAGCAATAAATCAGCATGGAATTATTTTATTTTGCTATAAAATTATTTTACTTTTATGATGTTCTTCCTCTTTTCCCTCTACTTCAGGTATAGCAGACTGCATATTAGATATTAATTGCAGAAGTAATCCATCTTTTTGGTAAATGCTGCAAGATAGGAAAGTACTGATTTGAATGTGTTTGTCCATTGTGGGGTCTTGTTTGCTGGTGTTGTGTTTCTTATTACCATCAGTTTATTGCCCACTAGCAGTTAAGCTAAGTTTTAGAAACAATTGAGAAAATTATCAAAAACAAGTCACATGCCTTCATAGCTTATTTTTGTAAACTCCCATTTTGAAAACTTCCTAGTGCATCTCTGGTCAGAAAGCATTATATAGACTAGGAAAGATAACAGGGTAGGCAACACAGAAGTCTAGACATTTGGAAGCTTTGCTAGAAGAAAACCAAATCTACATTTGAGGTCAGCCTTTCTTCAGAGTGCAGAAATTGGTGGTTTCTGCTTCATCACTTTTTTCTGTAAATTGCTTCTGGAAGTCTTTGGACAAACCACCCCATTGTCCATTCATCTGTCTCACACGTCCTAGGCTTTCCTATGAGGCTGCTGTGGGAGACTGTTGAAAAACCTAGTGAAGTCCAGGTAAACAACATCCACTGCTCTCCCTTCATCTATCCATCCAGTCATGCTGTTGTAGAAGGCTGTCAGGTTAGTCAGACATGAATTTTTCTTGGTCAATCTGTATTGGCTACTTCTGATAACTTTCTTTTCTTTCACATACTTTGAGATGATGCCCAGAACAAGCTGTTCCCTCATCTTTCCAGGGACAGAGGTAAGGCTGACTGGCCTATATTTTCCTGGTTTGTTTTTTTTTTTTTCCCCTTTATGAAGATTGGACAGACGTTGGCTTTTCTCCAGTCTTCTGATGCCTCACCTGTTCTCCTGGACCTTTCAGAGATTATGGAAAGTGGCCCACAAAATACTTCTTCCAGCTTTCTCAGCACTTGTGAGCGTATGCCATCAGGACCTGTGGACTTGTGGATATCCAGTTTGCTTAACTGATCTCTAACTTGATCTTTCTCAGCCAAGGCAAAGTCTTACTTCAACCAGATGTTCTCTGTTACCTCTATAGTCTGGGACTCTTGAAGTCTGGTCTGAGCAGTAAAGACTGAAGCAAAGAAGAAATTCAGGAACTCCTCCTTCTCTGCATCCTCTGTCACAACAGCACCATAGCCTCTGCCTCATTAAACAGTGGGCCCTAATTTGCTCTAGTATTCCTTTTGCCTCCAAAGAAACCCTTCTTGTTCACCTTGCCATTTTTCACCATGTTTAATACCAAGGAGGCCTTGGCCATTTGCCCCTGCACACTCTGACAGCAGTCTTGTTATCTTCCCAAGTGGTCATTCCCTTTGTCTACATACTGTAATCTTCCTTCTTCCACTTGAGATTTTTCAGAAGCTCCCTGCTCAGCCAGACGGGTCTCCTGTTCCCCTTGCCTGATTACATAATATTCAATTTAGTTTATAGAATAATTTTTTTTTCTTTTGTTTTTTAATTTGTCTCTTCTGGGGGAAAATACAGTTTGTCATTAGCATACAGAATATAAAAGGTATTCTAATTTTAAAAATATGTAATACTATTTTGTTAAGGCTTTTGCCAGCTAGCCTTGGAAATTATTGTAGGTTGTTAGCTTTCAAATGGTTGGAATAACTGTGCTATTGAAATTTTTCTGTTTTTGAGAAAGAATAGTGTTCAGAACCAGCTTTCTGCCTCAAATATGAATAGCTTTGCGTTCCAGCTTCTGTCAATGTAAGAATTGGGAGGTAGCTCAAGAGGAGTTCAGCAACACCAAGAAAATGTTTTTGTAGTTGTATTAATTGCATATATGTGGAGTATTTCTTGGACCATTTAAGAAAATGTCCAGTCTTCACTGTTGTTTTGGTACAAGTGTTTATGTGACTGTGTACTCAACATAACAGGAGCAATGATCCAGCTGGAAAAATAATTCCTGTGGTTCTGACTTTCTGTCAGCTCCTTCCCCTCACTTCAAGTGCACAAAAGAAGAATGATAACATTCTGGTCCAGAATTACTACCAAGAAGGTAGTAATTTCTTTGATACCCTTGATACCTTTGATTCCTATCATAAAGATATTTGAACTTTGCCTTTTCTTGCCTACAAATGTTATCCGTGACTGCTATAACTTGATAAATCAAGAAGAGGTATTCCTATTTCTTTCATGCAGCCTTCCTAGAGAGCAGATCTGCAATGTGATCCTTTGGTGTGTTCTTCCTCATGGAGAATTCACAGTGAAGCTTTCCCCCTTGCTGTGTCTTGTGCCAGAAGAAATCCTGTTTGCTATCTTTCTCTGCACCACTCAAGTACAAAAATATACTTGTTCAGTGAGTGTTTCTTAGCATTTGTACTCAATTAATAATAAAGCAAAAAGACATCTGAGTAATAAAAGTAAACAGCTCATGTTCTGTTATGATTAATGTAGTTTAACTTCTAACATCTGTATGTATGCATGGACATTTCTGAACTTTCCCCATATGAAAAACACATACAAGGTCAGATAATCTGGAGATAACATTATGGATGGGATTCTTTTAGTGCAGACCATTAGCTGTCTCTTCTAGATGCCGCTGCATCAGTTTCCATAACTCTGTCAAATAATAATATGTAGGAATGCATATCAGAGAATCACAGATGTTTCATGGTTGGAAAAGACCTCTTAGATCACTGTGTCCAACCATCAACACCCCTTGCCCCCAGTAAAGTAAAATAATAAAAAGAAAAATACAATTTCTATTACACCATGCCCACTCAAGCACGTCCTGAAGTGCCTCATCTACACAGTTTCTAAATACCATCAGGGCTTGTGATTCTGCCACCTCCCTGGGCAGCCCAATCCAGTGCCTAACTACTCTCTCAGTAAAGAAGTTCTTCCTGATACCTAGTCTTAACCTCTTTTGGTGCAACTTCAAGCCATTTCCTCTAGTTCTATCATTGTTCACTGAAGAGAAGAGGCCAACACTCACCTCCCTACCACCTCATTTCAGGTAGTTGTAGGGAGCAATGAGGTCTTGTCTCAGACTCCTCTTCTGCAAACTAAAAGTTTCCAATTCCCTCAGCCTCTCCTCACAGGACTTGTTCTCCAGACCCTTCACCACCTTGCTTGACCTTTTCGAACTCGCTCCAGTACCTCAATGTCCTTCATATAGTGAGAGGCCCAGATCTGTGTACTAACAGTGTACTTTCTCTTCTTTGGAAATATGAACCATTTCCTACTGATATAAATGTCCAATGTGAAGAACTGTAGCAAATGCAAAGCCTTTTGCACCTTGCTCAGCTTAGTCCTTAGTAATTCTTTTCCCTCATGAACCTGCCATTTGAGGTCAGAAAGCAATTTAACCATTTGTAGAGACAGTCCTTGCTGTTCTTCAAGGTAGTTGTCATAGACTTGAACTGTGAAAAGTTATGTTCTCATAGTAAATATTTTTGTCAGAGGTGTGAAAGTGTAGCTCTGTCGTGTTGTTCATCTCTGCTTCTTTTATGTTGGCTTGGTAGCTGGCAACAAGTTGAGAGCACTTTTCTGCTTTTATGGGGCCAAGAGACTGTGAGTAGGACGTGGAATCAAGAGGGAAAAGAAAGAGGACTGGACATAAGAGGCTTTGCCAGATTTGTTTGCAATACTTCTTAACATTCATGTACCTATAACATCTTATACAAACAGCATACAAAGCCTTAGTAAGAGTCTTCTACTTTGCTCTCATGAGACCTCACCCGGAGTATTCTGTCCAGTTCTAGAATCCCCAACACAGAAAGGGCATGGAGCTCTTGGAGCAAGTCCAGAGGAGGGCCACAAAGATGGTCAGAAAGCTGGAGCAGATCTTTTGTGATGACAGGCTGGGAGAGTTGGGGTTGTTAAACTTGGAGAAGACTCTGGGGAGACCTTATAGCAGCCTTCCAGTATCTGAAGGGCACCTCAGGAAAGCTGGAGAGGGACTTTCCGAAGGGAGTGTGGTGATAGGACAAGGGGTAATGGTTTTAAGCTGGAAGATGGTAGATTTAGGTTAGACATCATGAAGAAATTCTTTCCTGTGGGGGGTGGTGAGACACTGGCACAGGTGTCCCAAGGAAGCTGTAGCTGCCCCCTACCTGAAAGTGTTCAAGGCCAGGCTGGATGGGGCTTTGAGCAAACTGGTCCAGTGGTAAGGTTTACTTTTAAGGTCTTTAAGGTCCCTTCCAACTGAAACCATTCTGATTCTATAGTTCTAAGAGGGATTTGATAATTAGTGTATTTATAGTATTTTTTCTTTTTTTTTGTTTTCTGCAGATAGTGAAAATGTAGAAATCAATTCATTTTCAAAAACAATGTGTGTTGCAGCATTACTGCACTGTAATTAATGTAGTTGATTCAGTTAACTACATTAGTTACTTCTGCTATCTATATTTAGACTGCTTGTATTTGCATTTACTTCTCTGTGGATCTGACTAGAAGGTGCTATGCTGATTGTTCCTTATTACAATATAATGTGATCACAGGGACTCTTTAATCTTTTGTATATGAAGCATCTTAAAGAGGTTTAAAAAATTAACAATTTCCAGCATACAGTCCCACGAACTTTAGAGTGTCCTGATGAGCCGGGTAGGTGCCTTAGTACTGTTCCTTGCAATTCTTAATTAACTAATTAGCAGTGACTGCAGTAAGAATAGGAAGTGATTATTGAAAAACAGTAAAACGTTAACTCATGGCCAAATTTGTGAAATTTCCTGATTTAGTTTACAGCATTTTTCAGTTAGGAGAGAACATGCAGAAAATGAGGTTGCTTACCAGTCCTAATTTTGAAGAATATTGTCAAGAGACAGAGAGATGAAATCCTTTCTTCAGTAAAAGTGCCAAATGAGAGGGGTTAGTTGGAAAGCTGCTTGCTGCTTCTCATTTTATAAATCAAATTTGTTGTCAATTTTATATTCATATATATATTTATATTTCATGTTCCTTGTGTTTCAATGCATGGGGTCTTAGATTTCAGGACAGCACTTCCCAAGGTGCATTCACTGAGTGGCTGGGATGAAAATTATTTCAGTGGCATTTTAGTCTTCACAGAAATGCAGGTCATTGCTGTTTCAACTTGTAGACATTTTGGCTTTCAGGACAGTCAGTAATGAAGTGTCTTCTCAGATGACTTGCCAGAGAAAAGAGAAAGATGTTTGTACTTTTGAATGGTAATTTAAAGGAAACTAAGTTAGTGCTAGTGATTGCCCTAAAGTTTATGCATTTATTTTGTGACTGCATGGAGAGGGAATGGAGTTGTTCATAGCATAAGGCATGTGCTGTACCCATTACTAGCCTGCAGTGTCAGAAAATGCTGTTACCTGACAATCTACCACATCCTTACATTTTTTAATCAATTCTGACTTTGCCTGCACTACTCCAAGTATTTTGAGAAAAGGTACTTCACTCCTAAAAAAAGCCCCTTAATTTTGAATTTTTCTTCATTTAGTCTTATCTCTGGGATGGTTTTAAACCCCTATATTTTTGTCCTTAATTATAATCCTAGGAAATACTATTAAAAATGGAAAACAACTCAAGCACTTTATGTACAAAAGGCTATGCTGAAAAAAAAGGTGTGTTTATTTAAAACGATCAAACACCAAGAAAAAGAACAAACTCCTTTTCACTAGCAATCCAGTAAATTATGTTTTTTAAAGTCAAGGCAGCTCAATATTCTTTGGGAACATGTGTAATCTGCATGGGCTTGTAGCTGTATTATAGACGAAGATGTTTTATTTGAAATGTTCTCGTTAGAATGTTGTCTTAAGCTTGCAGAACACTTAGGTTGCATTTTTTAATTCTCTTCAAATATCTGTAGAAGCTCAAATTACTGTTACTTTGACAAACCTTCTTAAATTCATCTCCCCAAGCAAGTACTTTTACTTTGAACTAAGACTGAAACAGATTAATAGTTCTGCCTGCTGTTCTGGCAGCAGTGCCAATTTATTATGCTGTCACTTTAGAAAACTGACTTGGTAAAAGCAAAATAAAATAGAGAAAATTTTGTACTGATTATTTTTCAACTATGTTGCCACAGACTGTTTCGACAAAGAAGTGAAAGAGAACATAAAGCAGTAGTATAAAATCAGCAAATTCTGCTAAAGCTGGCATGGCTGCCAAAAGAAATGCCTGCAAATCTAGCTCTCAGTTCAGTGTTTTTTGCAGCCCTGTTGCTACAATTGGTTGTAAAGAGGTGTTTTTTTCTGGTGGTATAGCTGAAATCCGAAAACTATGTCACACAGTCCTATGGAAACATTCGAGTGGCCAGAGAGTAGCCTTAAAGATTAAAATATTGTGACAGCTGCTCCTTTGGATACCCATCCTTCAGTAAAAGGCTACATATAAGAAAGCTAGGCCTTTCCCATCCCCTAACCAGGCTCTTTTGCTGTGCTGGTATCTTTTTACAAGCTAAATGAGAGCTTACTAAACTGGTCTGTTTTCATGAGAAAATGGTCTATTTTTCATGAGTCATATTTTCATGAGAACAGAAAATCCACTAAGAAATCTGTGTCTGATCCTTCTTCTATCCCTTTTCCTCTAAATGTCTTTTCATGACTTTTGTTATCTGGTATACTGCATCCTTTTCTTAATTTTGTCTGCTGTTCCCAGCACAGTCACTTTGAACTTCCACTACTAATGATTGCCAGAACCTTCTAAATTATAATTCCTTAGAGTCTGAGGCTTAAATAATCTCTGAATATTTTACAGTGTATCACCTATTAGTAGAGCTTTGTATGTGTGTGGCTATAAAATTGTATTTCACAGTAGGAAGTAAATTTAAATTTTTCTATAATTTCTATAATTTGCATTTTCATATTAGTTTGTTTATCATTATGAATGTTTTTTAAAGGACTGTCATGACCTTTTCCTGTGGTTGGAAGGAATTAGCCTGAACAGCTACACTGCACTTTTCTAATTTACACTAAATTTCAACTGGGACACTGGAGCCCTGCACACACAGAGAGTTAATGTTGTCAATAGGATGGACATATAAAAAGATTTCCTATTGATAATGTGCTCAGAAAAGTTTGTTTATCTCTGTGTAGTTCACATATATGGCTAACTTACCTTTTTTCAGAAGATATGTTCAGTGTTTCATACACGTGCTTTTATTTCCTGGGAGGATACATACTTCCAATCTCAGAGTTAACAGTTCCTGGGCATAGTACCATTACAAACAGCTTGGCTGACTTTGGCTTTATGCCTGGACATGTTCATTCATGAAGTAGTCGCTAAAATAAAACACAACTTCCAATTACATTAATCTCTTAGAAAAGCTAGTTTCCTCGGCACTCGTTTTGTCTTTTTTTTTTTTTTTTTTTTTTTTTTTTTTTTTTTAATTTTTTTAATTTTTTTTTTAAACATTAGTTTTGAAGGGTCAGTATTGTTGATAGTGGAGAGATATCAAATAGTGGATTGTTTGGATGGTGCCATGGCTCCTGTATCAAGAACCAGACATGGCAGAGAAGCAAAGCATTTAACTATCAGTTTTGCCTTTCTCATTTTTTTGTTTCACAGCAGCTGCACAATATAATGCAAAGTCATTCCTAATGCTAACAGATAGTAGAGGTTAGTAGCTATTAACCTCATTACTGGAATTGACCCATGGAGACCTGCAGTGTCTGTGAAGATGAAAATTCCTGTTAATACTGCAAGGTAGCACATATTGGCCACAAAAAGTGACTGCAGGGTCAGGTTCTGTATTCTCAGCAGAACCCTGCCTGGCTGCTTAATCTGTTCTCAGCCTCACAAAGAGCAGCAGTCAGTTATGATGTGACTGCTAAGGAACTGGTATTTATCTAGTTGCTTAGGCACAATAGCCACCACTTAGCCACTGATAAAGCATTTTTGCCTCACACAGAAGTGATTGTGGGGGCTGCTCGTAGTTAAGACCACTTCCAGTCTGAACTGTTCATCTTGCCTATCAAGCTATGACTCTTCAGTTTGAAACACTGCTCAATGAATGGGAGTTGCAAAATAAATAATGCAGCAAAGGGGAAAAACTATGAGGTTATTGATGATTTCATAGACCTACATAGGTCTGTGCTCAGTAAGAAGAAAACCGTGTGCTTAATGTTCTAGATAAAAGTCTACTGCAAACATTAATTGAATAATTGTTCAAAAGACTGTAAGTATAATGCAGTTATAATTTTATCTGCTTCTTTGTTTGTGTGCTTATTCTCATACTATTACTTAGGCGTTTCAGAACCTGTTGAGTGCAAAAGCAATGAGTTGATGAAAGAATGAGCTCAGAATCTGGTGGTTTGTTTCAGTTGGTCTCATTTGCTTTTTTTTTCTGCATGAGTTCCTGAAAAGAGGGATTTTAACTTCTCCATTTGTACAACTTTTGTTTCTTTGTGTGGGAAGTGTGTATGCTGCATACATCATCTAGCTAATAAGAGGTAATCATCTGACAGGAAGAAATGGGAAGAGAATTTAGGCTGAATGTCAGGAAGACTTTCACAGGATGAACTACATTGTGAAATATTTTGGCAAGGAAAATAGAAGTGTCTAAGGCACAAACTGAGATTAAGGAAGTGTTGGAAAATGTAATGTAGAAATATAGTAAGTATCTTGTATTAATCAGTGACCATGCATCTTAGTCTGACAGAACTTCAGACAGAAATCAGACAACTGCTAATGAATATCTGCCTTACAGTTAAATTCAAGAATAGCTTCATTTGCCATGATATTTTTCCAAGACAATTTTATGTGAGGCTCTAAAAGGTTGGCTTTAATATTTAGCAACCTAAACTTCTACAGAGACTTCTGCAGATGGGCCATTTTTTGCTTGGTTAAAGAAAATAAAATTAACTGCTAAGTAAAATACAATTTTGAAAATTTTGAAAAAATCATAGATCTAGTAAACATCTCTTCCAACATATTTTCATCCTTCACTGTTCAGCTTTCATTTAGGTTTTGTTTGTTTGTTTGTTTATTGTAATTAAAATGTTTGGGTTTGGGTTTTTTTTCTTTTTTTTCTTTTTTTTTTTTGGACCCAGATGAAGTTGCTTGTGACATTTGAGTACTCAAATTCTTGATCTCTTGTAGAATTCTGTTGCTAGAGAGCAGCTTGTCTGTCTGCCATAATATCTCTAGCTTTTGTCTAGCAAGAAGTCATCCACACTCTGACTTCCTGGGTTTTTTTGAGGAAAGCATATTTAAATTCAGTTTCAGGAATTCTGACAAATGAAGCTTTTTTAAATAAATGCTGTTGTGAATCTGACAACTCAACATCCCTTAAGGGATAATGGGTGATAATTAAAAAATATTGGTTTTACTTTGATTAGTTAAGTTCTTTTTCTTTTATTGATTTCCAACTCTTCTTTTTATTGTAATAGACCTCACAAGGAGGCCTCTTTGGAGTAGATTCCCTCTTCTTTGCAGACGTTTTGTTGGTAATAACACAGAGAGGCAAACAGGCCTGGCTGCAATATTTGCAGACCAGGATTTGGAAAAGCCAAGATACGACGTAATAAATATACAGAATTGATTTGGGGTGACTCTTAAGTAGGTCTGACAGCCAAAGTAAAGCTTTTACTTGTTAAGTAAATCTTGTTGCTTATTTGCTAACATTTATTTTAATAGATAATTTCTGTATCTCTTAATGCACTGAATCTTAAACAAAAGTGAAAAGAAAAAAGCCATACAGACTCTCCACCCAAAAAGAGATTCCTCCTATTAAACTGAAGATAGGTGCTCAGAACAAGAAGGTTTGGTTTTGCTGTGCTTACTTTTTCTTCATGGGAAAAAATACTCTTCTTGTGCTAAACATTTAAGTTGTCAACAAAACTCGTAACATATTATTAAAGTAATTATTAAGTAGCTATTATTATTGTAACATATTATTAAAGGACTCAATAAAATAATTTACAATTAAAGTTGTTGTGAAGCATAGGTATATGTG
Source organism: Calypte anna (assembly GCF_003957555.1). Classification (NCBI taxonomy): domain Eukaryota; kingdom Metazoa; phylum Chordata; class Aves; order Apodiformes; family Trochilidae; genus Calypte; species Calypte anna. Next base: position 184,895,880 of record NC_044244.1, on the reverse strand, counting down.
AATTCTGGATCTATTTTTTCTTAATCAGTTCTGTGTTCCAGTTATGCTGTTTCCTGTGTTTATGTATCCATTTCCTCCTTGATAGTATATAATGTAAACACTCAAACTGAAGATTTTTTTGTTTTTTTGTTTGGAAAGCCATAAAGGGAGGAAAAGCCAGGAAAGTTCTTGTGTTTTTTCTGGTTACTATCTGAAATGGCATACCTGAGTCCTCTTTTGCTTTCATGATTTGAACTCTCAGCTTAGTCAAGAGATGTGCACTGTTTGTATATTAATGATAGTGATAAAAAGATAACTACCCAAACTTCTAAGCACACAACTGAACTGTTTTTTCGTTTGTTGTGGTTGTGCTTGCAATTACTTTATCTTTTACAGTTTTCAATGGGTTAAAATCCATAGAGTAAACTGTAGAAAAAATGGCATCTCTTACTGGATGATTAGCGTGACCATATCTATTGCTGATTTATGGTATTCTACTAAATACTTTTTGAGGTTTCCTAGAGACAAAAAAGCAAATTGGTTTTCTTCTTTTTTTTGTTTTAACACCCCGTAGGTTTGGTTTTTTTCCTCAGGTATTAAAAATAGTGCCTATATGGCACAGATGGAATATACATATACACAGCAGAGGGTTTCTCTAGCTGAAGTGTCCAATGTGTATTGTTCGTGGTGTTGTCTTCTGTCATTCCTCTCTGGATACTGGATAGTTACCTTTGAATGCCATGATTTGTTGACAGACAGAAATTGACACCTCTGGTGAAAACCAGAAAACCAATAGGAGGGAAAGGGTATAGGTCTTTCATTTCTGAAACCTACAAGCCTCAATCATCTTTGTAATTCTTCATTAGAAAAAGGTAAATGCATTCTTTAATACCTTATAAAGTGGTCCCATCCATATAGAAAATACTTCTGCTGACACAGCTAAACAGCAAGAGAGACAGGAGAAACTAAGAAAGAGAACAGGGAAGTGTGAGATACACTGAGTTTCCACTTCATGTTGTAAGTGACAGTAGAGACCAAAACCCCAGAGTGCTTGCCCACTGAAGGGAAAACAGGAATACAGGACATAGAGAAAGCAGAAATTTTTTGAAGTGTGTTACTGTGCAGTGAAGATGTATGTGGCATATATGATCTGTCTTATGTGAAAGGATGTTTAGGGAAAAAGAATCACTAGGATATCTTGAAAACAGATGAAAAAAATCACAGGAGATACCAAAATGGAGCCCCAGATGTGTGCAGCAGACTTGTCCTGGTATATTATCCTCAAGTGAGCTTTTACAATCAGTTACAAGGCATAAGTCTGTTGGATTTTTCCTCTTTCCTTTTTTACTTCTTGGCCATTCTCTGTTGTTAGTCGGTTTAAAACTCCTATAGGGATTAGGTGTGAATATTTTTCACACACATGAAAAATATTAGAGCTTGGAGCCTTAATCTGCACTGTTTTAGACATTTGACTTTTTCTTTATGATATTCAACACATGAATTATTCAGGTATTTGGAAGAATCCAGGTTCTTTGGAGGGCCCACTCTATTGGTGAAGTTACTGGGCATAAGCGTGCCTGAAACTGGAGAGTCCTTCACTGCCTCTTTAGGAAAATGTGTTTGGTAGTGGCTACCATTAAATTACGATAAGCCAGTCTGTTTAAAATCCTCAGTTAGGAAGTAAAGAAGAAACAGTTCATGTCTTTTGGCTTCTGATTTGCGAGTACACTCAATACTTCATAAAATTTTTATTATCAGTACCTAGAACATGAATTTGTTAAACATGTTCATGTGAAAATTTTCCAGTGGATCAACCAATCTTAGAGTCTGTGAATCTATTTTACCTTTGATGGCCCATTGACCATCAATTATTTTGAAGTGGTCTCTTCCTTTGATGAATTTTATGTAACAATATCATAGTCCCTCCTCCCCATTAATCAGAGACAGATTTAAACATCTTGCCCTTCAGATCCCAAACTTTAAATCATTGTATCTGAGCTGAAGGAGCAATTTCCAGTCCTTCTCTGGGCACTCCCCAGGCACATTTGATGTTTTCCTAACAAGTTCATGCACCCAAAGTTCAATAATACTTTTTGAATACTAGGAATCTTGAGTTCTACTTTTTGCCTTTGTCATGCAACAGAGATTACATCAGTTAAAGGAAGAATAGTCCATGTTGTATGAACCCTTGGGCTGTTAAAGATTACTGACAGGTCTGTAGCTTGTCCTGTTTGTTTGAAATTTATTTCTTAGAACTGCGCTATAATTCAAATTTCCTAAAATGGATCTAGGTGCCCTATTCATATGTACAGCTGTGGCCTGAGAACCTGAATTAAAAACTGCTTAATAAAGGTATAGTTATAGGAACCTAGTTTACAATACTGTTGATCTATAGGTTGCTTGAAGGAGATATGACATGCTTCATTTTCAAATTAATTCAGTAGTGCCATCAGTAGCAAAAGAAATATGTTACACCATCACTAAATTAGTCATCCTCTGAATATGAACAGAGAGATTTCTGAGCAACCCTGAATAACTCACAGATACTGTCCTGACTGTACCACTGCTCTCAAGAATCACAACACCTTAAATTTTGATCAGAAGCTAACAGGGACCAGGTAAAAAAGATGTGAGCATTAATACTCAGTGCACAGTTCTGTCAGCCTTTGCAGGGCATCTTCCAGAGCAAATTAGAGATCCTAACTAGGAGTTAGGAAGATTTTTGAACTCCAAGATTGGAGAGAAGGCTGGCATCCTCATCTTTTGTATCAGTGCATGGGTGCTTTGAGTTTATTCTTCTGCTGCTGTGTAACAATGAGGGAGCAGCAGCTCCCACAGTAGGAGCAGCAGGCTGGGTGGGAGCTGGTGGCAATTCAGCAGAGTGCTTTTTCTTCTACATCCTTCAGCAATGCAAAGTTCAAGCAGCACTTCCACCCTCCAAACTTTTATTGCTAATGAGGGCCCTTCACTCAAATCCATTTCTTGGCAAGGTATACTGGGAGAGGAATGGAGTCAATTTTGTTAAGGAGTTACTGTCGGGGGGCAGTAACAGGATTGTTAAAACCCATGTCTGGGCAATTCCCTTGATACCATTCTTTGCATCCTAATTTCCCAATGAATCCTAATTAACAACATGCCAGTGATTACATCTTTATTCAGTACTTGTAATAATTTGGATATTGTTTGACATTTGGAATAGAAACTTGATGTATGAGAATAGCAGTGCTATTTTATTTTATTTTATTTCAGGCTACCAAAGGGAAAAGAGGAAAAATAAATCAAGATGTAGAGAAGAAGTTAAGTTTTGAAATTAATCGTTTTCATATGATACTAACTGGGGAATTTTTTCTCCTATGACTTCAACAACATTAGAAAGCATAACCTATCTGAATTTGTTTGTATGCAGATGTTTCTTCTGGGGAGTATCTTATGTTTCAACAAATACAGCATACGAGTTTGTATGCTGTGAGTGGGAGAGGAAATTATGTACTCACTGTGCAAACAATCTAAGATGATTTCCTTCAATTTAACACATGTAACTAACGTGTTTTTATTAATATTCATAAAACTGGCCATGCACTTTATTAATTTAACCAGGTGTTTTTTTTTTGTCTTAGTATCAACCTCTGGAATTCAGGTTCTTGACACCATTATGTATTATTAGCACATTCTCACTTTTATTTTTTAGAATTGTTATCAGTTGCTGATTTTCATTTCTCCACTTCATTTCCTTGTTCGTCCTGTAAAATGCATTGTGTTGGCTTTCTTGAAGGCTATTTTCACTTTAATTTTTTCATTTGTAGATTATAATTGCTAGAAGTATGCATTTGGTTTGTAATCTCTTATTTTACAGGAAGTCTTAATTATTGTAAAATAATTTTATAAAAGAGTATATTTCTAATGTCTGTAGTAGAAACTTAAAGGCATTTTAAAGGTCAGCATCACATGGTTTTCCTAGTTTACTCTGTTCTTATAAAATACTAGTGAATTTTATAAAATACTATTAAATATATTGGTTAAATATATATTAAATATAAATATATATTAATATTAAAATCTAAAAAAATATATATTAAATATATTAAATATATATGATGGTAACTGAAAAATATATGGTTTGACCTTATTTTTGTCAAATATCTGAGGTATTTAATCTGTCTTCATCCAGCTATCTAAAAAGAAAATGAAATCTAAGTCTTTTTGGTAAAATTTTTGGTAAAATTAAGAATTTTGAGAAAATAAGAATATCTGACTCAATACAGGTATACGTTTATAGATACATTTGTGTGTATATATAGAACATGACTATTTTCAGTAATCCATTTTCTTAAGGCTTTTTTTGGTGCATCTTGAATATGTAAAATAGAATTAACCTGAAGATGTTCATAGCAATTTTATGTTAACTCTATTTTTACATCTTGTACCAGTTTACAGTGCTTAAAAGGCATGTAATATCCCTCTAAGAACAAATTTATGTTCTGTACACAGTTGGCATTGTATTATATGCTGTAAATAATTTTTAAGGCTGTCCATAAAACATATTAGACATCTCATTGCCAATACATGTTATCAGAAGCAGTTTTTTGACTGGGTATGTGTCAGGTTTGTAGCCTTGACTTTACTGCTAGTTGGAGTGACTGATAATATATATCTGCTGTTCCTCAGCTCAGCAGGACAGTTTGAGCATCAGTTATTAAAATGTCTTTAACAGTAAATTTGGTTTGTCAAACCAGACCATTTAGTAGAAGGTGATTATACAGAATGAAGCTTCTGTGCCACATACAAGCAGTGGGAATTGAGCTTGGTTCTGTTTTAAGTTGTGCTTGAACTGGCAATGCTCAAGAATCTTGTGTTTATGACCAAAACAGATTAGCATAAAAACATTGTAATTAAACTACTGTAAAATAACAACAATTCTGGGAGTTTAAATGCAATGATATTTTCTCTTTAAATATTTACAAGGCAACAAAGACATTTTAAGTTTACTGCAAATTCTCAAACGTGGAATTTAAAACAGATGGAAGGAATATTTAGCTTTTCCCTCTAGAGACATCACAGGCAATGAATGCATCGAGTGAACAAGATAGTTAAAGGGAAATAGCATTAAAAGAAGCATTAAATGAACATGTAGATAATAGAAAATGCCAGATGACATTTTTCCATCTTAAAAGCCTGTAATATGTGGAAAGTTTTTGGCTAACTTTATTGTCTTTTGCCTGCAATGATAAGTTCATCCAGAAATAATTACCTTATTATGCAAAACAGGAACTGTTGAGGTGCATGTAGAACTTGCTGCCCTAACTCCATAATGCAAATATTCAATGTTAGGAAAAAGTTCTTTACCATAAGGCAGTGGAAAAATGGAACAGGTTGCCTGGGGAGGTAGCTGAGGCCTCATTCCTGGGGATATTCAAGGTGAGGCTCGACAAGGCTCTGAGCAACCTGATCGAGTTGAGGGTGTCCCTGCTTACTGCAGGGGGGTGACTAGATAACCTTTAGAGGTCCTTTCCAACCCAAATTATTCTATAATTCTATGATCCTAAGTATTCTCATCTAAGTGCATTTTTGTATTTCCCTATGTCTTGTCATTCACTGAGCAGTGTGTAACATCACAGTCCAGTCCTGCAGTCATAAAGTGTTGTCTGTTGTGCTTGCTGCTCATGAAGAGATGAACAAGTCATTAAGAAAAATAATAAGATACTTGAAGTCATTTGTGAGACCTGATACTTCCTGTATAGTTCTGTTGAGTATTTATTTTATTGGGAACTTGCCCTGTATTTCTGTAAGACTTTGCCATTAGGTAAGATAATGACAGTCAGCTGTTTCTGGAGCAGCATTAAGTGGCTAAGGCCAGATGGTGGGAGCTTCTAACTTCTGAAGAATTTTTTTTTTTTCTCTTTGTTTCCATCACAGCTTCACTGAGCTCCCCTGGATGAGCCCTACCTCTGTCAGGCATCAGTTAGATGCCATGAACCAGAGTCAACTGGTGAATCTGGTGTCTTAATACCCATTAGTGACAGAAAGCTTGAGTGGTCAGGGCAGCATGTTGTCATGGGAATCCATGGTACAGAAGGACAGAATGCTTATTTCTGAGACTGAATGAAGTCCTGTTTTACAGAGAAGTGGTACAGCAGGGCAAGTTTGGATTTTAGCAGGCTAAGAAGCCTAGATCAGCAGTTTTGAATATACCTGTTTCAGCACTCCACTAATGTATCAGTTGGTGATAACTGTGATAACTATGCTAGAAAATAATTAAATAAAAGGAAATCAAGAGATAAAAATGTTACTTCATTTTCCACTGAAGAATAGGCCATATTCTATATTACCTAATATAATAAAATTTAACTTATGTTTTCCTTATTTAGCATTGCTTTAGAGTTAAGATGTATTTGCATATTTTTTCTTTCAAATTCGGAAGCAAGACATTTGTTACTGTATTTCATTCATTGTAGGACTTTGGTAATTTATTCTTCAGTTTGGGAGTATGACTGCATCTGTAGTTCCACTGTTTGGTTATGTGTTAGGAATGCTCTACACCTCTGTGAATGTAACTTTGGACTATGAAGTTAGCCTGATACACAGTGAATCCTGTAATTTTTATGCTGTCTCTGTTAAATCTAGCTGCTTTCTGATGAATAAGAAGTGACTCTTCTCCCCAGTCCCAGATTTTAACTTTTAAATCCTGCTGCTGAAATGCACTCACTGGAACTTTCATGGTGTGTTCTCCTTCCCCAAAGCCAAAGCCCAATTCTTAACTGGCCCTAGTTTTGCTGGGAGGTGAATTGCCACATCAGGGTTCTTGTCAGGAGAAGGTTTTTGTGGCTCAGCAGATCTATTCAGAGGCACAGACCCTGTCTAGATAAAGTGTGTGACATCTTTTAATTAGCCTTGTGATAACCCCTGTCCATTCCTACTTGCATATGTAACTATGGGAGTGAATAATTTTGGGCTTCAGCCCAGCAAAGCCACTTAATTGCCAGATGACTCCTCTCAGTGCCATATGCTTCCTATCAATGTGTTCTTCCAGTATTTGAAGAAGGATATTTTATTTGCTTTGCAGCAGCGTTGAGCGAGACTGTCAGTTGTGTTTCAGTCATTTTGAAGCTGTCAGGAGGGCAATATGTGAAGTGAGATCTGGTGTGGCATGAAGGCTGCCAGTTTGACTGGCAATGACTAGCAATAGGGCTAGTAGTGATTGCAGATACCAGTAGTTACTTCTTCTATAGTGTGAATGTCTATTTTAATTGACCTGTTAGTTACTTAATATATTGTTGCTGTATATAGCAGTGACTCTAAAAAGTGGAGAAAAAACTTATGACATGACAAAGAAAAGATGTAGCCACACTTCTGTACCAGTGATTCAAGCAAGCCTCCATGATTTCTCTGTCTGCCAAAAGCCATGGACATGCTCTGTAAGCTATCAAACCTTTCAGCTGCTGCTTCCAGAACAGTTTTGTCCCTGTTTTAATTTTAATATTCTTTGCTTAGTGATTTTTGGGATAGAAATTATCTTTTAAGTGTATGCATTGTGCCTTGTAGAAAATTTTGAGTCTCAGATTACTAGGTGTTGCCTAAAAGTCTCTATATTTTGGGAAAGCGTCCACTTGGGGAACAGCATAGCTTTTTAGTCTGTTCCAGTCAAACTGGTGGAGCATGTTGAATGCAGTGAAAATACTCCTCTTAGCCTCAGTGCCTGACTTTTAGCTTTAAGTGTAGCCCATTTTGATCTCTGCATGATCAGACGTTCTAAATGTTGCCTTTGCTTTAGTGGACTCTGTTACATTAGGATGTCAGAGAGAGTCTCAACTTTTCCTAAAACTGTGCCCTTCTGAGACATATGTGGTGATTCTGTGGTCTTTCGAATTACATTGATAGGCTTGGGAGAAAATGTGTTTATGTTTCAATGGATTTATTCTATATGTTTATTATTACAGCCTTTTGGGAACTTTTCATGCTCAATTATTGTTTTGGAAGAGCCACAAGAGAGCTGTATTTATTCTTATTTGGCTTAGATACATGTTAGCTTTGCCCAGACCTCCAAACCTGCCAAAGCCCAAATGTGGAATGTGGGGAGTATGGTAAAGACTGGACTGGTGAAGAGAAAAAAGCTATTCATGCAGAAAACCTAAAATTTTGCCTGTAGTAAGCATAATAGAATATTATTAAGTCTTATATTATGCTTTATTTCTGATGTGTTGGCAGTTTTCAGTTTCAGCAGGAAAATCAAATTAGTTGGTGATTCTGCCCTAAAAGCATATGGTGAAGTCATGCTACCTCCTTTTAATGAGTGGCATCATGGCATGACTGACACTTGTATTCTACTGCATGTGTGTTCCCTGCCCAAATGATTAGAGAACACTTGGAGTGACTGCTGCTGGAAGTGGTCTTCAGAGAGGGGTTCCCAGGACTGGATTTGCACAAAATAAGCAGAGATTATGAGGGGAAAACTCTGATTCATTGGGAACTTTGCTATAGGTTAAAGTGATAAAAGTATTTGCAGGACATCTTAAACGAGTATAAAAACTAGAAAAGTGAAGGAATCCAATTTAGAGTATTTTGTGGATTGTCCACTTTTCTTTTTCGTGTTCTCTGCCTTGCCCTCCTCTGTTCAGTGTAACTAGGTATATAATCCGAAGAGACAGCCAAAAAGATTCAGTTGTCAAAAGATTAAAAATCTGTAAACACAGGCTTTTTTAGGCAGTGCTGTCAGTACTATGTTTATCTTCTCAGTTCTGATAAACCATGTTCCTGGAAGCTTTTGTTTTCTATTCTGGTTTTAGGCAAGATGCAAGAAGCAGAAGTAAATACCAGAACACCCTTTTATTTTTGCAGATAAATTTACTACCTTTACTACCTCATTCTTTGCAATTGCTTTAGTTATTCATGGAAATGTTCTATAATAGACAACATGCATGTTGTATGTTTTACATAGAAGCCATAATTATTTGCCTCTTGCCCATACACTCCTACCAGAATGTTACAAACATGAACTTTGCAGTCTTGCACATTGGCAGAGTTAATGACTCCACTTCCTGCAGATACTCTGTATTAAAAAGATATATTTTATGTTTAACTTTGCAGATCCAGAATGCTAATGATGTGCTAATAGCACCACTGGAGAAGTTTCGTAAAGAGCAAATAGGAGCAGCAAAAGTAAGTGGCTGTAGAAATAATTCCATTCCTTTTCATGTTTATTTGAGTTTATCAGTTTGTTTTTAAGGCTGGACTGAAAGCTGGCATTTTTATTCAAACATACTTGATGTCATCCTCCTTAATGTTTTTGTGAATTATATTAAAATTATTTGCTTCAGAGGAAATGATTTGGGCATTGAGTTTAAAGATTGAGTATGTGCATGGGGTGCAGCTCTTGGAAACTACTGCTCATTCTTTACCATCTGGAGTTTTGTTCATCCTCTGATGTGTACATTTATGTTACATTGTGTCTCTGGTTAAGCCAGAACCACACAGTGGGTTCAAACAGCTGTTTTGGGTGCAGTATCCCTGATGTGGCTGGTGTATGAAGACCAGAAGTCAGTGTGCTTGAGGCATGTTCTCTTTCTGTCACTACTTTCCCTCTGCACTTTACAGAGTTGATGCAGTGCAGGGATTCATATTCGTGTTGCCAGAGTATTCGTCTTCATATCACCCAGAGATTTTCCCATGGTGGAAGTGATCCACTTGGTGATTTAAGCCAGTTCTCTGTTATTAGGTGTAACATCAGTGATGCTTTGATGATGATCTTGGAGAGGTCCCTAAAGGCTGCAGTAGTAAATTAGAGGTATGGTTAATAACAGTCTGTCTGTCTACATAAATATGCAAGTTCTAAAACATTTTGCATCTTGTGTTAGCACTCAAAAATAAAAACTTCTGGGAAACTTTCCTTTTGTAAGGTTAAATGGGTATGAAAAAATCTTTGATGTTGTAACTGAGGTTGTGCTTGTGCTGTACTCAAGCAACCTCAGAAGAAGAACAGAGCTATTGGAAAGAGAGACCAAAGGTTTAGACTTTTTGTGCTGTTATTGCAAATGTGTGGCAAACAGATGAGACTGCTTCCACATAGGAAATAAGTGAATGCTCAAGCAGAATTTTTGTTGTGAACCTGAGGTCAGATTTCTCTGTAATGGAAGTTCTTTACCCTCTTACCGGATATGCTTTGTTTGTTTTTTGTTTGGTTTTTTTTGTTTTTTTTAAACTGCATTCTTCTGTTGTCCCACCCCTATGCTTTTGTGAGATGCAGGACTGGGATTTTATTTACCGTGCTGCTCAAATCAGAATTGAATGCCAGCACAAAATTATTTTTAGTTTTCAGTAGGTTTAAGGGATATATTCTCTGCTGAACATCCTGTTTATAAGCCTAACCTGCACAGGGTTGACTGTCCCGGTGCATCACAGAGATGATCCATAGACAGTTCACAGGGACACTGTTTTTAAATATATCAATTATCAATCAATCAATATCAATCTTTTAATATATCAAACAGTATATGTCAATACATATTTAATTATCTTATTGGAGATGACTTTGTTTTTTGAATCATTAACATTAAAGGCAGCATATTACGTTACAAGTTGAGTCCTTTCCATTAAGTATGTAACAGTAGATTTCTTTTCCATATAACTTCCCCATAAAAGATGGACATTTGCACATCTTACATAATTTGTGGAAACAGTGATCATTTTGATTCATCTGTGGTCACACAACAGTGTACTGAATGAGTTTAGAAGAGAGCCTGGCTTGGCTCTTACTCCGGTGTCTAATGTAGTGTATTATGCAGCCCTGGCTTAAGACATTGCTACCATATAGAGAGCTCTCATTGCTCATTGCTTTATAAAATGCCAAATAAACTCATCTTTACTTGCACTGCTCATGGAATTCAATTCTCAGGCTCAAAAATGAATGGTTCAGGCTGTATCACCTGGACTGTGATACAAACATTCTCCTCTGAACAGATTTTTGTCAGCAGAGGCAATTACAGTTGGCCATTAACTACATGGAATCAACACAAAGAAAAAAAATTACATTTAATACTGATTTTCTAGTAATTACAAAGTAGTTATGTGTTATCCAGGAAGAATGAGACCAGTATGAAATAGGAGACAAATTTGGCCTTTCTGAAACTCACTGTCAGTTGAGAACATGGTCAGATCACGTGCCTCCACTTCTGTTCAGTAGATTTAACCTCTGAGCATTTATGAACTCATAAATAGGGGATGTTATTTATCTGCAGTTAATGAAGATTTTTACAGAGATTTGACTCTAGGTCCTCTAGGGTGAACTGAACAAGACACTTTCTTGTTGGATTGGATTTGAGTGTTGGATTGTCTCTCATCTAACTGGACTTTAATTTTAGTACCCTGTCAACCTGCAAAATGTTTGCAGGAAAAAAAAGAAAAAGAGTTATTAAGTAGTTTTGTTACCAGTATACATAACAGGAAAATTAGATACTACTATCAGATTTTAATAAGGGGAAGACTGGGAAGACAAGTGCTTAACAGTTCTTGCTGGGCTTTTTTCTTTCTTTTCTAAAATACCAGATAAAATTCAGCTGAAGATAAAAACAAAAAGATCTCTTTCATGACCTGGCCACACACAATAAAAAAAAATAAAATAATTATAAAGTAATGTTAGCAAGATCTTTAGTACCATGATGAACTATGTAGGACTATTCTATTGTCCTATTTAATTTATGTAATGCGAACATTTTTATTCTTTCTTCAAAAATACATGAAGTTTATGAAGTTTAGGCAAAAAATAAGATCACAGAAATCAAAGAGAATATGGTGGATAACATTTATCCTGTTTGATGTTACAAAGCTATATTTCAAATACTAGGACAGCATAAAACCAGAGTGCATAGTTCAAGTGTTTTTGGAACGTCGTAAGAATAACATTAAAGACTGATTCTTCACATGCACTTCAAAAACCTGAAGATACCCAACAAATTTGAGAAACATTCCCCCTAACACTTTACTGTTTGTAATCAAACCAGCAGTGCACAATTCTACATCACTTGCTCTTCTCAATTTATACTACTTGCTCTTCTGTTTTTATTGCACATATTTCAGTTCTTCCTTTTCTGTACACACTCAGTTTAAATAAAGCTGAGTTCTCTCCAGAGACTACACAAACCCAGCTTTGCATTGGATAGCCTGTTGATTTACTCCATCTGAGTTTGAAAAAATGACCTCTGCAATTATTGTAGAAACACGAGCAAAAGCTGGGTGAGGTAACTGGGAAAGGATTTCAGGCATGAAGAATTTTGCCTTATTTGGTAAATGTGGTTTGCAAGTCCCCAGCTGGTGACTTTGGTGAGATCAGTGTGTGATGTGTTATGTACAATAAGGCTAAACTTTCATGTTTCATTTTATCCACTGACTACAGTGTTTAGCAATATTTTTTCCAGTGTTAGTTGACCTTTAGTACAACTTAAATCAGATCAAAAGCAACAGTAGCAATTTTGGTTTTAAGGCTTAAAAGGAGAGATTTCTTTTTCTCCTTACAATCCCATGTTCTTGTTTCATAAAATTGCTTATTTTGACCAGGAGGATTATTCTTCGTATTATTATTCATGTTGTTTCGGTCAGTCAGTCATTCAAAGCTCTGAATTCTGTTCTACTTGGGAAACAAATCCATGTTCACTGCTGGGATCAATTTTCCTGCGTCTGTGTTCATGTCTATACTCACATAATGTAGACATGCAGGAACTGGCACATTCCCTCTGTGTTTTATTTGGATTGTCCGGAAGTTGAGGAACATAAAATAAACAAAAAAAAGCCTCATTTTTAAAAGTTTGTCAGAAATCTGTCGAAGCAATTTTAGATATGTATCTAAAATAAGGTAGAAATGCCAGAATACCCATTTTGTGAACTGGTGTCCTCATTCGAATCAAATTATAGCACTTGCTATCCTTTAACAAAGAAAAATGAATGACCTTGCTCTGGTAGGTATGGTGGAAGGTGTTTCATTATAAGCAGCATCTGTTGCTTGTGAACACTATTTGGGGGGATATTTTAATGTCAGTCTGAACCATACAGGGGAGCAGGTCAGGAGAAGGCAACAGAAATAGAAGCCAGGCCAAGATAATTGATGACCAAATGTTTTGAGTTAAAATTCAACAGATTCTCAAAAATACTTACTACCAGAGTTACCTGATACAGTTTTTTTATAGGATAATCTGGCAAGGAAATGCAGTGGATCAAACCTATTTCTATTTCAGCAAGGCCTTCAAAGCACTCTACATGAACCATTTTAATGTAGTTGAGTTGGATGTTAGTATAAGAAACTCAGTCTATGTAAGGAACTGGCTAGTTGAAATGGGCAATGAGTTTTATTTATGGGAAACTGACTGTTTAAAGAGAAGTTACTGATAAGAAGATCTCGAGGGGTGGTTTGAGATTGGGCTGCTGTTTTAGTTTCAGTAATGATCAGGTAAAAAAAAAAAAATCTCGTGGTGCTGATACAATTTGGGGTTACCAAAGTTTGAGGATGTTGCCAAGATGAGGATTGGAGGACTGGGAATAAACTGTAAAATGAAATGACTGAGCAGGAAGTACTGAGGCTACTTGGGGGTTGCCATACGTCTGCAACCAATAATTCACTTTACTGATAAGAAGCTCAAGTGTCAATCCCTATCTGTTATTGTCTTTAAAAGCCTGTCTCTGGTAGAGAAGTACATATTTTCTTTAGCATTTCTTTCACATATTTAACTTCTTGTGTTTTAAATTAAGCTTGTGAACTGGAAAGTACTGTAAATTGCGTTTGTAAATACATTTAAATCAGAGGTGTTGGTTCTATATGATTTTAATCTGAGAAAATTTTCTTAACGTTTTTTCTAATCTAATATCTTATTTAAATTAGTATTGACAGATCCAAGCACTGAGAAATTAGGAGACTAACCTAAAAAAAAAATTTCTTCTAGGGTATTCCATTTTCTAAAAATCAGCGAAACCTCACATCTTATAACTAAAAGATTACAGATGCAGTGATTAAAAACTGTGAGTTCAATCCATTAACTGTAGGTGTTCATTACTAAACTAGTCAATATTTTGTCTGAAATCTGTTTTAATAAATTATGTTAAATACATTATTTCTGTTAAAAATTAATGATTACCTAACTTAAACCAGTTTCTGAAGCTGTTTTTTCTGCACTTTAATAAAATTCTAATTTATATCCAAAAGAGAACAGATGTAAAATAAATTAGTCCTCCATAGTACATAGATATGCAATTTACTATGTTCCACCATAACACTGAAGAATTAAGGCTTATAATAAATATGTTAGTCAGTGGAATTGCTTAAGTGAGTATACAAAAAAGAGCCATTTATTTTTTAAATGTCTAGGGTTAGTAAAACAAAAAGAAAATAAAAGCTAGCAGTTATCAGATTTTTCTACTAAAAAGCACAAAAAATACAAAAATGCAAGAAAATATGCACATTTTCTAATTAAATTAAGGCTTTTTTCTTGCTGATTTAAATCTTCAGTATGTGTCAAAAGGATTCTGGAAGATGCATTCTGCCCACTCACAGCTGCTAGAATCCTGCTGGACTCCTGCCCCGTGATTAAAACTATGGGGAGAAAAAAAAAAAAAAAAAAAAAAAACTTTTCTCAGTAGGATACAATAGCTCTACTCATCTTTTATATTCTTTCTGGCCTTGCTCTCAGCCACAGCATGGAGAGCATTATGTTCCACACCTGGAAAAAAATATCTCAGCGTTGTTAATAGGACTCTTCAGCAATCTCAAGGATTGAGAAAGTAGAGAGAAAGAGGAAGTTAGGAAGTGGCCCATGGCACACAGCAGGATGAGACTTGGAAGAAGCAGAGTTTAGTACTGCATACCTTGCACAAGGTCTCAGTCTTCATTCAGGTAGACAGTGGCACCTAATCCACCTCACCCACCAACCCACTCCGTGCTCAGAATAAGCTTCCACCCTCAATTTTGAAAAACTTTATCAAACCAACTTCATCATGTTTTCAGCAAGGCAGTTATGTTCTCTTACTCTGCTGATATTACATTACAGAGTTGTGCTCACAGATGTCTTGTAGTGGCACAGCTGTACCAAACACTTCATGCTTAAGTCATGAATCTTTTTATATGGGCATAAATTAATCTGCTAAATTTACTCTATTACGTCTTTGGGGAAAATGAAATCTCTTTCTCTATTGTTTCACTTTCTTCTCTGGTGTATTTAAGTTAATAGCAGAAAAAGAAATGTGTTATGTTTGGGCATTGCTCAGGTGAGTCTGTGGGTCTTCATACCACACCTACAGTAGAGCTGCATGTTCTGTTCTAAATAGAAAATCATCTGATTGGGACACTTGGCTGTATCACCATAGGTTTCCCGTTGTTCAGTGTCATGTCCTGTCTATGCAGCAGGTTCTGCAGGGCCCTGGGAATATACAAACATGCTGTTTCTTACCACTGTAGCAGTTCGGCTTTTGGCAAAGCAAGTGTAAAATAGCTCTGTACCAAAGTACAATGGCTCATAGTAGCTGGAAGGTATTACTCCTGTACTGAAACAAAAGATGGCCATCACAGCTTGAAACTTTAATGTGTTTTGGTGTAGATACAGGAGTATTAAGAGCTCCCATCATATTTTCTACAGATGAACAAGCTTCATTATTTCAGCATCTTTCAGGCTGCTGGAGCTACCACAAAACTATTTGTTCCTGTGGAGCTTGCCAAAAAGAGGTGGTCTCAGATGGTTATTTTGATGAGAAAATCATCCCTGCCTAAGAAGTAAACTGGTTGAGCTTAACAGCACCACTGGGGAGGCATGACTTTTCACCCCAAGGTGATAGTTTGTGTTCCTTTATCAGTGTTGTAAGATGGACTCTGAAAATAGAAGCTTTCAAACCAAAACAAAATCACTTCTGACATTAATCCCAGACTGTTTCCTTTTTTTTTTTTTTTTTTTAATCTGTAAACAGCACAGCTTCCAGTTGTGTGTATTAATGTGAAAACTTTCTCATACCATGCCTCTGGTCCTTCCTCCGATCAGCGTTGCAGTCGTGCTATGGTGACATGGAAGGTGGCATGGGACCATGAGCTGTGCTGAAGGTGCTGCTGGCATGCTGGAATCAGCCAGGTCACTTCAGTGATAGGCACAGGAGGGAGATTCCCAGAGACTGTTTTTAAAAAGAAATTACTCCTTAAGAAAGAGATATTTTTTATCATCTGCTTTTAAAATAAAGCAGTGAGTATGTGATGTTATAATTAGTGTGCAGGAATTGCTGTATTCGAATGACATTGTGTTCTTTGCAGCTTGTTTGTATTTCCTTTGTTTTAAGTGCAGAAAGAAGATAATTTCTAGTGATGTGGCCTCTGCTTGTGCATTTCAGTTCATTGGTGAATGGGACATAACTGAAATACACTTAATTTGTGAGGGAATCTAGCATAGGAAAGAAGGCATAGAGCATCTGAAACATCAGTGTGCCTCCTCAGGGAGGTAAAAAAATAAAAGTGCTGATGGGAGGAATGTGGGCAAGGAGCTTAAAAGCATCAGGTGCAGGATGCCAAGAAGGCAGCCACTTGAGGTATGGGAGATGGCCACTTGAGGAGACAGAGGGACAGACAGACAAACAGCAATTGCAAGAAAAAGGCAATGGTGGAAACCAGGGGAAGTCATTAATTAATGTTACACACATTTAAAAATTGGATATATTTTTTGTAGCTGAGAAATAAATTTGGCTGTTACAATGGAAGTGAGTTTTTCATACCACAAAAGCTGTCGTGCCTGTAGCAGACCTGAACTGTGCTTACACTCCACACAGCTAGAGATTGTATCTTTAGTATTTCTGTGCACTCATTTTAGTAACTGTAGGGCCAAGTCTATCTTCTCCTTAGTATGAGAGCTAGACAGAATCAAGAAAAACAAATCTTTTTTTTTATGTTGGTGCAGCATTATATAGCAGGTTGGTATGACTGCTGAACTTGAAAAGCCAACTTCTAGCTGTCTGAACATGGGTGAAGCTGAGAGATTTTTCCCTCCTTAGTCCAGGTGCTAACTGGAAAAAAATAAATGGGAAACAAATAACTTCAAAAATGGGAGCTGCCTATTCCCCATGAGCAAGACCAGTATCATCCATTGCAAATATTGCTTTTCTTCTGTCCTTGTGTGGCACTCTGCATCAAAGGGTTCATTACAACCCACCAAATGTTGGTCTTTTCTTTTAAACCTTATTTTCTTTCTGTTTGCTCCACTTTGCCATTGTAACTGAACTGAATTTGGTGTGTATGGAAATGAAGCAGAAACAATAAAGGGCATTGTTAAGTTGTCTTAACGATTGGGCATTGTCTTAAGTTGTGCCAGGGGAAGTTTAGGTTAGATATTAGAAAGAATTTCTTTACGGAGAGAGTGATCAGGCATTGGAATGGGCTGCCCAGGGAAGTAGTGGATTCTCCATCCTTGGAGATATTTAAAAAGAGACTGGATGTGGCACTCAGTGCCATGGTCTAGCAACCGCAACGGTGGTTCAAGGGTTGGACTCGATGATCTCTGAGGTCCCTTCCAACCCAGCCAATTCTATGATTCTATGATTGTATTTTATTTATTTTTAGTAAGCTTTAGAAACCTCTGTAAGCTTTTTCCTGAAACTAGATAATGAGGCAAAAAATTACTATAAATACTTCCTGCTCATGTAAGCAGTGTCTTCTCTCCAGTTTGATTTTGCAAACATTAATGTTAACAGGATTGTGTGGACAGTGTTGCCAGCTCAGTGATTTCAGCATTTTGAATATTCTAAATCATAATGTGTTATTATAGCATGCCCCAAATGTGAGTTGGCTTCTTTCCTTTTATCATGAAAGCAATGACTTTGACAGCAAGTATTGGGTTGTATCTTTTGTGGTCATTTACTGTCTACTCAGCATATGTAGCTACATTGATTTCTAACAAATTATCTGCAATGCTGATGACAAGAGCAATTAATTCTGTATGACTCTTGATGAAGTACACAGAGTTCATTCAAGCCAGTTTTTAATTCCTAAAGAACATGGGCAACTCTCTTTTTAAAAACATTTAAAGTCACAAAGTTTTGTACAGGAACAGGAGACTGTCTTTCTGTTATGATAAAAAATTTTTGATTTCAGAAAATTTATCCTAAGTCTGCTACACAGAGGAATTTAAAAAGTAAATTTCTTCTTTTCTACATAGCTTCTTCATATTATTTAAGCAGCAACATATCCTAAGTACGATATTCCAGAAAAAATACATCATATTTAGCAGACACTAAAAACAATGAAACTATGTGTGTAGACTTATGAGTCCTGCTGTTTGGGCAGGGATTTAACAGATTCCCAGACATCTAGCAGCTACTCCTGGAATCAACAAATGCCAAATCAATTTGAGACAACTCTGCAGCTGAATAACAGGGAGTCTGATATGTCCTGCTTTGCAACTTTAAAGTATTATTGGCAGGTTCACATGTCTTTTCTCAGCAGTGCTGGGGCTTTTAATATTTTTTTCCATTTCAGGAAAGAATTTTTTTTGAGGAACAAGTGATGTCCTTCAAACTCATTAGTTCATTTCATAGTAACTGCTTTTTATTTCAAACAAAATAATAGAAATACTGAACAATTTTTTTTTTATTTATTTTTTTTTATGCCCTCTCTGTTAAGTTCCTTCTGTCTGCACATATCTGATGGAATCAAATAGGGAAGTGTTAGGAAAAGGCTGTAGGATTCTTGTCTTCCAGGAAACACTTTGGAAAATAGCTGACATTTGGATCTGTCAAAGTGTTACTTCAGAAGACTATAAGCCCAAAAGTAAATATCTTGCAGGGTTATTTAGTATTTTACATATATGTGAACTCTATCCTAAACTTAAACCAGTTTGGACTTGTTTAAAGTAGGTTTTATGCATATCTTGACTGATTTTAAATGAGTTTATTTTTAAAACTGCCAGCTTTTAATATCTGTCTTCACAGCTTTAATGCTGCTAAACACTCTTGTATTCTTGGTTTATTGCCTTGTTATACTTTGTAGTTGCAATATGTTCTTTGTATTATATTTATTTTTGCCTCACACGATATTCTTCTCTGGATATTTATGGTTTGCCTATGGTTATTCTTCTTTAGTAAAGAATTGATTTAAACAGTTATAGTTGTTAGGACATTTAATTTTTTACATAATGCATTCAGCTTCAATTTGAAAGTTTTCACTACCAGTTATGAGTAACATAAATCATAATGTATTACTATATTAATCCTATTTTATATTGAACAGCAATAATTTCTCTATAAGCTATGATAGAACTTTGTTCTACTCCCTATTATTTGCTAGCAATACATAAACCATGTTCTTTATCCTCCTGGCTTTCTCCCACACTTGGAGAAACCCAATCCGCTCATAACTTGTAAATTGTGATTTGGAGGAGGAGTTTTATATCCCTTCTTCACTTTTATTTTGGAACATATCTTTTGGCCTTATCTTGAACTGTAAGCATTCAAGTAACAAATTAAAATCTCTACCAAGAAGACATCCCCCCATCCAGACATCTAACAAAATGCAGTCTGTGGTCTCGAATGCCTGTGATCATTTCGATTTTATTAAAACCAAATGAATGCCACTGCCTTCCCAACCCACCAGCCATCTCTATGAGAACTCTAAGCAAAACCTCAGGCAAAGTAAAATGGAAGGTAAATTTATTTGTTTCTTCCTCGAAGGAGAAGTTGTGAGACTCTGAGATTTTACATTTTCCAGGAAATTCATAGGAGCTGAGTTCAAAACAGTCTTTCCAAGTTTAGTTTATTTTCTAGTCCACAGTTCTACTTTTCATTGTTCTACTACTTAGAGATGATCCCCAAAATCTACAACTCCAAACAAATTTCCTATTTTCTTGTAGAAATGCATTTTGAATTTTTGTTTGAGAAAACAAAGACGGCTTTGAGAAAGATAGCTTTGAAAAATATATATTTGAAGTATAAATTTTCAGTGAACCATCTCCAGTGTGTTGATATATTGATATTTTTGTAGTTGTCAGAGAGAAAGAAAGGGGAGGTGGCTTTATTGATCTCAGTGGAGTTCACAATTGCCTTCAGTTTCTTCCACTGACAATTGTGTCTGACATGATCTATATTCAATTCAAGCTGTAGCATTTCTGTGCCAGTTTCTACAGTTTCTACATCTCAGCTTGAGCTGGTAAGAAAAATATGTGCTAATTTTGGGTGGGGAAAAAAAAGAAATCATCACAGCCATCTTTCACAATGTTCACTTGTTTCCTAATCAAGTGAGGGATCCTAATTGCATTCTTTACTCCAAATAGTTTCTTTGCAATGTTTTCTTTTTTAATTTCCTTTCTTGATCCTTTTAAAATCACCTCTTACAAAACTTGTTTATTCTATGGTTGTGCAAGGATGCTGTCATTGAAAATTAATCTGAACTAAAAGCAGAAGGGGTTTTGTTTTAAGGATTAGTGTATTAATGTTTAAATATGAATTCTGGACCAAAAAAAAAGAGTAAAAATATTTTATTTAGGTGCTGGTGTAAGAGCTTTTGCCATCCTTCCCATTTTTTCTAGTTGAAATTATTTCTGATGCCACACTTATCTATTAACATATCTTGGGTAAATCTTACATGTAAATTAAAATTTGTAGGAATCATGGTAGTGATTTATTACATGGATGTAATTGTTTACAGCATGGAACCAAGGTCTTTCTTAACAAGAAAAAAAAAAAAGTTGTCTGACTCAAATCACCTTTTAGGAATTGATACCTGATCTTTGTTCAGCCATAGATTTCTGTAAAACAAGAGGGATAGGTAAACATCTTTTGTGTGAGACTTCTAACTGGCATGTCTATAATTATTAGTGTCTTGAGTGAGATTTATTTCTGAAAACATAGCTTTCTCTTTCTGGGTATTGTCTTATGAGTTTTGAAATAAAACTGTAGAGGAAATCTAAGCAGAGAAATTAAATCTAAATCCAGTATTATATGACTTGGCCTTGTTAGGAGGGTAGTGGAAGTTAGTAAGACTCCCTTATGTGCTAGAAGCAGAGCATTTGGTTAAGGGCTTTCCGAATGGTGTTGATAGAAATTTGTGGCATTTAAAATTGTAAGTATTTTTGAAATAAGGAGGTCTTAGTGACCTGATGGACCTAAGAATAGTTAAACAACTACAGATAGACATTTACAGTGCTTAGAGTCAGAAGAACATGACCTACACAAAAGGCATTGATGACTTACATGTCAGTGTAAAATACGTCGAGTATTTTTTGTCTTTTTCTGGGTTTAGATTTTTTTATCATACCCTTTTAATTGTCTCATGTTTTTTTTTATATCTCACATATTTTTTTAATATTTTCTGTGGTTTTTTATGTGTTCTAGCTGATATTTAGGCAGGAGTACTTAGTAAGAGTCTAGGGCAAATAGAAAGGATGGGGAATACAGGCAGGCAGGATGTGTGAGTGGGAAGGTAGCTGGAGGCTGAAGGGAGAACGAGGCACAGCAGAGAGGTCAGGAATGGAGTGTTCCTAATGGCCATGTGCCTTACACTTTGTTTCATGGCTGCTCCTGTCTGTTCTGGTGGCAGAACACCATAAGTTTTCTTATCCAGGGATTCTCCGTCCCTGGAGATATTTAAAAAGAGACTGGATGTGGCACTCAGTGCCATGGTCTAGCAACCGCAACAGTGGTTCAAGGGTTGGACTCGATGATCTCTGAGGTCCCTTCCAACCCAGCCAATTCTATGATTCTATGATTCTATGATCTTATTTCTCCTTGGGGTTTGATGTGGAATCTTGAGGCAGAAGCAATTCTCTGTTTCCTAAGCTTTGAGGAGATATTTTCACACAGAAACTTCAATTGTAAAAAAAGCAGGTTTCTTAGTCTCATGGACAGTTTGCTGGAACCAGGGTTTAGATGATTCATTTGGGCAGCAGCTGTGTATAAGAGTGTTTTAAAGGCTGCAAAAGAAAATGCTAAAGTTTGTGACTCCACTTAGGATGCACTTGTATGTTGTGAGTCACTGGCTGAGTGTGCAACATGAGAGTTATCTTGGCATAAACTGAAGTGTTTCGTCTCTTTCAGAAAATGAATCACCTGCTTTTTGTTAATTTTTCTAGAGTTAACGGTTTTCAGAGGCCTTAATACATTCAAGTGTGTGCTTTTTACTGGCATAGCAGAATACATTTCAAGCAAAAGGATCTCCCTCACCTGTTGGGGCCAGTATTTATTAGAGTTTTCCCAGAAATATGTCTGAGTGATGAGTACAGTGCCAGAAACACTGTCCTGCTGGCACTCCAGCCTTATTCCCAGAAGTATCGCTGAGTAAAGATACTAATGCAGTCAAAACTACCAAGTGATTGATACTTATTCTCAGTGTTTATTCTCCAGCTTTGAAAAGAGAAAGTTTGTTGTGTTAAAATATGGAAAAAAAAAGAAGGGTTATGCTGTCCTTGGAAACACTGTGCTTGGGCTAGAATTTGTCCTAGTGCCAAGGAAACTTCAGGTTGTTAGGTTTCTCTTTAACTTAACTGATATAAAAACTCTGAAGGTAGTCACTAAGTGGATCACTGTTGCAGCAGAGAGGTACAGTCTGGGAGAGATGGCAGAAGACCAAGAGACCTTTCAAATTCCCTGTGTCCACACAGATGGTGCCACAGAGATTCTTGGGGTTTCACATGAGATACAATGTGTCTTGCAGCCACAATTAGTTTTATTTGATTATCTTTGGTTGTACTTGGGGGAGTTTTATCCGTGTTTTCTTCTTCTTATATATAAAGAGAATAGGTAATGTGACATTTAGTTCATGGGAGTTGTCATAGATGTTAGCACAAACTATGAGCAGCTAGATTTGGTACATAGGGAACCAGATAAGGTGTGTGAATGGATCCCTCCATGACGTGCATTTGATGTGCTGCATGAGGAGCTATTTCAGATGGCCAGGCCCTACGTTCATTTTTCTTTTACTCTTACCAAGCAGTTTAGACTTCTGACTCATGTTCTAAGGACATGGCAAGTAATGTTCTGAAGTAGATGATCTCCAGGACTGCATATATGCCACAGGAGTCCAGTAGCTTGCTGCCAAAGGCTTCAATATTGCTACCAAGCAGACTCCTCTCCCAGCTTTAAGTGTCATGGAAAAGTAATCCTTTTTTTCTTTTTCATTGCATCAGATGAGTTAACCCTTGTCTTGAGGATTTCCTCAGGATGGTGACTTTTCCATCTGTTACTTGGATTAAAACAAACAACCAACAAAAAACAACAGGGCATTTGTTTTTTTCTTAGGTTAGCACCTTAGCATCACTGTCTCAGAAGGTAAGACAGTGTGCAACCAACTGAACCTTCTTTACAAAAGATACTTATCTGTAGTGTGTGATCAACTGCTTTTGACCAAAGCTGTGATCAATTCCTGCTTTTGGCCAAAGGAGATGTTGAGATACTCAAGTTGCTCTTGCTTGATCATAAAGTTGTGGCACTTGAGTACTCTCCAGTAAAACTGTGGCTGTGGAACTGACCTGAAATTCCAATCCCACAAAAGGTGATTTCTCATCTAATGGGTCATTTGCCAAGCCCTGCCTTTTAATCACAGAATTAACAAGGTTGGAAAAGATGTCTAAGATCACTGCATTCAGCCATCAAATAATGTGTTTTGGAAAAAATTTGGAAGACAATCCACATACCTTTTCCTTGCTAGGCAAAATACAAGGTGGTTTTTTTTTCTATCATTTTTTTTCCTCTGAGTTGCAATAAAAACTAGAAGGCATTCAGAATTTGTCTGTATTTTTAAACAAAATTTGTTGTTTCAAGTGCCTACTTTTCCTTTTGATGTCTTTTGAAGATACATCTATTGTGAGATACACCTGTTTAATAAGAACATTAAATTATGCCTGTTTTTCATATGAATTATACTTGAACTTGTTTCAGGATAGCAAGTATATGATGTGTTTCATAATCTAGTATTATTACCATTGTGAACTTTAGTCACTGAAGCTAATCAGTAAGTAGTTTGTTGTTACAGCTGTTTGATAAGTTTTCATTCGTGCCATTAAGTTTTTCTTTCCATTTCTTATTTCTCTGGCTAACCTGTCTTTCCTGTGATATGAGGAAAAATAGAACAGGGTGTTGCTAGGTATTTGTTTTTGTACATAACAATTTCTAGGGAGAAAGAGGTCAGGAAAAGAATCACTACAGTTCTGAAGATGACCTGATGTTGTTACTCCTTTATGTCTCATGATTACTTTTTTTCCACTATTAAGAGCTTTTGCACATGTGTAGAGTAGGATTGGTTGCCTTAAGTTTTCAATGTTTTCTCAAAATATTCAACTTTTTGTTCTTTAGAATCATTAGCTAACATTGTAGAAATCACTGCCAGAGTTGCTCTTAATTAGAGGATATATATTTTACAATTAAAAATACACTTTTATAATTTTATCCATTTTATCATTAACAATACTCTGATGGGATATTCAATCCTTTCTTTTGTTTCTGGAGACTTGACACTTTTTCTTAACTTACTCATAGCATAAGCTTTCTTTTGTATTAAATTATTATTAAATTATTATTTGTATTAAAGTAGTCTTATGGTAGAAATGTGGAGATGATCTGCACAGGATGGGAAAAAATTAAGAGGAGTGGAAAAGGAAAAAGACAGGATAACTTTTAAGTGAGACAAGCTTAAATATTCAGACACATCAAAAAATTATTAGAAACAGATTTTTGGACCAATTTCCTTTTAAACCACATATGTTCTTTCCCATCTTCCTCCTATGTGGAAATAAGCATATATCAGTCTTAAATGCAAAGGATAGGCCTATGTCATCATCTAATGTGTTATACTCACCTACCTCTTCCACAATATTTTTACTCAGCAAAGGCAGTGTGACAGGGAGGTCTGTTCATAAAACTTGGGTAAAATTATTTTGCATTTAAATTCTGCTTAACAAGATACAACCTACATAAAAGTTCATGTGTATTCATTATTGGAAAATACGTAAGGTTGTGTAGGTTTGTAATTTATGAGGAAAATCCTGCTTAATATTGCATTTAATATTTGAATAATTCCTCCTAATATCTTCAGGCCTAATTTAGAGTTAAATACTAAAAAAATCAGAACCAACAAAAACGGTTTTATAAGCAGGCATATTTTGGTATCTTTTCTTTCTTTAGGTTAGCTATGATATTTAGAAAGTACTTTAATTGGCTATGTTTTGTTTTTCAGGATGGGAAGAAGAAGTTTGACAAGGAAAGTGAGAAATATTACTCCATCCTTGAGAAGCACTTAAATTTATCAGCAAAGAAGAAAGAATCTCATTTGCAAGATGTAAGCAATAAATGCAGGCTTACCCAGTTTTACATTTGGGCAGAGATCATGATAACAAACTGGTTCTCTTCAAGAAAAGCTTATTTTGTTAATGTGAAATTGTGGTTATTTCTTGTAGTCACACGCTGTGAATGCAAATCCTTGAATGGGATTAATATGACCCTGATGAGAATTAAATGTTTTATAAGGCAATGTTCTACATGTCCAGCTTTGTCCTTCAAGTACAGCCAACATTTACTGGTTGCAACGACAGAATCACAATAAAAATGTGACTACTTATATATGGTATATGTGGAATATTTGAAAGTCAAATAATTAATTGGAGTTTTTGATATTTAATTTATTACAAAATGAAATCACACTTCTTTTTAGCACAAATTTTAATTTGGAAAATTGAACTGAGATAATTTTAATGATGCTATTTTATGGGTTTTTTTCCCTGTTTTTCACCTTAGCCTGCAATTGCAGCATAATGCCCTGAAATCGTATCCACAACTTAAGCTTTGAAGAATCTATATGACCAACTATTTTCTGATTAAAACTATATAAGACTTCTCATTTAACACGGCTTTTCAGTATGCTAGTATAAATTATTATCATGTGTCTTTGGGACAAATTACAGTAAAAGCAGCAATTTGATATCAATGACACTTTGGGACTTGTGCCAAAATTGGTTTAAAATTATTTTGATGGGATTACTGTTGTCACAGTGACTCTTACATAGTGGGTATTACTTTGCAGATGGAGTTTTCACAGAAGATGTAACCATCACTCAGTCTCAAATTGTGGAATTTTTTTTTTTCATGTTTACTAGTAATACTATAATTCAAATAAACGAATTTTAGTGATACAAAATTTGGAGTAATGCTTACAATCCTGAATATATAATATTCATAATTCTGTATAATAATCAGTCTAGATAAGTCATTAATTATGTAGGATTGATTAATTGTTCCACTTGTATGAAAAATTTTTGTGTGTACAGTTTTGCTTTTCCTAAATACCCTCTCTATTGATAAAGAAGTAGTTCTGTTAGAGGCTAAGCACTGGCTAGGAAAAAAAAAATCTTATTTAAATTTGGAAAAGTGAACTTTAAGCACCAGTTTACCTTAGAATAGAAATAAAATAAATAAAATATTTTACTTTTCAGACATGATAATAATTGCAATCTAAAAACAGCAATGAAGTGAAAAGTAACAACTGTGAATCTAATAAACTGTGGTAGAATAACAATGGATTTGGCTCAAGCATATAAACTAGTGGAAAACCAGAATAAATTTTTCCACTGCAGCCTTAAATGGCATCTCTGGAATTAAAAATCTTATAACTGAGGCTGATTTTTTTTTCATTTCTGGATGCACTAGTTCTAAGGAATCTAGGGCCTAACGTGCCATTTGTCTCTTGCCCAGTTTTGTGCAGTTTAAGGGGTGCTTAATCAACATCATAGACCCCCCATAAGTAGAAGATGCAATAGTAAATCTGTACCAAAAATGTTATCCAGGCAGACTTTTGACCTGAATCTGTATCGTAAATAAAGGGAAGCAAATCAGTTCCTGACCCAAAATCCAAGTGATAGCTGTTGGCTCACATCCAGATGGTTTGAGTGAGTCCTATTTCTGGCCCATGTGTCCAGGACAGAGTTCACTGGAGCAGCCCAGAGCAGAGCCAGGGCAGGAGCAAAGATCCAGGCAGTGCTGGTGACTGGGGCTTTCTTTCCCAATGCAAGCAAAGGGAAACCCTTGCCTCATCATGCATTTAGTGAAATGGAAATGCCTTTTATTTGAATGCTACTGTCACACTGGAAAATTCTTCTTTTTTTTAATTTTCTTTGAATTATTTTCTATTTCTGCAAATTGTTGATGTTTTATGGTACCTCATCACATTATTTGGGTTGAAGAGGAGTGGAGTGAGGAAGGAGTAGTTCTCATACTGTGTAGGGTTATTTTCCATACCTTACTGTAGTGAAAATTGAGATCACTTTAGTTAGGCATCTGTAGCTCTATGTTCATATTATGAGCATATTATTTAGAGAGTGGTCTGCGTATCATAGAATCATATAATGGCAAAGGTTGGACAGGACCTTAGAAATAATCTACTCCAACCTCCAACCCTGCCCATGGCAGGGACACCTCTCATCTACACAAGATTGCTTACAGCCTCATCCAGCTTGGCCTTGGACACCTTCAGGGAGGGGACATTCACAGCTTCTCTGGGCAATCTGTTCCAGAGTCTCACTACCTTCATACTGAAGAACTTCTTTCTAAGATCCAATACAAACCTGTTCTCCTTCAGTTTAAAACCATTTCCCCTTGTCCTATCACTGGACACTCTAATGAAAAATCTCTCTCCATCTTTCCTGTCATTTCCCTTCAGGTACTGGGTTAGGTATATTCACCTAATTGAAATGTGTTGGATATTGTAAGAGCCTGCAAGACTGCTTATGCAGTTTAGATATATTATTAGACTTTTTTTCCTTCATCATCAAAAAGAAAACCCATAATACTGTCTTTTTACTGCCTCTGAAACTCCACAGTGGAGCAGAAAATATTCAGAATTGACTGATACGAAGTTAATAAAGCTCTGATATTTTTTTCTCTTAACTATGTTCCAGAATCAGGCATTATTACAGAGCAAGGGCTTCAGTCTCCAAGCTTATTTGACATTGAGGTACACATACCAGTGATATCCAACATCAATGAAAATATTACTTAATATAAACATGTAACATACTCAAAACCATGTCCATCAGATCTTTTTCCCATGCAGTTTGAAATCAGAGAAAAATAAGTGAAAATCAGCTTTTGAAACCTCAAAATCACTTTCAAAGTGTTTCTTCACAGAAATTCATAAACATCTACAGAAGAAAGCCAACTATATCCTGAACTGTATTAAAAGAAGCATGACCAGCAAGTCATGGGAAGTCATTCTCCCCCTCTACTCCACTCTCATGAAACTCCACCCGGAATACTGTGTTAGACTTGGAGGTCTCCAACACAAGAACCATGAAGTTGATCAGGGGGCTGGAGCACCTGTTCTGTGAAGACAGGTTGAGAGAGAGTTAGGTTTGTTTAGCCTAGACCAGGCTCTGAGGAGACATTATAGCAACCTTAGGGTACCTTAAGGCCAGCTACAGAAAAGCCAGAGGACTTTTTACAAGGGCTTGTAATGATAGGACAAGGGATTACTATTTCAAGCTGGAAAAAGCTACATTTAGATTAGATATTAGGAAGAAATGGTTTAGTGTGAGGGTGGTGAGACCCTGGTCCAAGTTGCCTGGGGAAGTTGTGGCTGCCTCCTCCCTGGAAGTGTTCAAGGCCAGGTTGGATGAGACTGAGCAACCTGGGAGCTGACCCTGCCCATGGCAGGGGGTTTAGAACTAGATGGTCTTCTGAGATTCCTTCCAATTCTACCCATTCTATGGTTCTATTGTAAGATATATCTTGGAAATTGTGAATTAAACCCCATACGTTAGAGGTGATTATGGCCTTAATTTAGGAACCCATCTATATTTGCAATGGCTCTTGGTTGTCCTAAGTATCATTGAAATTACAGCTTGGTTTAATACTGTTCAGAACAGAGATAATCTAATATGAATGGCAGATGGCAGTTAATTCTCTGGCAAAGCACCTGATTATTGGAATCGTGAGTGCTTGATTTCTGTTGCATAATACTAGTTTTTGTACTGAATTTCCTGGTTTGTTGTTTTAGAGGCACAGGAAGGAAATGCTTGTACTGAATCATTTGACACATACCATAAAAGCCTCTGCTTTGAAGTAGTGCTGGAGCCCTGTGCTAGGGCAGTGGATCAATATTGTCAGGATCCTGTGCAGCCAAATCATGACAGTACCATCCCCTTAACTAAAGAAGTGATGTAAATTATATGTGGTGGTATTGATGACCAAGTCTTGCCTAAAGGAAAATATTGACTTTTTGCATTTGTACTATTGAAAGTACTAAACCTCTTTTATGACATGTTTGCTGTTTTAAGGTTTGCTATCTGGCTTTTCTCATGTTGTTTACTTTCAGTGTCAGAATAATTAAACTACAGAATACACAAAAGTATGCTGCTACTTTTTAACTGGCATACATCAGAAACAGCTGAACTGGTTTTACTCATATTGCCAATACTTGATAAAATTTCCTTTTCACCTATGACCAAAATGTAACTAATGCAGCCCAAAAGAAAATGATTTGTTATGTAGAAGGATGAATTAAAATGGAATCTCTTCTTTAGGCATTTTCCACATACTGCACAGCTTCTCTATTAGGTCCATGGATTGTTTAAATGAAGGATAAAACCCCACTACTCTTTATCAGCTTGTAAGAGTTAATTCTTTAGTTCACGCAGAAGACTGTTTTTCTACTGAATATTCCTGTCAGGTGGTATTGTTCATGCACTTCTGACAAGTATTGTCCTTGTAGTTATTGCATTTGAAAATTAAAATGTGATAAATAAGTGATTTATGAGGCTAAGGACTTAAAATATGTTTAGATTTCATGAGCATGTGATTCATACTATGAAATAATAATTTGCAAGATATTGTTAAAAACAGTCTATTTAAAAAAAAAAGTACCTTCTTGGGAAGGCATTTGAAGCTGAGATGTACTTCAGTGCATGGGATACTCAAACATTTCAATGGAAATTTTAAAATTTTTGTTTCTCTGTAATTCCTGTCCTACTCTCTGAAGTTTATTTTCCTAAATTTTTCATACACCAGGGTAAGGTTTCTTGCTGCCACCTTTCTTTGTTTCCTTACATGGTCTCATAGAGTGTTAAAGTGCAAAAAGAAGTGAAAATTAAAAAGATGTGGGGAAAAGACATAAGGTAAAAAGTGTAATGTTAGATTCTTAAACTTGCATTTAGTTATTTTAAATAGATATTTGAATTTTCCAGAAGAAAACTGAGCCTCATGAAGCTTATAAAGTAATCTTGTAGAATATCTGTTAATAACAAAATCTGGTTTTGAAATCAGTCATGAGTGTAAATGTCAATTTTTCATTTTATCTTTTAGGCAGATACACAGATTGACAGAGAACATCAAAACTTTTATGAAGCATCATTAGAGTATGTTTTTAAAATTCAAGAAGTACAAGAGAAAAAGAAATTCGAATTTGTTGAACCTGTAAGTTTTAGTTTGTATCTTCTTTAGAATGCATGCATTTAAAGCTGAAAATTTAAGTTAAAAGATCTATTTTCTGATCCTTTTTTTTAATTCTGGTGGCAGGTTATTTGTGTATAGACAGACATGAAGATCTTGGCTTGGGCACTTTGAATGTTTATTAAATGTTTATGTAAACTGTGTCATGTCTACTGTGAAGTGAAATATCTGACTTGGAGTGTGCATAACATTTTAATGGGACAACATGTAGTTTTGTGTCTGTGCAACACATTATATCTTGGCTAAAATTCTGAGCCACTTTTTTGAATTAAATGTTCCATGTAGGCAGTATGTACAGATAGATTTCTGCATTATACATAAAATGAAGTGAAAATTCTGTTTTTCTGTAGGATAGGTAAGTTTCTTTATTTGTTGGTGGAGTCATTTGGCTTTAGTTTATTCCACACATTACAGAAACTATGCATTATCGTGCCATAAAAGAGGAAGATAAAATTGTGTTTGTGCTTTTTGTCCATATTCAGACCTGGGAATTTCTCCTTGACTATGTTTTCAGCCCCCACCCATAACTGTCTTGCTCCAGTAGCAAAAGCTGCTTCAATGTGCTATGTTAGGACATTTCTGTGGCATACTGGCAATACTACTACTGGTTATATCATACAGGAATAGTTTGCCAGTTGCCTTATTTTGTTCATACTGACAATGTCATCTGTCCCTTCCCATTAAGCATACTGAGCAGAGCACCAGTTTTGAAAGAAGAACATGACAGGTATAACTTTTCCTCCCTCCACACCATCTCCCAGCTTCCTTGTAACTAATCAAAGCAGCACTTTTGACTGTGAAACAGGTTGAATTACATCCCTAACACCCAATATCACCAAGAAGAGTGTCTCAGATGCCTCCTTTCCATGAGATGAGAATGTATTATATATAGGGAATGTTTGACATTGATGCAAACTAATGAACCTGGATTCAGCAAGCAGCACTTACAGAAATCCTATCTTTATGGCATATAGCTGCCAAACTTAGAGACTAAAACTTTGCCCAGATTCCTCAGTAAGAATTCCTCAACATTTTTCTACCTGTCACAGATTAATCCATGGTGTCTCTCTCTGTCTAGTTCTGCAAAACTCTTACTTCCTGGAAAAAGTAATCTTGACCCAGCTTTCACCCTGGTATAGGAAACTTCTTGCTACTTGAAAGTCATAGAAACTTTCTGAATTGAGAAGACTTTGTACACTGGGAAATATTATTAGGTAATTAACATAGGGCATCTTTCATCCTATGTACTAGGCAAAGGGAAAAAGTAGATTGAGTTTTATATATTTTAGATAGACAGGTTGAGCTTTATCCTATTGACCAGGAGCTGTCCCTGCACTATGTCACCCATCAGAGCAGCAGCTATGAATTACCAGAATGAAGGAGCTATTTATCAGTTCATCAGTGCTGATAATGAACAAGCAAGCAAGGAAGGTTACTGCTGAACTCATTATTGTATACCTGGGTATTTTTGTCACCAGGTATACACATCCAGTAGGTAAAATTAACTATTGAGTGATGAATCAGTTACCATACTGTGTCAGATCAGTAGGCAGTAGTAATCAGTAGCCTTACAGGCAGTGTCCTCTGGCTCCAGAGGTGATTTTTTTTTAATAATAAAATTGAATATAAATGGAACTTAAATTGTAACATCAATTATAAAATTTTGAACCTTCAAAATTCTGAATTTTTTGTTTCTAGTCTGTTGCATATAGCATGAAGAAATAGAAGCGTTTACTGAAACCCATTAAGCAAAGTATGCCAAGTACATTATGATGCACACCATCAATACCATGAGACAAAGAAAAAAATATCTTCAAAATAGGCTTTCTAGAAGTGCATAGTTTATGTAAGTGATGCTGTATGAACATGCGCTCCTAGGTGGAAGTAGATAAGGGCAGAACCTAACGCTTCAAAATCACGCATAGGAAGAATTGGGATAGTGTTAATTTTCTTCTTCATGCTCTACAGATGTGGAAGAATGTCTGGTGTTGTATCTTAACAGACATCTATCCTCAGAAGCTCTGCTAGTTGTGGGGCCTTCTAATGTCTATACTGCTTGTGTCTCTGATTGATCAGGTCAGTGTCACATCTCCACATAATTCTCAGTCTTACATGTTAGAATGGACACTTTAAAGGAGGGTTTAACAAAATAAAAGGAAGACCATTAGTGCAGTGAATGAGGAAATGGACAAACATGTACAGGACGGATAAATTCATGGAAAAAGAAGTTGGAAAGGAAATGACCTGCTGGAGCTCCTTCCAAGATCCTCAGTTTGTCTCTGCCAAAGGACAAGGGTAGTTTGGGAACCAAAGTGGGATACAAATAGGTTACACCTGGGACAGTAGGGCACTAGAAGCTGGTAGAGTGTTCCTTCCTAGAGGAAAGTGGGGTAAGATTTTAGGTATGAAATGTTAATGAGTTGTACTTTGAATAGAGGATTATAATATTTAGAGTGGACTTTTGAAGCTGCTCATCAGGCCTTGGATTTCTCTGCTGTTCCCTGCATCTTGTCTCAGAGAGTGGCTACCATGTACTAGACTGCAGCTGACAATTGCCTATTTGTGGTCCTCCTAGGCCTAGAAATTCTTGATTTCTTCCAAGGGGGAAGAAAATCTAAAGCTTTTCACAGAGATTTTAAGTTGGTTTTCAAGGACAAATTAGTGTTAAAATTTACTTTACAGCAAACAACAAAACAAAGTAAGTGAAAATAATCTCTTCTAGCTTTGCCCTTGTGGGCCCAGAGAAAATAGTCCAAACCAACACAGCTTTCTCAGCATGTTAAGTCTGCTAGGACTCCTTGGAACTCCACTTTGTCCCTCAGCAATACCAGGACTTCTTTGTGCTATAGAAATCAGGACACAGCTCATAGACAACAAACTATCTGAAATGTGAGGGTGGTCCATTGTCATGGAAGTCCAGAAATGTTTATTTAAAGGAAAAAAAGAATCCAAACACCAACCAACAAACCCTTCCTGCAGTTGCATGCAGTTCTGTGAGACTTCATTATGGTTATTAAACTCAGTTTATTCTTCCTTGGATTTTCTACATTATTAACTGCATTCACTTGAATCTGATGGATAAGTACCTTCTGGTGCTATCTACTTATAAATAAAATGAAACCAGGAAGACAGGGACTTCTGGCTGATGTGCTGCAGGCCAAAGGTTAAATTCCTCCCCTACCCAAAACCTAAGTACAATCTTCTTCCTGTGAGAATGAAATGACCAGGCAGTCTTGGGGTCACCATCTCTGCATAAAAACAAATAAAGTCTCAAGAAGTAGTTGGATTTTGTTTCAGGTTCTGTGTTGAAATCCTCGCAGCCACTGGGGTAGTTAGCAGCATTGTATTATGGAGTCCAGACTTTGCTTTTTATTGGTGTGACTGATTAGATACTCAGACTGAGGTAACTGTAAGTCACCTGATGAAATGAAAAATTGGTGGTAAGAACATGTCAGGCATTGAACATGGTGCTTGGTGAAACAAACTCTTCTCGTTTCAAGACCACTTCAAAACACACACTGACAGACAATCTTTTTTAAAAGAAAAAAGGGAGAGGTATTTATCTTCTTTGTTATTTAATATTTAATATATTGAAATTATGACCCTGCTATCAACAGCAGTGTCACTTTTAACACCAGCAAGAAAACCCCACTGTGAGCATAAGCCTAAGGGAAAAGTCCTTGGCTTTTAGATCTGCATGGAATCCTATGGCACTTTGGGTCCTCATGCAAGTGGTTATGAAGGTACCTTAACAGCACAGGGAGTTTTCTGATCCTTCTTCTTCCACCACCAGTGACACATATGCAGAATCAAATACCATTCTCAGTGTCAGTTGTTTCAACACAGAATTTGAATAAGCTGGTGTAAAACTTGCATAAAATAATCATATATTTGCTTTTGGTTTAGTTCTATTTTTACAAGTCCTCAGAGACTATTTGATCAAGATAACCTCAAGGCCAGATTCTCTGCAATGCACAACTGCCAGAATGCCTAAACAGTACTTTAACTAAGAGGCATTCATATTTTTCTCAGGGCTTTTTTCTGCAGTGTTTTTTTGGTGTTGGTTTCTTTTGGTTTGTTTTGTTGCTTTTTTTTTCTTTCTGATAAATTTAGCTTTGCTGCCATCTTGTGTTAAAACTTTTCCTCACCAGTATTTGTCCATGTACCCCATAAAAGCATTCTGTATGGTGGAAAATGGTTTTCTTTTAAAGTATTGAAGCTGAAATTTTACAAGTTTATAGTATATGCCCCAGAAATGCCCTTTAAACTGGTCTTTAAAATTCAGGAATAAGCTGACATCCTATAACTTTCTCCTGCTAGTTCATTTATTGTAATTTTGGTGGGCTCTAACATTATGCTCTGGCTGCAGTTTTGCTGGGCATTCATCTTGCTCCTGCAGTGCTTCATTACATAAAAGACCTGGGTTTACCTCCTACTTACAGGTTAAGTTAATCCATATAATTTTGGCTGAGTTGTTTTGCTGTTGTATCTGAAGGAGCTGTAGTAGGAAATATGGATGAGTAACTGGATCTAGACTTTGCAGAGCTAGAACCAGAGCAGAGCCCTGATTGTCATTTACTTACTTATTTTATACTTCATTCATAAAAAAAGATTAGTTTTCTTGCTTTTCTTTCATGTAATTCTTTCTAGATCCCTAGGTTTATCATATAAACCTTAAAATTGTAGAACTCTTTCCATCTGCTTATATAATTGGAAATTTTAAGATAAATTGTTGTATATGGACCTCCTTCAGAACCACAATCAATAACCAGGAAGAGACTTGCAGGGCTTCGTTGAGATAATGATTTCATCTGGGCAGATCATGTAAAGCTGAGACAATTTACACAAACTGTGTAGCTCTTCACTTGACTGTGTTGCTTTGTTTGTTTGTCTGATTGTGAGAAATGGTTCAGGGATTCACACTCCTTGCAGAGACCCCAGAAAAAGTAGCTTTTATGCCCAGGGATCTTCTCAATTCTTCAGACTTCATGACTGACTCACTGGGCAGGCTTTTCATCACATCTGCCTGAGGCTAGGGTTTCATCTGATCCTGCAATACCAGTAAAAAACAAATTTGCACACTTCTATCTGTGACAGCACTGATGGTCTGCTACCTCAGGACCTACTTTAACTTACTAATGCATCAAAACATCAGGTTTTCTGAGGCAGAAACACTCACTGAAGGGCTCAGTAAAGCCAGAACTGGTGCAAGGATGGGGGGGATGCATGGCAAAGCTTGAGTGGGGAGAGGGGGGAGAAACAAGAAGGGGTCTGCAAGACTTTAGTCTGGTAGAATCATAGAATAGTTAGGGTTGGAAGGGACCTTAAAGTGTGCCAACATCCCTGCATGGGCAGGGACACCTTCAACTAGACCAAATTGCTCAAAGCCCCATCCATCCTGGCCTTGAACAGTTCTGAGGTCACTACATGCCCTTTTCACCTGTCCCTCTCCAGCTTTCCTGTACGTCCTCTTCAGGTACTGGAAGGCTTCTCTGCTCCAAGCTGAGCAATCCCAACTCTCTCAGCCTGTCTTTGTAGGAAAGGTGCCCCAGCCCTCTGATCCTCTTCATGACCCTCATTTGGACTTGCCCTGACAGCTCTATGTCCTTCTTGTGTAGGGGACTCCAGAACTGGACACAGCACTGCAGGTGGGGTCTCATGAGAGCAAAGCAGAGGGAGAGAATGACCTCCTTTGACCTGCTGGCCATGCTTCTTTTTATGTAGCCCAGGATCTGGTTGGCCTTCTGGGCTGTAAGAGCACATTGGTGGCTCATGTTGAGTTTTCCTTCAACCAACATCCCCAAGTCCTTCACGGCTGTTCTAAATCCAGGCTCAATCCAGCCTGTATTTGTGGTTGAAATTGCCCTGACCCAGATGCAGGACCTGGCATTTAGTCTTTTTTAGTTTCATACAGTTTATCCAGGCTCACTTCTCAAGCCTGTCATGGTCCTTCTGCATGGTCTCCCTTCCTTCCAGCATGTTGACCACGCCACACAGCTTGGTGTTGTCAGCAAACTTGCTCGGGGGAGGCTCAATTCCTCTGCCTATGTCACTGGCAAAGACCTTAAACAGCACCAGTCCCAATTATGACACCTGAGGAACAACACTCGTCACTGATCTCCACTTGGAAAGTGTGCTGTTGGCTACAGCTCTCTAAGTGCAACCATCCATCCAGTTCCTTATCCACTGAGTGGTCCATCCATCAAGTCCAGATGTCTTTAAATTAGAGACAAGGATGTCATGCAGGAAACTATCAAATGCTTTGAGCTACTAGTGGCAAGTTGTCACCTCATCTCTTCTGCCCAGAGAGCAGTGTCCTTGATTTCTCATCCCTCAAGCTGTGGAAGTTTGCACATTAAAGGGTGTGGAATGTCTGGTTATGCTCTAATGGATGGGGCTATAAAATGCAAAATATTATTTTAGCTCTTCCCCTGAAATATGTGTGTTACCTTAGCACAGCAGTCTCTTAGCGAGCAATAGAAAAGAGAGAGGAAGAGCAATTTAACTGCATTTCTTCAAGTAGGGGTGAGTGTAAATTCAAAGAAAATATAAACATAGTAAAAGGTACATTTTTAAGATATTTCACTTACAGTAATCTATGGCACTGGTAACACAAAGAAAAGTGTATTAAGTATGAATAATGGTGGCTTTGTTGCCTGAGTCCAGGCTGCTTCAATAGTCGATGGAGAGAGATAAATGTTTCCATTGGATCATTCATCCCATTCTAAAAGAGAAGTCTGAAAAAAGAAGGAAAATTATGCTCTTGAATACCTGTGTGTTTTTACTGAGCTAGGAGGCAGCCTTGACAGCCAGCTACTTAGCCTAGATTATTAGCTTTTCAGTGACTGTAATATACTAAGATAAATCTGTCCTGCTACAAATTTTGTTATTGTACATGCAAGTCAGTAGCTTGCTTTTGTTGTTTTCTTTATGTGGTATGTAAGCAAAATCATATATACTAAGAAAACAGTCCATAATGAAAAATTAAATGGTTATTATTTAATAACAGGTAAGAAGACTTAAAGCAATGTCAAAATATTTCTAAAATTTAGAACAGAATAAATTACAAGGCTTTTAAAACTAGTAGGTGATAGGACTTGATTCAGCAGCAAAAAGAAACATTCAGGAAATCTAGTTGCACTTTTTACTACTTAAACATTGATTTAAAGTAACCTTTAGCTATAATGTTCATTTGGATTTGCACAAACTTCAACCGCTCTGTTGGAGTCAGGCACAGAAATACCAGATAGACTTTGCATTTTGTTCAGAGCAGGAAGAAGCAGTCTGGATTTCTTGTGTTGTATTAAGCTGTCCAAAGCATACTTTAGGAGTCTCATTTGTGGAAAACAGGTCATAGGCCAAGCAATTACGATGCAGAAAGTGAAAAAATATTTTGAAGAAAAAAATTTTGAACTCTGAAAATATGAGCTCGGAAAATGCACACCATCAAAGACTCCAGATGAAATACTGGACAAAATTTCTAGGGCAGAAAATTATTATGGAATAAACAACTTTGTGACACAAAATCCCCTTTAAAACCTCTCTCTCTTAAGGTATGACCATGAGTTCCTTGCTTAGCAAAGCTTTGCTGTTGCATGTCAGGAAATCTTAGAGTGTTCCAGGAGCTAAGATATAGAATGCTTTTTGTTGATGGTTTACCATATTTTGCTGCTGACTATAACAGAAAAATAACTGTTGTTAGTTTTTGCTTTCTAATACTCACCTAAATAGAAGCAGTGTGCCAGAGTTTCTAAGAACTATTTTTCACTATTGCAGGTAATATGTATTCACAGAATCACAGAATCCTAGGGGTTGGAAGGGACCTCGAAAGATCATCTAGTCCAACCCCCCCTGCCAGAGCAGGGCCACCTAGAGTACATCACATAGGAACGTGTCCAAGCGGGTTTTGAATGTCTCCAGTGAAGGAGACTCCACAACCTCCCTGGGCAGCCTGTTCCAGGGCTCTGTCACCCTTACAGTAAAAAAATTTTTTCGAATATTCAACTTGAACCTCCTATGCTCCAATTTACACCCATTACCCCTTGTCCTATCACTTATAAGTTAACGTGTGTTCTGTTGTATTTGTGTTACTTAGCATTAAGAGCATGTTAAAATATATAATGCTTCTCAATTTTACCTTTTCAGCTCTTGGCCTTTCTTCAAGGATTATTTACATTTTACCATGAAGGTTATGAACTGGCTCAGGAATTTGCACCATACAAGCAGCAGCTGCAGTTCAATTTGCAGAATGTAAGGATGATTTGTATTTATACCATTTTGTTCACTAATTTAATTTCAGGATATTGAAATTAACATGTAGCCCTTTATTGGAACTCTAAATCTTGTAATGTTTTAGTAAGCTGAAAACAAATTAATATATAAATAAGCAAGAGTTATTTTTTGTAAGTTAATGTAATGGAGACTCCTGTGAACAAATAACTTCAGAAAAATTAACATTGAGATAGTCAATTTGTGATTTCCAGGTCAAAATGTTGGGGACAAGAACCAGAAAAACAGGACAGCAGCCAAGTTCTGATGTAGAGAACACAGTATCCCAGATAGGTTTAAACAGTGTAAATGTTTTCTTAAGAGTGGGGCCTGTCTTTTGGAGTAAGTGGATGTCCCAAAAATGCTCCAAGTGATACAGAATAATATTTCTTGTTTCTTTAAGATCACAGTTTGCAATATAAAGCTTGTCCTGCTCTCTGCTAGCTTCCCATTGTATAGAAAGCATACTTGGGAAGCCATGCTCTGACTGTTCTCTGGATTTATTTTGTCCACATCAGAGAACTGCTGGGGTCTTCCTTCACAGTGAACAGTTCTCACAGGCATTAAGTTACAGCAGAATAAATTATCTCTTATGTGTGTAGGAAGTTACTCTCAACTGAGCTGATGAATTTTTTTTTTGTGTGTGTGATTTGGTCCGAATTGGTAGCAGGAGCCATACAAGATTAACTGTGCCCCAAAAATCTACAGTTTCCAGAAATAACAAAAATACATTTAATCCACAATATTCATCATAACTGCTGTATACAAGTGTATATTTATTTACCTGTGTCATTCATATGCTATACTTCCAAGGATATATAAATTAAGTAGATAGAAAACATCTTTACACCTGATATGCATTTGAATCACTATAACTTGCTTTTCTGGGAAAAAATAATGTTACTGTTAATATTGGGCCATCCCTACATTTTTCATGACAAGTAACTTCCAAGTGAAGAACAAATAAATAAAAAGTGTAGGAGTTAGATCATTTCTATATACTTTAAATGCTGTGATGGATGTTATGACATTTCCATTTCATTTTGTCTTGAAGAGATACTCAGCAGAAATTTTTGTAGCTTCATTACAATCTAAGAAGCTACAACTGTTCAGAAGATCTAACATCAGCTTTTGTGGGCAGTGCCTTGGCCACTGAGCTTGGGCAATTCGAAACAGCCCTTAGGAGTGCAAGAATTACTTCTTGTGCTCAACTGCATTTCCCTGTTGGCTACTGGAAAATAAAGCACTTGACTTTTTCCCTGTAGTATCTTGCTATTAGAGAAGTTAATGTTGGCTCAAAGTTAGAAGACAGAATTACCTTACTATTGCTAATGTAGATCTGCATTCTTAGGAGTACTGAATTCTACCAGATTTTACTGCAGTTGAACATGTGCAGAACACCTCCCTACCCCCTTTCCCTTTTATGTCTTTTGTTCATATATAGGTATAGATCTCATTTAACACACTGCTTGGGGAAACAAGGGGAGACCTTATAGGTGATTAATCTTTTCCTTTTGAATCAAAATGCAAATAT
Source organism: Calypte anna (assembly GCF_003957555.1). Taxonomy (NCBI): domain Eukaryota; kingdom Metazoa; phylum Chordata; class Aves; order Apodiformes; family Trochilidae; genus Calypte; species Calypte anna. The sequence goes on along the minus strand of NC_044244.1, from coordinate 184,855,679 downwards.
TGTCTGTCTGTAGAGTGTCTCAAACCTTTGTTGTTTCAGATTATGTATTTGCTACTAAGACTCTCAGGTAAGGGCACAAGGGGTCAGTGTTGTTGCATAGCACAGCTTCTGCAAAAGGGTGAAAAATGTGCCTACATCCAGTGATTTATTTACTTTTAAGAAGAGTATGAGATCACAGTGCAGACCAAAACTGATATTTTAAGTCATAATATGTTAGTGTTTTCTATGCTCATATCTATAGAAACAGAGTTATTAAAGGATTTTTTCATTTTCCATGTTAATTAACAGTTGCATTTAATGTATTAGTAAGTATCATAGAAGTATAACTTGAAGTTCTAAATAGACTGTAGAGGTATAGGGATGTGTAAAGTTAAGCAGAAGGAACAATGTATTATAATATTATTTTTTATTATGTTTGTACATCAGAGAAACATATATATGAAGATACAGAGGGATTCAATAGATCCTTTGCTTCTGTTAAACAGAAGTTTGACTTCTGGCTCTAGATCTAAATCCACAGCTTCTTTTTGCCATCTGGGCTATATACTGACTTGTCACTCACAGCATTAACCAGCCTCACACTGAAGTGGAATAATCTCTGTATGGAAAGAACAAACTGTGGAAAGTGTTCAGGGAAAACTGTGCCGAGCCTGTCTGTTGTAGCTGTCAAAAGTACTCTTCCTCATTTCACTATATGTTAAAGTCTAGAAGAAAATCGGATCCAAACTTCTGTTCCTCTTCTTAAAATTGTCCACAAGTTAGAGCAGGAGCAGCAACAGCTGTAGAGGTAGCTAAGTATTGGCAGAACTACAGCTCTTAGCAGGTCATCATGACCTAACATGATTTCTTGTCACTGTCACTGTTTCAGATGGCCAGGTGGTGTGCTTGGTATCTTTATTTGGCTTTTTTTTTTTTTCCCCATAATTTGAAAGTCCTGGATGCTTAAGAGTAATGATTTAACTTGACAGACAAACAGGGATGAGGTCTCAAAATGGGGACATGCTATCGAAGGTCTCAAGATGACCTCTTTTAAATTTGGTCTGAACTGACACTGCATCCTAAGGATATTATCTGAAAAGTTTAGAGAAGAATTAACCTCCATGTCTAATAATAATGCTTGTCTTTAAAAAGAAGACTTATATGTATAATCATACTAATGTGCGACTCCATGAATGGCCCAAACAAAAAGGGGAAAGTATTCACCAGTTTATAGTCCTGAGGGTATCTTTCTGACTACTCATGATTAGAGCCCATTAGATGACTTTGCAAAATAATTAAAATAATCTTTATTCTATTCTATTACCTGTAGGAGCAAAGTGTTCAACATCTGGTATATAAGTAGCAACCTATCAAACCCTGGCACCTCATAATAATTCTCTACTATACTGTCTAAGTGTGTGAAGAGAAACCCTGGCCTCACGGAATTCAATAGGAGAAAATGTCCAAGCATAGTAGTAAATATGAGTAACTCATCCTAAATGTTTGCTTGATCAGATTCCTGGTTATACACATGATATTTAAGACGGGCAGTCTTCCCATGCTTTTGGTACAGTTCTGTCACTTGTGGCCTGTTTCTTAACTAGCATATTTATGTTATATTTAACTGCACTGTTTGCATAATCCTTTCAAAAAATTACATGTGCCTGGCTATTCTGGGTATCAGCAGCTGTGAGGTTACCTCAGATATAGATACACAGTGCATTTGTCCCTTCCATGTGCAGAGACTGCAGCAGTGTACAGGCATTAGCCTGGTATTAACCCAAACTCATGTTTTCTGTACTGCACTTCAAGTGGGTCAGTTGGACTCACTACTTCAGGTTGGAGCTATGCTAGCATCACCTTCTAGTTTGGCCTGGCTTCTGTCTGTGTATTCTAGAGTAGACAGAGAGAGAGGAGCTTCATCTGTCTGCAAAATACTGTGTAATCATACCTAAAGATATGAAAGGTTAGTCACCTGCAGAAAGAATGTTACTATTCTCAACTATGTTTCCTTTACACTTTGTGCTTATGTTGTTTTATTCCTAGGTCTCTAGAGCAATGAAGGGTATTATTCTTTATTGGGTTTTTTTTCTTTCTTTTTTTTGTTCTGCTCATCTCCAGTACAGTCTCCTTGGCATTGTTAGCAGTTGGTTCTTCATTGGTTTTTAGTACTAACACAAGATGATATGGGGTTTTGTTTGCTTCTTTTTCCTGTTGTTAGACCCGAAATAACTTTGAAAGCACCAGGCAGGAAGTGGAGAGACTGATGCAAAGAATGAAATCAGCCAACCAAGATTACAGACCACCAAGTCAATGGACAATGGAAGGCTATCTCTATGTGCAGGAGAAACGTGAGTAAAACAGATTTACCTTTTAATTTGATTTGGAAGACACAGCAAGAAATGCAAGGATGAAAATGGTTTAGTTAGCTGGACAACACAAACAACTCCATGTTTGAATGCCTGCAGATTAATGATATGGTTATTTTCCAAATGGTTAACAGGTTCAAAAGAAAGGTAAGTGTTTAACTTTTAGAAAAGCCATCACAGTACCTACAGTCAGATGGAAGGGTGATCAAAATACTTGTAAGAAATTAAACTTCTACCCCCTGGGTCCTTGTTGGTAGGTCCCTGCTATTGGCCACTCCATTGACTGACTGGTAGCAAGCTCTGCTCTGGCTGACTGCCCTGCATCTTTCTGCAGAAGCTGCAAGCTCCCAGCATGCTGGCTTGGCTCTACCTGCCAAACCTTGCTTTCCCCTGTATTTTTTCTGACTGAACAGGGCCCCTAGTTGATCCAGCAGGAGCAACTTCCACTCCACTGACCCAGTCACCTGAAGAGTAAATGAAGATGCACCTAATGGAAAACAAAGATGTTATAAAGTCATCTAAATGCAGTGTCAGTGTCAAAATAAATGCAGATCAATCCATGTTTTATTCACTTCATAAGACATGAGAATGAAGTGATGAACTAGATGAAGGAATAGACCTAATGTTGTCATGTGTGTGAAATTACCTGGATGAGCCTAGCAATACATCATGTTCTGAGTGAAAACAGAACCAGGAAATATCTGAAAAATAAAATAAAAGAATTAAAACCTATGCATTGCCTAAAGTGTTAGCAGTCACTGCTTCACACTCTAACCAGTATAGAAAACCAAGAAGCCAAAGTAGTTGTGTTAGGTGAGCTTATGCAAAACTCTGAGTTAAATAGTTTTCATCTCATGGGGTCCCCAGAGTTATGTATTTATTTGCTGTGGAATGAACCTGACACTAGAAATGTATATAGCAATGTTTTGAGATAGTGTGTAAATGCTTGTGCAAGTTTGATGTTTGTGCAAAAATTATTAAAAAGACTTTGCACCTTGTTTCTCGATCTGAAAATAAATAGAAGCCATCTGAATATAGAATTCTGGTGTCAGACTTGACCCCAGTTGAGCTCAGTTTTGAGGAAATCTTTTTCACTGCTCCCCTTGTAGGATAACTCAAGAGACTACATGGAATTATAGATAATTCATTTTCCAAATTATATCATGAAATTAATTTTTACTCCATATGTAAGATAAAAGAACATCCACGCTTATCTTAATTAACCTCAGTTGCTTTTACCCTCGGAAGCACTGAAAGTTTTAAGACCCTCTATGTTTTAATTCTGTAATACTGATAAAAGAAACCTGTGTTGTGAAAATTACACTGAGCCCTGCTAATGGGGGAAGTAGAAAAGGAGTGATTCACTGAGCACATGCTGTGCTTCATTAAATAGTGAGAGGCCAACTTGACATCCTCTTGTTGAAAAGAAATTTGTTCATTAGTTTATTCTCAGGTAAGAGTAAGAGGGTCAGTAATTTCTGTGTCAGTGGGGAAGGTACTAGTTGTGTATTTCATTGTCATGCAGCCTTACTTTCTGACAATGATCATCCCATAGATTTATGTCAAATTTTGGAGAACCAGGATACGTACTTGCTGTTCTTGAGAGTAAAACAAAATCCTGTATGTATTTATTAGTGATATGCATGGTTGTAAATCAGTTTATTGAGTTAATGGACCAAAAGTTATTTTTTATTTACATGGGCAGTAGTGAGTAATAGACTTAAAGTTACAGTGCAGCTTGGGTACAGTTTTTAATGGAAAACAGGTTGCTTCTAAACTCATCTAAAGCTGCTTTGATAGTGCTTGTCCTTCTTACGTATTCTAAAAGATGTAGTGAAGGACCACCAGAGGAAAAATTGTTTTAGCATTATTATAGATTTTGTTTTGCTAAGTGAAAATAAGGTATGCTATAGGAGCAGAACAGTGAATTTCTAAAACTAGGTACTCAGGTGACTTGTCAGTTCATGACATTTATTTCCTGCAAAATGTAGGCAATGGGAGAACTTTCTCCAAGATGTTGTAAGAGATAGTTTACATTTCCATAGCTGCATTTGTGCAGTGCCAGACATCTGACTTCCATGACTTCTCATATATCCACCACCTTTGTGGGAGGCTACATTTGGAGGCCAAAGACATTTATCTATAGCAAGACTACTAAATTTGGTTTTAACACTTTCTATTTTTATTTGTTTTCTGAATCTGATATCAGATTTCTAAAGTTTCCCCTCGAGAAAGGATATAATACTGAATCCTAGTGCTTCGTTTGGGTTGATAGAATCTCCAACTGTATTTCCTAGCTGAAACAATCTTCAGGATCTTGCCTGTCTGCTGCCTGTTTACTCCTGTAAATGCTGTTACCCATCCAGTTGCCAAGGAAAACCAATCTGCTGGGACTTTGTTGGGCAGCATTATAAGGATGTAATATTTGAAAATTACACCTGAACATGTTCAAATTTTAAAATTACAGGAGTTTTTGATATTGTAGGCTACACGGGGTTCCTGTTATGTTTCATTTCTCTTCTCTAATATCAACTAAAATAACAATAAAATGATAAAATTATTTTTAATACTATCTCTCTTAAATCTAGGACCTCTTGGATTTACATGGGTAAAACATTACTGCACTTATGATAAAGGAACAAAAACATTTACAATGAGTATAGCTGAAACAAAATCTGGTGGAAAAGTGGTGAGTTGCACATACATGAATGCATGCATGAACTGTATAATCCATTTTATATATTAAGCAATTTGTAACTGTTAAAAAAGTATAAGGCTGTTTTCATATATGAAATGAATGTCATATAGCATAGATGAAAACTTTAAATATTTTTTTTTAGTACATCTATAAATCACATATTTAATAACTTCTCTAATATGGTGATTACAAATCAAATGCATGGTAAATCAGTCACATTTGTACAAAAAAATAGAATGGATGAGGTTTGGAAGGGAGTGCTGGAGATCAACTAGTTTATCCTCCATACTAATGGAGGGTTGGTTGATCAGCCCAGGTCAATGAGGCCTGTGTCTAGTCAACTTTTAGATATCTCCAAGGATGAAGACCCCTGCAACCTTTGGGCAGCCAATTTCTGTTGCTGACTCCCATTAAAAGCTTTTTCCTAAATTCAAATGGAATCACCTCTATTTCAGTTTGTGCCCATTGCCTCTTGCCCTTTGCCTAGGCACCACTGAAAAGATTCTGACTCAGTTTTCTTTACTGCTTCCAGTCAAGTATCTGTAGATAAAAATGATCCCCCTTCTCTAGGATAAACAGTCCCAGCTCTCTCAGCTTCTCCTCATATAGCAGATGCTTCGAGTCCTTAATCACTTTGCCAGCCCTTAGCTGGACTTGCTGTAGTTTATCACTGTCTCTTTTGTACTGGGCAGCTGAGCACTGGACACAGCACCCCAGATGTGTCTCACCAGTACTGAGCAGAGGGGAGGGACTGCCTGCCCTGAGCTGCTGGCAGTGTTCTGCCTGCTGGAGCCCAGGAGTCTGTTAGCTGCCTTTGCTGCAAGGGCACATTGCTGACTCATGGTCAGGTCATTGCCCACCAGGACCTGCATGTCCTTTTCTGCTGAGCTTTATTGCATCCTGTCAGCCCCAGCCTGTCTTGGTGTCCAGCTTTATGCTTATTCATGTTTAACAGTGCCAGCCTCAGTATTGATCCCTTAGCTGTACCTCTCATGACTGGCTGCAGCTGGACTTCTACTGTGACTTTCTGCTGTGTTCAGCCAGTTTTCAGTCCTCCTCACCATCTGCTTACCTCGTCTGTACTTCACCAGTTTGTCTATGAGGACACATTAGGAAACATCCTAGTAGGTAGCGGCAAAATTCTGGCTAAGGTTGAGATAAACCATATTTTTTGTTCTTCCGTCATTTGCTGAGCCATCCATCACATTGTAAAGGGCTATCAAGTTGATCCTGCATGATTTGCCCTTAATTAAATCCATACTGACTACTTCCACTCACCTTTTTATCTTTCTATATGTTTGGAAATACTTCCCAGGATTATTTACTTCATCCCTTACCCAGGGATCAAGATGATGCTGACTGGCCTGTAGTTCCCCACAGGACAAGAGGAAATGGCCCCAGGTTGTGCTGGGGGTAGGTTTAGATTGGATACTGGGAAAAATTTCTTAACCAAAAGGGTCATCAAGCTTTTAGAACAGGCTGCCCAGGGAAGCAGTTGAGACACCATCCCTAGAGGTACTGAAAAGCCGTGTAGATGTGGTGCTTAGGAACATCATTTAGTGTTGGACTTGGCAGTGTTAGGTTTACAGTTGGACTTGATTATCCTAAAGGTCTTTTCTAGCCTAAATGGTTCTGTGATTTTATACCCTTCCCCTGGCTTTTCCTAGAGACAGGATTGACATTTGCTTTCTCCCGTTCCTCAGAAACTCCTCTGATTGTGTCAGCCTTTCCAACATTACCAGAGTGGCCTCACAATGGTGGTGGCCAAAACTAGGAATTAGTCAAGTTTATTCTGTTCTCTACGTGTGAACTGACAGAATTATATCCTATTAAATCTACAAATATATATATGTAGATGTTTGTAAAGTTTTGAATGTAAGGAGTATTCTCAAATATAATGATTAAATAAATATGTGACAAAGAGTTATTAACTACAGTCTTATTTTAGATACAGAGAAACTATTGTATATCTTCCTAAATCATCCTTGGAACAATTTAAGATGTAAAGCCATGTGAAGCATATTGCTTATGCTAATTTTGTTTTGTTTTGTTTTATAGAATGGCCTTGTCACAAGCTCACCAGAAATATTCAAGCTAAAATCTTGCATCAGGAGAAAGACGGACTCAATTGACAAACGTTTCTGTTTTGATATTGAAGTATTTGAGAGGTTTGAATCTTTTTCTTTGTTTAACAAATACAAAATAATTTCAAATAGAAGCACTTGCAACCGTTAAAAAATTACTGCTATAATTGGGACACATATTTCTCAATATGCTTATATCCAGGCAAACTGGACTTTCAAGACTTACTACTTACCCATTTTTCAAACAAAATTCACTGTTGCATATGTGTTGTCTTAACTGCATTATATTTGCATGCAGCTACAAGACAGATTCTTACAGAACTTGTATCACATCAACTACCCTCTTTTACAAATAATTACTGATAAGCAATCTAATTAATAATCACTATTTCTTTCAAAAATTTATGATAGCATATCATTTTTCTTTTTAAAAAATTTCCTCTGCAGTTTTCACTCATTCCTGAATGGTATATAAATAGGTGAAAATAGCTTTTCTGTATTTGAATTTTATATACACTTTACTTCATAAGAAGGGTATTTATTTCAGGCTGGAAATAAAGAGAAATACTGAATTAATTTTCCCCTTAAAGCATGATAACAAGACTGACTTTTTTAGTCATTATCTTAAGAAATATTTTATGACTGTGCTGTAATTTTAAATTTCATTCAGATACATTGTATTTACATGATAATTTTGAGGCTACCTAGGTACTTTGAAATATTTTCTAAAATAGATTTTTGAGTGAGTTCATATTTAAGAAATAGACATTTGATGTGAACCAGTGTTGAGACTATTGAAAACTCCTTAGCTTGAATTGACAGGTTGAGTTTGAAAGTGGTAGTTGTTTTTTTTAAGTAGAATTGAATTTATTAGACTCATCTGGGGCAGTATCATTGCAATGTATTTACAAGTATGTGTTGTCCCTTCTCTCTCTTTTACCCTACTAGAACACCCACATTTCAACAAAACTGCACAGAACAATAAGTTTCACCTGCAATTCTTCAAGTCCTCATCAAAGAAATGGGACACTTTTTACGTAGTATTCCTTTTGGACATTTGTATTGATTACAAATGTGCATGGCCTATAAATTTAAGGCATTCTGGAAACTTGGACTGAAGATTGAAAGAAGAGTAGAATGCAGTAGTAGAATGTACTTATTCATTATTGTAAAGATATAACTCACAGGTGCATAGAAGTTCACTTTTCAAGTTGATTTGGTATTCAGAAGGGAAGCAGTGAATTTTTATACAAGTCGGCAGAGGAGCTAAATAGACACGAAATATTAAAAATATTTGGTGGAATTTTATATGCAAAGGCAACATTAATGTTTAAAATTTGCTTTTAAAATTTGGATTTACCCTAAGAAAGAAAAGATTCAGTGACTTACTGATGTCAGTAATGGCTAAGAATATAAGTGAGTTCACATAATTATAAATGCAGTACCGGAGCACTGAGGATTCAAAAAGGCTGTTATAATGATTACAAGTGAACTAATTTTGAATTCAAGGCTTCATGTTGTTTACTTGGAGTATAATATTGGACATCACCTGCAAAATAAAGAAAAGCTTTGAAAATAATGGTCATTAGTAAAATAAGTTTCCTTCGGAATGTTTCCTTCAGTAAAACAAGTTTCCTTCATTTTAACTATGAAATAACTCTTTTAAAATGAACATCTATACCAGTATTCAAAATTTTGGTGCAAGATTTTTTGTGCATATTCCGTCTCCAAGCACCCTATTCCACAGAGCTAATTATCTCCTTGCATTATTATGTGCAAACCTGTGTGAAATGTTAGATAAAATAGTATCTTATTAAACATTAGAAAACCATGCATAGTGATGTGCACATCTCATTGCATGAAAGAGCATGTGAAACCCTTGTGAATGGAGACTAATGTGTTCTCCAGCTAATGGAGAACACACACTGTGAGCCCTTCTAATTGACATAATTAATTTAAAATTTGCTTAGGTGATTTTCACACCTTGGATAAGTTCAGACTTTTTGTAAAAACTATTTGAGAGGTGGCACCATCTTGTTTGTACAGGAGCTAAGTAAAAAAGGTGTTTTTCACTTTGAATGTTATTTTAGTTTCTAATAAATTACCAACTATTTCAGTAACTAGAGGGAAAGTTAGTTCAAAATGTACTAAGCGTAAAGCTAAGGGCAGGTATTTCTATGTGTGAAGTAAAATGACAGTCGTAAGGTTTTGTTCTTTCCGTACATGCTGACCAGGGGACTGACTATAAATAAAATTTTCTAGCCGAAATATTAAGCAGTAGATGGAATAGAAGAAAGAAAAAGAAGAAAAAAAATCTGGTTTTATTCTAAAACTGGGGTGTGTTGCAAGGTCAGAATCACAGTATTATCAGAGTTGGAAGGGACCTTCAGAGAAGCCATCAACTTTCTTTAACTTCTCTCTGTCTTCTGTGTATTCACTTCATGTCAGTATGCATCTGGATTCTGACTTTGGATATGGTTTTAAAAAAAGACATTAACAATCAGTGTATGTGTTTTTGACAGACCTGGAATCATCACACTCCAAGCTTTTTCAGAATCGAACCGAAAACTTTGGCTCGAAGCTATGGATGGAAAGGAACCAGTAAGGATATTTTTTCATTTTCATTCCTTTTCACAGTTTTGTAGCACACAAATGAAGAATCTAGCATGAATTTCAGGCACTCTGTTAAAATACAGGCAACTACAATGGTATTTTTTGTGAGAAATACTGCAAATGCACAGTGAAGATAGGTACAAAATAGAAAAACAGACCTATTAGCAAATTTAAGCCTTTATTTATAAATTTTATTATTCTGATTAATGTTTGAGCAATATAAAAGCATGTTGTCTGATAGGATTCATGGTTCCAATAATATCTGTAAAGTGGTGGTTTCTGCACTGATGAAGACAAAACATCTTTTGGAGCAGCATCATGGAGTAAACAATTAACACCATCTTGTGAGGCACTGCAGAGAGCATAAAATGTATTGCAAGCTACTATGAGAAAGGCTTATCTGAGATTTCTTCGCACTGTTATTTTTTTCTTAAAATATTTCCTGAATGAGGGTGATGCCAGACCTTTGCTGAAGGGCAGAAAATATTTGATCAATTCTCTGAGATAGTTGAGCATTTTTACAGTATTCTTGCTTGACTGAAACAGTACAGAAATTGGATCAGTAGTTTCATTGAAATTGAACTTCCTTGGAGTCTGCAAATCTGACTTCTAACTAACTTTAGATACCTATATAGTTAATGCTGTTAAATCCCAAGTCAGTCTAGAATCTCAAGGCCTGCCTGGAGAGGTTTCTGGGGCACATCTATCTGCCCAGAGGTGAAGATGATCAGCTGTGTAAAACTGCAAACACAAAAAACCCACGAATTGTTGCCCCCCTTTACCTGCCCCTATCCTAGCAAAGGGCTGTTCGTGGGAGTTACTGCTTGGGGGTAAATGTCAAGAGGGAGGTGGAAGACAAGATTGGCTTTCCCCTAGCAGCAAGTTAATACACACCATGTTGCAGCTATCTTAAGAACTACCAACAAACCTGACAATGTAGAATTTGAAGCAGAAATATTGACCTGTTGCCATTTATTTTACAGATCTACACACTGCCAGCCATTATTAGCAAGAAGGAAGAAAGTAAGCTCTTCAATTATATAAATACCAAATATTGCCAGATTTCTGTAATGTCCTGGTTTCTAGATAGTTGTGCGTGTGTGATAGATTAATTACTTTACATTTTCTTTATATTGGTATGAAGTAATTTGGATGACATGATTGGGTTACATGAAAGTACATCCTAAGCTATGTAAACTGAGAAAGTCTTCGGCTTTTGTATTGCTGTCTAACATAAATTAGAAGGAAAATTGACTGGCTCAAAAATTACAGTATATTTCACAGATCTGTAAAATTTACTATCAGTAGTCTTACAGCTAAATGTAGTACATGCCACTGTGTTGAAATAGTAGCCCTATTTACAATCACAGAATCATTTATGTTGATAAAGACCCTTAAAATCATTGAGTTCTCCCATAAACTAAAAACTGCCAAGTCCCTCTAAACCATGTACCCTAGTGTCACATCTACATCTTTAAATACCTTAAGGGATGGTAGCTTGACCACTTCCCTGGGCAGCCTGATCCAGTGCCTGGTAACCCATTCAGTGACAAAATTTTTCCTGATGTCCAGCTGGTACAACTTGAGGCTACTTCCTCAACTCCCAACTCCCTACAGCCTCCCTTAGTTGCAGAGAGCAGTAAGTTCTCCCCTCATCCTCCTTTCCTCCAGACTAAACAACCCAAGTTCCCTCAGCTGCTTCTCATAAGAGTAGTTGTCCATACCTTTCACCAGCTTCATTCTCCTTCTTTGGACTCCCTCCAGCACCTCAATGTAGTGAGGGAGCCAGAACTCAAAGCAATACTCAATGTGCAGCCTCACCAATGCCAAGTAAGGAGATATGATCACTTCCCCTCTCTTGCTGGCCACACAATTCCTGACACAAGCCAGGATGCTGTTGGCCTTCTCAGCCACCTGTGCACACTGCTGGATCATATTCAGCAGCTGTCAATCAACACCCCCAGGTAGTCAATCAACACCCATTTTCCTCTGGGCAGCTTTCCAGCTGCTGTTCCCCAAGCCTGTAACATTGCATGGGGTTGTTGTGATCCAAGTGCAGGACCTGACACTTGGGCTTATTGAATCTCACATAAGTGGCCTTGGCCTATCCCATCCCTTTGGTTGCAGGTGTGCATGTACCAATTACAGATACACTTAGCAATAAAATGAATAAATTTAAAGATATTATGAGATTTATGTGTATAAAATATATTAATGCAAGGGTAACACATAGATATTATTGACATATTAACATAGGTATGTAAAAATAATTCAAATTTATCTGTGAGTATGTATCCTGGAGACAGAGAGAGGTGTGTCAGATATGGACACACATCTTCTTAGGAGATATATCTGAGACTCTGGAAATCTAAAATTTAAGGTACTATGTGTTTTTTATGTGATGGTTTTTATATTAGTGGTGACAAGTATGCTTCTTTAAGTTTTTTATTTAGCTAGATAGAGGAATGAGCATTGCTGAGAAAGACGGTATTCCTTCTGCTCCTAATAGTACATTAGTAATTAGAAAGTTGGATTTTGAGTGGATGTATCTACAAGAATACTACTGGAGAATAAGTATCATAATCTCACGGATAAGATGTGGATCAGTCACAGAGCTTTTTCATATTGCTAAGTTAGAAAGCATTACATTCTTTTCTTCTTTTTATAGTGTTCTTAAATGAAGCAGGTTTCAACTTTGTGAGGAAATGTATTCATGCTGTGGAAACAAGAGGTGTGTATTAAAACTCAAATTATTATTATATTATTACGAGAATTATTTCTGAATATTACTTTGATGAATTCTACTTGTTTTACACCTGTGCTTTGACATTTGTCCATCATGTGGTTTGTACTTATGATATATTATCAGTGTGCTTTACACATAAAACTGTTGCCAAAAATTCCAGCAACATTTCTTAACATGTAATTTAGGTGTTTATTTAAAAAAAAAGTCTACAATATTGTGTTGTTTAGACAGCTTAATACATAGTGACATGCATCTTCAGTCTGTACACACCAAATTGTGCTTTCTCATGTTAAAAATGTTGCTCTCAACTTTGTTTTCTGGAATGAAACCTGAAGGCGAAGAAAGTGGCATGAATACCCTCTGCTGCAACATTGTTTTTGCAGAGCGTAACTTCTGTAATTTTATCCATTCATTTTACAGATGGTTAATCCATTTTTTTAGAATGGTCAAAATAATTTTTGGTAGTGGGAACATGCAAAAAATAAAATTGTCATCACTAGAACTCTGAAATCTGGCGTTGTGAATGTCATGCATCAAACCTTATTTGTTATTAGTATCTGTGCTATTAAAAAAAACCCAAGCCATTAGTTGAAATTTATGGATAAGCTAGGACTTCACTGTCTCTATCTCAGTATGGGGATCTATGTATTACATATACATTCTGAGCTGCAGTGTTGCAACAGTATACAGTACGTGTTTATATTTTGAGGAAAATCCTTATTTCTCTTATAAAAGTCAGTCAGATCTTAAATGGAGGAGGTGGTGGTCTAAGCAAGTATAGATGCATAGTAATTCCACTGAAGTCTACCTGAGATAAATTTGTTGACATAAAACATTTTTTTAGACTGCTTTTGAGTCTTACATTTCACTTTTCCCAGCAATCTCCTTGTTAGTCCCTAATATGGGTCATTTTTATGCAAAAGAGTTCTGTTGTATGGTGTGGATACAGCATACAGTTCTGGTGTGGATACAGCAGAATGCATTTCTTAACATCCCAGAAGAGATTTTAGTAGGGTAAAGTAGTACTCACGAATATACTTGTACAATTTTCCATAAATACATTTAGATGTCTTGAAGACATACACCAGGCTTGTATTTGTGTATATTGAAATAAACAGATTTTCATTATTTTCACTGTGCTTGTTTTACCAATGTAGGTATTACAATTCTGGGACTGTATAGAATAGGTGGTGTAAACTCCAAGGTGCAAAAGCTGATGAATACTGTATTTTGTAAGTATCTGAAGTGAATATTTGTCAGTGTGCAGCATGTGTGCTGTGATTCATTTTGCCTTAACTGCTGTGCTCAGAAGAGTGTGTCGTACACACTCCACTGTAAATACAGTTTCCTCCATGCACTTACTGCCACTAAATTGAGTTTGCAGTCTTAATATGAATGACCCATCTAACTGGTTTCTTGTGTGCAATAGTATTCAATTTCTGCATTCAATCATTGCTACACATGAGGGAATTGCTGATAAAATCCCTTTCTTAGCTTCAAAGTTCTGTTTATTGGAATCTATTTGTCATGTTTCAGAAGTGTTCCAAAGCTTAATTCTGTAATACAGCATAACTCAGTTAAATAGGCATTTGTTCTAGTCTTTCACTTTTCTTGCTAATTTGGCTCTCTGATGCCTGTGTTTGAATGTTACCTTACACTTTGATACAGTGCATGTAGTTAATGATAACAGGTACTAAATATGAGTGCTAAATTCTTTTTTATTACTGCTTTGGCAGAGATTTAAATATTCAAAAAGATCAGGTTGGTAGCTCATCTGGCTAATAAATAATCATATAAACAAAATGACCAGTCTATTATCTTCTCTTGAGATGTTTTTCTAGTTAGTGTGTTAGTCAGATTTTAACACTATAATAATTCAAATTTCTATCAGCCCCTAAATCTCCTCCTGATATGGATATTGATATGGAACTTTGGGACAATAAAACAATAACAAGTGGATTAAAAAACTACCTCAGGTAAGTATGATGCTACACACATCTTAGTATTCCTTTTCTGGCCTTTTGCTTATTAATATATTTGTAATAATTGAGTATATTGTTGTCTTGTTTAATATTCCTGTGGTTATGTGTAATAACAAATCTAAATTGTCACACACCTACTGCCGTATGGAGATAGTAATGCATTTTGTATATAGCCCTAAATTTGGCAGAATTTAATTATTTAAGTTCTTATTTAAAGTCTTTTACCCTAAATCACAAAAGACATTGTGCTCAGTCTATCTTTTCTGAATCCCTTAAGCTGTGTACCATGAGGTTTCATGGCATTGTTGCTGGAGCAGAATAAAAATCTTGGCAAGCACATAAGTTTCTATCTAATGCTGTTGGTGTCTTCACAAACAAATGGATCCTTTTCACACTATCATTTTCTCTCAGAATTTTTGCTAATAAGAGACAGATTTTCTAAACCAGCTACCTAACAAAGGGCAGCATCAGAAATCCCTATTCACTATGAAAAACATGCCTAGGGTTTATAGCACAGTGCTGATTTAAGCTTCATTGAAAAGACTGGCTTTGGCTGAAAAATTCTATAATGCATCTTCAGAAGCACAAATCACTGAAGATACCATATTTTGAAATTAGAACATGATCTAGCAGTAGCTGTATTTTTGTGTCTGTAAGGCAATTCACAGTCTGCCTTTCAAAGGATGGGTCTTCTAGGATCTCTCAGATCCTAACATTTTATCATGTTTTTTTTTACTTTCTTGGGCAAAGGATGGCTTCTGCAGCCCATTGTCTCTGTTCTGCAGCTACGTTTATTTCTGCTCTACAGTATGGAAGCCAAAAAACTGAGTTTCTGTGCTGAAGTCAGTGCTGGTATTTATAATTTATTAATTATTATTATTAATTTATAGGGTAACACCAGATTCAACTCAGTGAGATTTTCAGACTATGTACATGACTGAGTTGTATACTATTTGCCATCAGTCATCACTGAATTGGGTTCTTACAACATACCAGTATCTATTATGCAGATGTTTAGGGCTATCATAATTGCACCCATAAAACTTAAGAAGACTTTGAGTAATGTGGTCTTTTATATTTTCTTTTTAATATGTTTTTACAACCAGGTGTCTTTCAGAACCACTGATGACTTTCAAGCTGCACAAAGATTTCATTGTAGCTGTTAGTAAGTAAAGTAATAAATACATTTCCTTAAAGTAATCTTATATCTAACTCTTAATTATATCTAACTCCATTACTCTCCTTGGTTTTCTGCTTGATCTGTTATTATTCAGTGATCCAGGCTTAGATCCAAGTTCTTCCACACCACTGTAGCAGTGCAGTGCCACATGAAAGCACTCAAAACAAAGAAATCACAGTAGATGAAGCTGTTTAGTGATGTCTTCTGATCTTTTCAGAAGTTCTTTGGGACTTGCTTGTACATGAAATTCTGAACCTTGATTTTCTATGTTTGTTTGTTTTATATGGGTTGGTAAATCTTTCATAGCATTGATTTTTCTCATCCAAGGACTTTTATTTTCCCCACTTGCCTTGAGAAGTTGGAGGGAGTGATAATTATTTCCTTTTCTCAAATAGAGTAATTAGATATAGAGATAATAAGGGGTTTTTTCCTAAGGAAGTTATTTATCCATTTTCTCTTTACTTTATAAGAATAAAAGACACTCAAGAATTTTAGTTATTTGGAATACAATGGAGTAAAATCTTGGATTTCAATACAGTGGCACATCTGGTCAAATTTGCCACAGATTTTGTTGGTTCCAGGAATGCTGGTAAATGTTTTTGAGGAGTTACATGAAATCCAGCTTTCAGAATGTTGTAATAAATACATATAAATCATCCTAATCATTTTAAAGACTAATTGTGTTTGTTTTGTTGTAGTGTATGTATAGGGAATGGTTTAATTTGTAGTTACATCTTATCATCTGTTCTAATTTATCAACAATATTTGTTTTCTGTTTATAATAGAGTCAGATGATCAGAACTACAGAGTTGAGGCAGTGCATGCACTTGTACATAAGTTACCAGAGAAGAACAGAGAGATGCTGGACATCCTTATCAAGCACTTGGTCAAGTAAATATTTTTTTGTTTTTTCTCTCTGGTATCATTGTGAAATCTGATTATTTCTGCTTAAAAATTGTCAGTGTTGCTTAATCCATTTTTTGTGTTGAAACAATGCCACTTGAAATTACATTTAACTTCTAAAATGCTGTTCTAAACATACCTCAAGAATATTCACTGTAGAAGCTGTATAAAAAATAACACTGTAAAGTGTCACCAAGATAACCAGCTTTGTTTATAAAATAAACCTACTTAGTGTTTTCTACTCATTCCTACTTACTTGAAGAATTTAAGCTTATTAAACTTAAGAAATCTCTAAATCTAGTCTTGATAGAATATGGTGTTTTGAATCTGACTGGAAGTCCCACACTGTTCCAAAAGTAGAGAATAGACTAAAGGGATAATACTTCTCCATTATGTTTGATGTTACTTTTCTTTCTAAAAACTCTGACGTGTAGAATCATTTGAAAATAGTAATTTGAAGTATTATTATTTATATTTTTTAAATCCAAACCCTTCATGAATCTGCCTTGTATCATCAGCTTCTCTGGCTATTATTAAATTTCAGATAGAAAATAATTTTTATTTATTTGAACTAGTGAACTTTTATCTTCACAGAAGAACATTTACCATGTGCTGTGAGGCAAAACCAAGTTTTTATTCTGTTCTGCTTCTCTGCATCAGTAGCTATGATAATATAGAATTATTGCTATACAATACATCATGTTTTGGCATCCAATGATATCCATGTAATTTTTACTAAAGCTTTGGTCAGTTATCACTAGTATTTGTTGAATATTTTTTAATATGTACTATTCTTTCTAATTCAGGATGCTGCATACTTTTTAATACGTTTACCATCATCTGCAAATGTGAAGCAGTTGTTCAGATAACACTCACACGACTGAAATATGTAGGAGACATAAGAGAGAAGTCCACATTCATTACACCCATTTCATTCATTACATCCCAGCCATTTTGCTTTTTTGATCACAGCTTGAGCCACAGCCTAGATTAAACTGCCTAGACAGGAACCTAATGTGGGTTTGCTTGCTGTTAGAAAATGTGAGAATTTTGAAAATTTCTTTTAGACCTAATAATTAGACCTAATAAAATATTCTAGCCCTTTTTGTCATTAGTCCTTGGAGAACTGACAGGATAGGGAGCTGCTGTGAATGCTTCTGTTGAAAAAACTGATTTGACAGACATCGTATGTCATTGCACATGAGATAACCCAGAGAACCAAGTGAAAGCAAGTTTCATAAGTTTCCTTACGGAGTTTTTTAATTAGCTAAAAAAAAAAAAAATTAGTATCTACTAATTTCTAACACTGTATAAAGCTAAATTATTAATTATTTAATGAGGGATTAATAGCTTTGTAAGAGCTGCTAGACTGGAAGGCCCAAAATCAGAAATATGCATCCATTGGGAGTGATGTATTTCTACACAGAATAAGTTACAGACAAGCATTTCTTTATTGACCTCTTTTCACAGCCACTTAATTCTCAATATGACCTTAGATGCATTTTCATGGAAAAGTAAGCCTGCAATATTCCCTTCTTTAAATGTTCTCTTTAATTCATTGCCTATCATTAATTTGGTGCATCTCGTTTCTGATAAATTTAATCTTACAGTTTTATACTAAAAACTTTCAGTTCTTTTCTTTCCAATATTCATTTCACCCCTTCTAATTTCTGATATAATTTGCCAGCTGTTGTTTATGCCAGCAATTCTAATGAGACTGAATTAAAAACTAGTCTCCTGAGTGTGTTAGTTATCTTCCTTCCTCATCTTTTTCCCACCACTGTGTGGAGATTTTTTCAGGGAACAAATGGCAGATCAAGTGCCTAATGCTATAAAAATGGGAAAATACTAAAAAAAAAACCATATCCTGTTGCTTTATTCTTTTGTTTAAAATCCAATTTCAGAATGTGCATCCTTTCCTTATATTAGTTTTATCTACTCAGTTCCTTTGTGTGTGCTCTTATGTCTTGGTGAGAATACTGTACTTCTAACTATGCATTATAAAATAAGGATATTATTTATTCTTTTTTTAGGTCTCAAGGTCTTTATGAATGATGACCTTGATTTATGTGTCACTGTTCAAAATTAAATATTATCTAGATGTTGTGGGATGTAGGTCATACTAAAAACAAACAAAGAAACCAACCCAGAAAATCCTGAAAAACACCTTGCAGAGAGGTGATGCTGCATAAGTATAAACTCAGCAGCTAGACAGACATGGAAAGTTTGGTGTTACTTCAGATAGGCAACTCATTTTTTCTTTTTAAACCTTCTTAGTCAAATTACCTCACTACATTAAAGAATAAACCATTCTTGGAATGATGTAATAACACCCTACTTTCCAAAGGTTGATAATCAAGAGTCTGCAGTCTGGCACTATGAAAAATTTACTGCTGGTATACCAAAGAGAGAGATTTTAAGGCCATAATTAATGCCTTACAACTACCTGAAATTATTACCATGGCCTCTATCTATTCAGTAGCCCAGCAACAGTAGGAATGGCTCAGGGCAAATTGTTTATCAAAATGGCCCATTTATAAGCCTGCTTTTTTGTGGGTTTTTTTTTCTCTTTTGCAAGAAATTGAGGTTTGGAAATGCTCTTTAGAAAGTTCTTTCTGGTTACAATGTTATTAAATTCCCTGTTTTAACCAAGCTACCAAAATTGTAACCAAGGACACCCAAGCACAGGAAAAATACTGATTTCTGCCTTATAGTGTAAGACTGTGTTTCTGTAAGAGACTTTTGCATTTACTCTGCAGCACACAGGAGACAGACATTGCAAAGGCTTATTTTTTTAAGGTTTTTCTAACAAACCTAAAGCTGGGTAATTCAGAATTCCACTTTAATTAGAATATTAGTGGACTTCCCAAACATCCCTTAGTCACCTAAGCCAAGCATAAGATCTATTACAGAGAAAATTGGATTAAGATAATTGTCTAAATATGTACTTTAACAAGGTAGTAATTTTCATTATTTGACTTCCAAATAGGAATATCTGCTGGTGCATTTGTCTAAAGTAAAATTTTGGGAAATGTTTTTTGCATAACTTAATGAAGCAATATAAGAAACCTGTAAGAAGATAAACATTTTTTTTCCTGTAGTTTATAATCCTGTCATGTCCTATACAAATCACTTTCACATATTTCTCCTGTCTTTTGATGGAAATGGGCTGCTGTAACATTACTATTCTAAATAGGGAGTATTACATTACAGAAGTAATTGTACAGCTTACTTACTCTGTGTACACTAGTGCCTACTCAACAGTGAGACTGAGAGAAAGGGTGATGGGTGAGTCCAAACTCCTAATCTTAACAAAATTCCACAGCAGCCTTTGGACAAATCCCATAGTCTTTCTGTTAATGCCCTTTTAATCTTTGTAAGAGGACTGTATATGTGTTATTTGCTACCAAACTCTGACATCAGATAGATCATTTTCCTAGGCTTGCATAACTTAAAAAGAATATATCAAGCTATGTGAGAATACTATTGGGAGGAAAATGTAGCAGATGTCTTTATAAACCTGATAAATGCATGCTGTCAGAGAAAACCAGAAGATAAAGTTTGCTTCTATCTTCAAATTTTCCAGGTTTTTATAGATTTTACTGTTTTGTAATTTTAAAAAGTACAAGGGTTATTTCAGTTACGTAGGAAATGTCTAAAAATGTGAAGCTTGACAATGGTACCAGATAGCATTGAAAAGGAAGAGGAAAATGTAAACAAGAGTCTCAATAACTATTTCATAGCAGATTCAGTAATATTAAGCATTAAGGCACTTAACAGTCTTTACTTAGCATGATATTTCTCAGACATGAGTCAATAGGAAAACTGGGACTGGGGAATCACTGGCAGTTATTTTGAAGGATTTATGATGATACGATTATTTTTTGGCAAATCTCATTCATAAGGAAAGAAAAGGAGCACTGGGGATTTCTGGTTGATGGTTTTCATTTTACTGCCTGATAAACTGTTGGCAAAACTAATTTTGTAAGTTCTACACTTAGAAAAATTACAGAAAAGTTACAGTAATAACACCATATACAGAAGCAAAAAGTTAATGTATTTTAAAGTCAACATATCTCATTCTGATCATCTACTGTTATCTATACCACAGAAACAATTATTTAATAGACCACATTGTTCTGGTGTTTTCGGTACAGTAAAGCTTACATTGCAGTGTAAGTGTTTTCAGTAAATACATTTCTTTTCTTTACATGAAAGCTAAGGCATATGGTTGACCTCCATTTTATCATTGTCTTCTCAGTCCATTCAACATCAAATAATCAAGTTCTGTATAATCATTGGAGAGAGAGATCTACCTAGCCTAAGGCTCCTAAACTTTAGGTGGTCTGAATTTCTCTGTGGAGACCTTCGAAGATAGTTACTGTTCCCTGCTAATTACATCAGGAACTTACATACTCTAGGAAGACATGCTCCGTATCCATTAAGTTATTGCAGGATGAGACTCTTAATGGAAAAACAGTAGTTGTACTGTGCATTTTGACTGTAGTAAAAGTGAAAGGTTTTCAAAGGGGAGACTTGGTATCTTTTTAAAGAAATACTCTTTACAGATTTTTGCCTGCTGGAGTTGTAATTTAGCATAACTATTTAATTGCATGTTGTTTGTGTTCATTTAAAGGGTATCGTTACACAGTCAGCAAAATCTAATGACTGTATCCAACCTTGGTGTTATCTTTGGACCAACTCTGATGAGAGCCCAAGAAGAAACCGTGGCTGCTATGATGAACATTAAGTTTCAGAATATCGTCGTGGAAATTCTGATAGAACATTATGAAAAGGTAGAAAGACATTATCTGACTGTTTTGTGATAAAGTGGAACTGAGGTCTCATTTTCATTACTATCCTTAAGATCTTAAGAAAACCAGCACTTGTAGAAGGTCATTGGCATAAAGAATGCTTTCTAACCACCCCATGCTATGCATCTGTATTCCTAGCAAGTCTTTTGTGGCTCTGCAAGGTTCAGATCCAAGGCTTAACCTGTCATTTTTTGAAGGAGTTGCTCTGAGTCTTCAGGTGCTTTCTGAAGATTGCTGTCCTTCTTACATCTAGAAATAGAATAAGAAGGTCGTAGTTTTGCTTGCAGCTCCTTTGTCTGTCATGATAGCTGTGTGTGAAGGTTCACTCAGCATCAGTTCACTCATACAAGCTATGAAACCCCAACCATCCTTCACTTCCTCTTTTAATAGTGGATTCCTAGCATAACCCCTCATTTTTCAAAAGAATGTGTCTTAGATCAAGTTTATTCCTATTTCCAGGTTTTAAGCCCGTTGCATTTGTGATTTAAAAGCTTTTCAATACTCAAAACATAAATTTCTCCAGGTACTTCTTCCACTTTGAAGATAGGCATGTCTCTGACTGCCAGGTTTATTTTGTTTTCCCCAAAGACACTAGTGAGTGCAAAGATCCATCTCAGACTCTTTCCTGGAACATAGAGTAAGAACTGTTTCAGGATCTGAGAAGGAAAGGTCATTAAATCTACCTCCTTTCAGTCACTAGCATTGCAGGTGTCAGCTTCACTGGAAAGTCTCCTCAGGTTTTATTTTACTTTCAACTATTTGATTTCAGAATTTAGAAAAACAATGAAGACCTCCTTTACCTGGTCATCAAAAGAAATTTTATTTTTGGGATCTTTTGTTGATATAGATCACTTTCTCTGGTAACTACTAAAACAAACTGAAAAAACAAAACAAAACAAAACAAACTTTGGGCTTTCTTCATTTCATGTTACTTAGCTAAGGGGCAGTTCCCTGCACTGGTTGGTCAGTAAGTACTGACAGTACTACTTGTTATACTTCACAAGGACACCTCACAATTGGTATGATACTGATATCCTTGCCTGTAACTCCAAAACATATATGTTTCAAACACTAACTTTCCCCTCCAGAAAATTACAAACTTATTTAATACAAAGACCATAGCTACACAACTAAAATAAACCCTTTTCTGTTTCTCTGTC
The DNA here is from genome assembly GCF_003957555.1 of Calypte anna. Taxonomy (NCBI): domain Eukaryota; kingdom Metazoa; phylum Chordata; class Aves; order Apodiformes; family Trochilidae; genus Calypte; species Calypte anna. The sequence goes on along the minus strand of NC_044244.1, from coordinate 184,833,151 downwards.
TACAGACATGTTTTTAGATTTACGTACTACTCGTGAATGCCCAGTACCACATTAATGTAGTTCAAGAGCATCTCAAGATATCCATAAAAGTATTTTCTACTATACAGATTTATTTGCTTTATTCCACTTCTCTCAGTGGCATTGAGGGATCTTTTCATAGTTCACTTCATCCTCTTCTGGGAGTGCCCTATTGAGAGTTGATCCAGGAATCCTTGTAGAGATGTATTTTGGAGTTGCATAGTATTGAACTTGACATTTGGTCCTCTCTACACTATGAAGATTGGACACTTCTGATTCCTTAATTAGCTTGACTGAATAGACAATCTTTGGCTGTAAAACCTCTTCTCCATTCCATTTTCTCCTACTGCACACCATAAAAAATACTCAGTAGAGCTTGCAGTATACTAGGAGGAGTAGATGAGAAAGGAGATATGGAGGAAAAACATGCACGTTTTTTGTTAAATTTTCTGCTTTGGTCATTCTCCAAGGCAATTATAATTTTACTAGAAGCATCCCAGAAGGTCTTTCAAGGTCTCTACTGAATATGTCTTGGATATTGCAGAATAGGTGATACAAATGAAAGTATCCAAATTACTGAACTTTCTGTAGTCTTTGCTGGCAAGCTTACCATGCTAAACAGCACAGAGTTCTTTGGAACCCCTTGTGTACATGTTTCAGGTTGTAGTAGTCAAATAACCAAAAAGTTTTACTTTTCTTTAACACAGTAATGAAGTGCAAAATTGACCAGTGATACATAAAGAATCAAAATCAGGAGATGCTTCAAACATGAAAATATTCTTCATCAAACTTGACATGTTTGACATAATAAAGTAGTTTTATGAAATAAAAAATGGATTGTAGTCAGTTATGACTCTAACAAATTACTGTAATATACAATAGCTTTCACGTGAATACAAAGAAATAAATCTTTTCAGAATTGAAAAAAATCATTACTTCTTGGGCAGGAGTTAGTTGTAAGCACCTATTACATGTTTCACAATTTAGACTGTTATGCACTTAGCAAGGGGTAGAAAAAAAATTAAGTATTTGTATATAATTGATATAAAATTTAAGTACCACTCAATATTCTGATTCTTGGAATGTAAAATGAGATCAGCAGAGAATTTATGCATCCTCATGCAGAGCATTAGAATTTGTTATGCTGTGAATTTACTCTTTTGTAATGTTACAGTATTACAGCATTAATTTCAGGTGCAGTGGTGAGGAAAAGAAATAGTCTAGTAAGTAGTGGAAGTGTAAGAGTACTTCTAATGTTTATGTCATTTTCCTTTTTTTTTTTTTAATTCATGCAGATATTTCACACTGCACCAGACCCCAATATTCCTCTTCCCCAACCTCAGTCCCGGTCAGGTTCAAGAAGGACAAGAGCAATCTGTCTCTCCACAGGTTCACGTAAACCCAAAGGAAGATACACACCATGTCTAGCAGATCCTGACAGTAAGTTTGTCCTTGTTGACTCATTCTCTTCCTTTTTATGTCTTGTAAGTTTCCTGAATAATATCCAGTAGGTGTTGTATCCCAATAGTTACAAGTGTTACAGATGGGGAGTTGTCAGCTTTTTAACTTCAGTGAGTCACAGCCTCACTGCTGAGCGTCTGCATCTCTGGCTGCTCTCATATGGGGAAGGATGTTCTGGTTTAGGCAAGTCTTGTATTGCATACAGTGTTCAAAAGTCTTTTATGTAGACTTCATATTCTAATCTAAATGTAGTCTGCTTTGAAAATAAGGAGATCATTATATGCAGTTCACCTCATTTTCTTGTAAGATAATTGTTAGGATTGGCAAACTGTAAGTAGAATCTTTCCTCTCTTCATGTAATAAATGTGATTTAGTCAGGGTCAGATCAAAATCATGACTTGGTTTATTTCACATGCACGAAACTGGGGTCATTGATTCAAAGTGAGCCACTGCCTAGGTTGCCAAAACTATTGAAACTTCTTAGTTTTTCCAAAATATAAATAAGCTCTTAATTTGAGAAATTTAGGCTTATGTTGCAATTTTCAAGGGGCTAATAGTCTGTGAAGAGGCAAGATGGGGGACAATCTAAGCTGGAATGCCAGAATTCTGGCCAGAAATGGGTAAAGTATTTCAGATTGTTTAACCAGTGACATTACTGCTGTCAGATCCACTATAGAAGGCACTGGTATTTGTGACCTTATCTGTGTTACCATGAGTGGTTGCTGTCACTTGTTGCCAATGTTATTGAAACATGGAGACAAAAGGAGCTGTATCATGTTGGCATCTTACAACTACTGTGTGGTTGAAGAATTTAGATTCTTTGCTTCTTGTGAAATTTGTGAATTACATCTCCAAACTTTTGGGAACAAAGCCTGGTATACACTAATGTATGACTTGCTATTCTGAATCCAGTTTTGAAGATAATTCAGCCCTCACTGTATTATAGGCCAGTCATTCTTCAGTTCTTATCAGTGTCCCTACCTGTGTATCATCAGATAATTTCATTAGGATATTTCTACTTTTTGTTGCCAACAATTATGGGAAATAAGTTCGGTGCAAAGATTGCTCTGTAGGTAGGGAAATTTCTGTAATATCAGTCTAATAATAGAAATTCATCAGACCTTCAAGTTGTAAAGAATGAGTTGTCCCTCTGCAGGATAGAAATTTTGTGATAGCTTTGACAATATTGAAAATGGGTTATCTATAGATAGACTGTAGGTTTAGTCTTACACTGCAAATCCTCTGCAGCTTGGTAATCAAAGTAAAATTTAATTCTTGTGCTTGCAGACAATGCAATCATGCACTAATGAACACAAATGTGACAAGTATCACATTTGCCTTCTAATGGAAATCTGTCAAGATGCTCAGCACAAAGATATCGCAGCATTCTGACTGTTCAGTTTCATAGGGATATTTATATTGCAGACATTTATTGGAAAATACAAACTTTTACACAAAATACTTTAGCTGGTAGCCCATTGTGCTCATCATCTCTAAAGAAATGTCCACAAAATGCAGCTCTTACAGGTTAAAGATAAGAATATGTGTTTTTAGTCACTCAGTAGATACTTTGTCTTAAGAATCACTTCCTCTGAAACCACAGATTAAGGAATTTGATGACAAGTGAAGTACAAGGTGCTAAAGGTGGCATGAAAGAAATGCACATGATTAGAAAAGGTGACCTTTTGTTTGTTTGTTTCCCTCTCTGCCCTTTCCCCTAGGTGACTCCTACAGCAGCAGCCCAGACAGCACTCCTATGGGCAGCATTGAATCTCTCTCCTCTCACTCCTCTGAGCAGAACAGCAGTACCAAATGTGCACCCTCACAACCCAGGGAGAAATCAGGAGGGATTCCATGGATTGCCTCCGCCCCATCTTCTAATGGCCAGAAGAGTTTAGGCCTCTGGACTACAAGCCCAGAATCCTCATCGAAGGAGGATGCAACCAAAACAGATGTGGAGTCAGACTGCCAAAGTGTAGCTTCTGTCACTGGACCAGAGCACAACTTTCCACCAACAGACCTTACCAAAAAGAGTTCTTACAGTCTGTCTGGGTTGAAAAGGTCTTCTGCCTCTTCCCTCAGATCAATTCCATCAGCTGAAGGTAATTTTCAAGGTCTTTTAGGACCACCATGTTTACTGTGAACATCAGAAAATGAGAGCTGCATCTGACAGCTAATGATACCCATTAATCTTTTATATTTGATTTTTTAAATTTTGTGGCATGTTCTATCAGTTTTCAATCTGCTTTTGACATATTTCCCATGTCTATTAATTGTACAGTTCACACAGATTAAAAGCCATCAGGGTTCCTCAGAATCTTGAGTATCATGCTGTGCCTCACCTAGACCACTGTTAGAGATTTCTGGTTTATAAGAAAAGTTAGTAGCTATGATTTATCACTGTATCAAGGGAATGATTTGATGCAACATGATTGATAATGATCAAAACTAGCATTTAAATATAAAAGCACTAAGCTTAACATATCTAGTAAGTAAGTGTTTTGTCACTCTTTGTCAATCTGCCTGGGTTTTGGTGTTGGGTTTTTTTGGTTTTATTTTTTGACAACTGCATCTCTTCAATTGACTGAAATAAGAAATTGAAAGAAAAGTCGGGGGTTTTTTGCAGGGTTTTTTGGTGGTTTGTTGTGGTTTTTTTTTAGTTGTGGGTTTTACAGTCAGTGTCTTTAGTTGAATTAGGACTGGATTTTGGGTTCTGAAGATTAACAGCTGGCACTGCAACAGTGAGGTCCAGTGGACTAAGTGCAAGTGCTGAGTTTGCCAATGAGCTTTCAGTAGTATAAATAGTGCAAGCACAGGTAGGGTGTTTGTCTGTAAAGTCCTAAAAATGTAGTGAAATTATCTCTCCTCGGTCTCCATGGTGTATACAAGATTTTTTCTAAGATTTCTGTATATGAATGAAGAGTTAACAGTAATAATGTAGAATAATAATTGTCATTAACATTTATAATGTCATAGAATCATAAATGGTTTGGATCAGAAGGAGCCTTAAAGATCATTGAGTCCAACCCCCAAATATATAGACCAATACTATAGAATAACAATATTAATAGTATAAATTTGGGGATTTCTTTATATTATGGCAGGTTTTAAGGATCTGTTATTCTTGGAAATAAAGGACCACAGAAGCAGTTATTCTCTTGCAGAATATATATGCAAAGCAGTCTGCAGGCAGGTCAGCTTAAAAGACATGTGGTTATACCTTGTATTCATTAAAAGGACTTTTTGTGTGTCTGCAATACAGTTTGTACAGCTATGGATTTGTTTTATCAATTTACAGTAGCAATTCTTTTAGTATTTTTTTCAACTGCATGAAGCTGCTGTGGATACTGAAATATTAATTCTTATAAATTAATGTGGTCGTATTTCATGGTGGATGCTGCTTTGAGCAGGAATTTGGACTAGATGACCTCTTGGGATCACTTCCAACATGATTTTTTTTCTACAGTTCCATTCAGTGCACTACTTTATAAAATGCTGGGGTTTTTGTTTTGTGAATGTACTCTTTAGCCATTTAAGTACAGTGTAATTTTTTAGCCTTCACAGTTTTACTGTCATTTCTTCATTTCTTCATTCTTGCTGTTGGTCTTTTTCTCCTGGCTTTCTGCTTGAAAGGCTGTTTCTTCTCTGTCTTAGTAAGTACTGTCTGTAACTGTTTTGCCTCTAAAAAAAACCAAAAAAACACACAACAATAACAAAACCTTTGCTTTGCATGTTATACATGTTGTGAAAATAACATAAAATTAGCTTTAATGTTCCCTACAATGTGGTTGTTTTCTTTAGGTAACAAAAGCTGCAGTGGATCTATACAGAGCTTATCTTCAACAGATACCAAAGAGACATCAAAGGCTCTACCAAACCCTGATTTGCCTCCAAAAATGTGCAGGAGATTAAGATTAGATACTGCATCAAGTAATGGCTATCAAAGACCAGGATCTGTGTAAGTCCTCAGGGCCCTTTGGAGATTAGTGTTGTGACAGCATTGTCAACTAAAAAGTGATCCAGGGAGCTACATAATTAATTTTAAAAGCATCCATTAAAACTTGATTTGAATATTTCTGTATTTGTGAATTATTTATCTAGTTTCATTGAAGTTGGAAACAAAGGAGACATGGCACAAAATCTGTTAAGTCAGTTGAAAGACTCCCATTGACTTGATTAGACTACAGATAAGGTCTATAATTAAGAAATGTGTCTTTGAAAAGCAGTCAGTATTATCTCTGGTTCTTCTGGAATTCACTGTTTGAAGGAGCATAAATGCCACTTACTGTCCTTGCTGTTATGTCAGATCTTCATATTGTACTTAGTTTAAATCCAAAACTGGAGAAAGGAAAAAAATAATTAAAAAAGCCTTCTGCTTGGAAATTTCTTCAGTTGCTGCATGTTAAATAGTTGTTACCTTTGTTTAGGCTTTTTTGGGGGGAGAGGGTTTATGTTGAAAGGAGAAGAATTCTACGCAATAGAAGTTATAATTTAGCTTATGGAGTTTTGGGTTAGCAATGTTTCTTAATGCTTTTAGCACAGTCTTGATAGTCAGAAGATCTTTGCTAGAATTTTCCTGTCCTCATGAACAAGACTGCAGAGCACCAGGAACTTCTCCAAATACTGCAGGACTCTCTTCAGCCTCTCCACTTTTTAAAGGAATCACTGTAGTTTTTTCACATTGTGAAAAATGGACAGAAAATAGTTCACAGCTCAGTTCCAGCCCATTAGTGACAATCTGGCAGTAAAAGCATTTCCCATAGATCTATTGGCCATCCATGAACAGAATTCTAAATACCAGGAGTTGAGATTTCCCTTGCTGACTCAACAAGGCACTGGAGCATGTGGAAGTGAGGCCTCCCCTTAGGTGAAGTTATCTCCTTAAGAATTCTGCTGAACAGGGAGTTAAATTCAGCTTTTAAATTTTTCTGTTTCTCTGAGTTAATAATTAAAACAGTTTTTAAAAATGTGTCCATGTCTTCGAGATGATTAAAAGTTAAGCTAATTTGCATGTTCTATTAATGAGCAAAGTATAAAGCAAGTTGGTGCTTTATTTTCAGAGTGGCTGCAAGAGCCCAGTTGTTTGAAAGTGCTGGTTCACTTAAACAAGTTTCTTCAGGACGGTAAGTGCTCCACAGAGTTTAACAATCTGTAAAATCTTTTCTGTTGTGCTGGCTTCAAGATTGAAATAGAAGTGTTGGAACTTTGTTCTGTGCCTTTTGCATAGCATCATGTGGCATGCAAAATTTTTTGTAGTTAATAAATTCATCCTTGCTCCAGAAGGAAACTAAATCTAATAGAGGATGAATAGCAGCTTATCTGTCACCTGGAGAAATTGCAGTGAGAGGTGCTCAGGTCAGTGATCTGATTAAGGACACAGCTACAAGAGTAAATTAACAGGAGTTAAGTTAGGATGAGGATGCTGTAGTTATTCCATACACTTGTTTGTATATATGTGCTTTCAGCAGAGTAGCAAACATGCTGCTTTGTGGTAGCAAATCCTAAGTAACTGCTGCTTTGGATAGTTCAGGACTAACTTGATGAGGATTCTTGTCTTTACCATCACACCTTCCATACCCCAGTGTCTGTTTGGAGAAACTCTTCCCCTTTCTTCTTGGTAGTGTGCAGCAAGTTTTATTTTATTTACAATTGCGTGAACTTATGGAGTGCATTTCAGTCATTCTTATATTAAGTCAGAATGCTCTGGTAAGTGCTTGTATATGAAGCAGTGTCTTCCATATATTACTAACCAGCCCATCTTTAATAGGCTAAGACAGATAGCCAAATAAATGGCTGTGGGAAAACGTCTGTCTTTCCACGTCCTTGCATTTCAAGTTCTTCAAGCCAGAGCATATTTTTTTGTCCATTCCTTTAATCACTGATAGTAGGAACTGTCAAGATTACTAGGAAAAATATAAAAATGTTTATCCATTAATCCAAAAGTAGTAACCTAAAGGAGCACAGCTGTAAATGAAGATGCCAACGTGTGCTGAGATCTCTGATAGAATATGGGTGTCCTCTCTGACAGATTAGCGGGGGTGTAGAAATGTAAAGCTGACCTGCAAAGGCCCACTGATTGTGTTTGAGGGAAGCAGCTTACATGAATCAAGGTCACTGTAAGGTGACCAAAAAAGAGGATGACAGGGAGGAAAGGGAGATGAAAACAACAGGGCATTGATTTAAGGAAGAAATGTATAAATGAGGAAACTGGGATGTCCTTAAGCCAGTGCCCTAAGCTGAGAGTGAGCACTCTTGTGCCATTCCTGCCTCATTTCAGCTCCACCACTGGTCCTTATTTTGTATTGCTCCTTTCTTATAAATGCTCCCCTCAGAGCCTGTGCCACATGTATCTGTAGATAAAAAGCAAGTAAGAAGCAAAACTCTGACAAAGGAAAAATGTGGCAGTTTGATAATGGAGATGGAGAGCAGATAACAAAGCCAAAAAAGTTGAAAGCCTTATTAGCTGCTCTACTTCAGCCTTCCTAGGCAAGCAGAAGAGCAACAGTAACAAGGAGAAAGGAAAACAAAGGGTCAGCAGAAAGAATGAGGAAGAGAAAAGAAGTAACTCAGCTGTTCTTGCAGTCCTGCTCATGTCTGAATAATATTTTTCAATCCAGAGCCAGCTTTTGTTTATTTCTCATGCATGTTATGAGCATGAAGGCTAACTTATGAATTTACATAATCTGTTTTTTGCTCTGAACTGTCTAGAAATCATGATAGTTACGTCTTTATTCACCCAGTGGAAAGGCCTTGAGTTCGTAATTCTACTATCTAATGAATATATGCAGAACAGAGTATAAGACAGGGACCCTGTTTTTAAGCTGATATCAGAAATATCCAGATCAAGACAGTTTTGAACTCTGTGCAGGGGTAATTTACCCTGCTAAAAATAACCAGGTTTGAGATGTTTGGCTACTGCATAGCCATGCATTATAGTATCTAAGCAGCTTCATTCTTACTTGAAGGATCTATTGCCTGTTGTCATTTGTACAGTACAAAGATCAGAAGCACCTATATGGCTTTGCAGTTTCACATCATCCATCATGTATTTCAGCAGATAATTTTGTACTTGATGCTTTACTACCACTGTGGTCTGGTTTTAGTTCCTTCTTCCAAGTAGTCTTTGCAGCCCTGCATTCTGACTTCATATAATGTGGTATCTCCAATATGAGTGGGTGCATGTGTCTTTTGTGGGTTTTTTTTTTTTAATGCTGGGACATTTTTTGACCTGGCTGTTCTCTCACCTTGTCATGAGTACATGCCCTCTTAGGACTATAAGACTGAACAGATTTCTTTCAGTCAGAAAGAGCATGAGAGGCCACAGTACATATTTTAGGATTGAGCAGGGAAGACCAAATATTTATGCCCTGACCAACCTGTGCTTTCTTCTTCTAATTCCACAATTACTTGGACTTCTCAGTCTCCTCATTCCTTCCCTCCTGACTTCAAGTTCATTAATCATCCACCTCTCAGATAGTGGTGTTAAGATACTGTGTACACTGAGACCAATCCTTATTGCTAATTCAGTATGCACTTGAAAGAGTCAAAGGAGTTTTCCTACTGCTTTCACAAATATTGCAATTGGCCAACAGTCTTAGTAAGGCCTGAGATCTCTTTATTACAGCTTCTGTGCAAATATGCACCAACAGGTAATCCCTGTCTCTGTGTTTTCTTGACTTTCATTTAGACATAGAAAACCAATAAGTTTCTCACACAAAGAAGGATTTTCATTAGAAAATAATACCTATAAAAATCAGTGACAGCAAACAGCTCAGGCTTGGATCTTGGCAGGATCTCCAGGTGCTGGGCTGGAACTTTACTAAAAGCAGGCTGACAGTCTGAAGCTCTGTCAGCCCATTCTCCTCACCCAGCCATATGATTAAATATCATTTCCTAGTCATTCTTCTGTCTTTATCTTCATGATATATTTTGCATTCTCTTAAACACCTGGATGCCTCATGCAGTCTAGACCAATATTTCCTACTCAGTCAAGCCTGGATATAACTCTGCCACCTCCAAGAGTCATAAACTTCTCTTCTTCCTGTAAGATAATATTAACTCATGAGTCATCTGAGGTTCATGTGTTTTTTCATTCATTCCTCTTCTGGCTTCTGTCTTTGTCTTGCTAGACTGAAAATGCATTTGGTCATCAGCACAGTTTTAAAGGTTATTTATAGAAGTAATAGTGATAGTGATAGTAATAGTAATAATAAAAAGACCTTGGGTGTTGCTGACTGTGTGTAGTCAAGCAAAATAATTTATGATCTAATAAGTACTAACCCTTTGACTGCTAGTATATGTTCATCATTACGGGCTCAGAACAAATATAACAAGAAGTAGAGAAAGGGATAATGCATTTTTTCTCTATCCATTATAGTGGGAATGTCCAGGAAATGTGGGTACAGTTTCCTAAAGTTTGTTTGTTTATTGGGCTTTTTTGGGTAAACAACATTCTTCTCAGATAATTAGCATCATCTTAAGAGAGCATAGTAATAGATGTGTTAAAAATATCATTTTAACAGATGATAATGATGTTATCACATACTTTTTAACAAGCAACCTTTTTTTTAAGGAGAACATCAACACTATAAGAATGTCCATTTTCATAGCTCAAAAAAAAAAAGAAAAAAAAAAGAAAAAAAAAAAAAGAAAAACCCATGCAGGGGGGTTGGAACTAGATGATCTTTAAGGTCCATTCCAGCCAAAACCACATACTGGGTCATTGAGACAAATCCTCAATAGACAAAATGCTGAATTAGGAACGCCCCATAATTTCATAAAAAAGGTGAAATAATCTACAAGTTCATATTCTTTTGGTATGTGTTTTTCCAATAAAAATTGCTTCCAGAATATAAATTAAAGCAAAGGTATTAGGTAAAGCACAGGAATCTAGAGAGAACTCCTAATTTCCATCTTTGTGTGTGTTCAACCCTTCATATTTTGCAGAGTCATAGTGCTAGAACCCATATGGTGACTTAATCTGTCCTCCTTCTCTGGAATAGAACCATCATATGTCTAACCAGCTTTTTTTGCTGATACATGTGTAGGGACTTTTTTAATTTGTTGGGGTTTTGGGTTTTTGGTTGTTTTTTTAAATTAATTTTAGCAGTGGGAATTCTTCAGTTCAAAGATTTGCCAACTCTTTAACTAATAGAAGAGTTTTTCAACTACAGATTAAGAGACAACTGAGCTGTGTACTTGTAGGTGTCTTTATGTCAGGTATTATTTAATACCTGACATATTTCATTGATGGTTTCACTACAGGCAGTGGAACCTGGTGAGCCATTTGTTACACTCTCAAGTAGGCATCAACCATGGCAGAAACCATGCCTGGAGGAGCTGTGAAGCAAGGCATCTAGGTTTTTCTACAGACATCTAAATTTAGGTGGCTGAAGCTGACACCCACCCCAGACAATGAATTTAAATCTTCCTTGCTACAATTTAGATCTATTTAAGTCTTTCTTTGCAGTCAACCTGGAGAACAGATTTATCCATTTTTGTCTAATATTTATGTTCAATGTATTATTTTCTTCTGTAAACTCATCAACCAGATTTTCTTACACATTGTGCTTCCAGAGCTTTTTTTATTCAATTGTCTCCAGGCAGTCCATCACTTGCTTCAAGCAATATGGTCAGTTTAGTGCTCATTTGAATGACAACTTCAAATAGAATGAAAGAATCCTTTTAAAAGCTGTAATTTTTAAATCTCTGAGTAAGACATTGGTCTCTTTTCTGCAATGGCATGCATGTTAACTCCAGTGAGCTTAAAGTTTAGTCTGCTATAATTCTACTCTGAACGACTGTCTAACTAGTTATTATCAACCTGTATTTGTGCAACTGATTATTCCTACTCTTCCCAGCCTTTAATTTCATTACTTTGTACATTTTTCCTCATTATCTTATTCACTGCAAGTCTGTATTTTTTGCCTTTCAGACAAGCAAAAGCCATGTATTCCTGTAAGGCTGAGCATAGTCATGAGCTGTCTTTCCCACAGGGGGCAATATTTTCCAATGGTAAGATATGCTTTAGATTCTCTTTTTACAATAAAAAAAAAGTATTAAAAAACTGATCTATATCCATAAAATAACAGAACGCAATCCCATTTTCAGTTCTCATGGGTTGTCCTGATTTTTCGATTGCACTTGAATAAATACTGTCTAAATAAATAATATATAGGATTTTTAAAAAGCTTTAATTTATTGTAAATATGTTTATTTTGGGTTTTGATTTTTTTTTTTTTTTTTTTTGTAGTGTATCCATCAGTGGAACCAGGCTGGCTAAAAGCAACTTACGAAGGCAAAACAGGACTTGTTCCTGAAAATTACGTTGTCTTCCTCTAGTAATCTTTAGTGGACAGCAATATCTTCATGGTATCCATGGTAACAAATAATAAGCACTGTGATTTTTATCTGACACAGATACGGGCTCAGCCCGTTAGCTGAGTGGTCGATTTTCCTTCAGATGCTGCAGCTGCAGGTTACACAGCTCCAGCAGCAGAACAGAATGTAATGAAACAGTTAACAGTTTCTGTGCTGAGGACGGTACTCTGTTTAAATAACTTCCATTGTTTGCAAAAGGTTGTTCTGTTCTTCTTTTATGGGTAAGGAACACTACAGCAATAAAATCAGAAAGTTGCCATTTAGCTGCAGACCTTCAGGTCCTAGGATGTTGCTCACAGAAGTGTGAAATTTAGAGTCAATGCGCTCTATGATGTTTCTTCCAATCTGTGGCTTTTAATATTAAAAAAAAAAATTGTAATTTCTTTCATAAGTAATGCTTCTGTTGTGATCCACATTCTCCCTTAGAAAACGGGGCTCTAAAATTAGTCCTAATCATTTCAAATGAGAAATGAGTTTTTCCATCAATCAGAAGTTTAACCTTCTGCTAGACATTGAGATTACAATGTTATAGAATTTATGTAACTGACAGGGAAATCAGTTCATACACTGCCTGAGCTTTAAGACCTCATTCAAAATGTGATATGTTTAATGAATGTTTCATTCAAATACTTCTTAGATTTATTTCCTCCTTTCTGTATCAATATAGATAATATTAACAACTTTTATTTCTTTAATACCCATCATCTGGATGATAATCTCAGTGTGTCTCAGAGCAACACCTGTAGAAAACAAGAAGATGCTGAATTTTGGATGATTATTAGTAATGAGAAGCGGGCATTGGAAAACAATAGTGTATTTTGAAACCTGAGATAAATTGTAACTGAGTCATTTTCCAACTTTTTTCCATTGCAAAAAAGACAAATGGCCTGTGAATTAGCTAATTTTATAAGTTATGAATGCTGAAAACTCCATGTACCAATAAAACTATTTAGTATTAGTTCTTCTGACATATGCCAAAGTATTTGACTAAGATTTTTCCCCCTTCCACAGAATTGAAAAGCCCAGCCTTTCAAAGGTTTTGTAAAGACCCACTGAGTGCTCCTGGTAGAATTGAAAAAAACCAAAACCAAAAACAAATAAAAACAAACTAAGAAAAAACCACCCAAAAGCCTTAACACAGAAAACCCCCAACAGCAGCTTTCTGGATCTGAGCATCTTTCTTGCACACCTTGAGGGATAACATGCACTGCTTCCTTGGCAGCTTGCCATGCCCAATTGAAAACCAAGAGATTTAAGATCCATATAAAAAGTTCAGCAACAGTAACAGTCCTACAGAAAGAATTCCCTGTTTCATAGACCTATCAAGGCTTACTTCTTTCTTCAGTAACAGAACTCAATATACAGATCTTGCATTGATTTCTAAGTTGTACACTACTTCCAGAAAGTTTAAGAAAGAACTGTTGGGACTAAAACCATCAGTAATATTTTAATTGCTTCTATTTTTACTTTCCATAGCCTTTTTCTTGTTTAAGTTAGGAAACAAGATACATTGCCAGCATAGAGCAGCACATCAGAACCTTCTTTACATATAGGCATGTGCCTGATTTCTGCTGAGGAATTCTGTGCTGGAATTCTGGCCAGTGAGTAAAGCCTGCAGGATCCTTCTTGCTAATTAAAGATTCGCGTGCTGATCAGGGAAGGAAAGAGGCTGTAAAAGCATCCTCCCAAAAATGATCTATCATTTGTTTGGGGGGGCTGTGGGCGAGCCTGACTACAGGGAGTTGAGGCCAGACCTCTTGCATTAGTGATAGGGTTCTTTCTTCACTTTAAAGAGTGCCATTTGTGTCCCAACCCATGTTTCACTCCACCTTAAGACTAGACTGTATTCACATTGTGATGAAGGATTGTTCCAGACATTGTCACAGGCAGTGATATGTGCTTATCTAATTTGTCCAGAGCAGATGTGAAAGGAATTGAAGCTCTTATCAGATTGAACCTTTCTTATTTTTAAGGCAAGACAAAATTTCTTCATGTGAGCTATGCCTGAAACTGCCACTTCCCTGTGAAGGTCAACGTGGTTTTTGTTGTGTGTTTGCTCTTTTCAGAATCCAACAACTGCAGAATGTTGAAAGGTTTACTTTTGGTGACCTTCCCAGGAGTGCTGCTGGAGGCAAAAAGGAGCAGAAAGGGAGTTAGAGCTTTTAAGAGAGGCTCAAGGCCCTGAACACATTTCACACAGGCAGAGAAATGCAGTGGTCTGGGGAAAAATAAAACCCTATTCCTTTTATCTATTGCACTGGGGTCAGTGGCAAACAGACCTTTGCTGAACATCCTTTAATGTCTTATAACTCGTTGGGAGAACTGAATTGTGAAATTCTTGAGAAACAGTGACATGAAAAATGCTCTTACTTGCTTTGCTGTAGCCTGATTCAAAAAGAAGGGGGAAAAAACTAACCTTAAGTAATCCTACAGCCTGGCTATATGTCTGGGTCTTCTTCACTATTGCAGTTTGAAACCAGCTGATTTGAGTGCAAGCCAGAGCTTGCATCAAAGGTGCTAAAGTAATTAAAATTTTATCAAGAATTTTGCAAGTTCTGTTACAGATTATGTAAGTGAAGTTTGTGAGTGCTGAGGGAAAGGTTGTAGAAGATCTGGAGGAACCCTGTAAAGGAGAGATGTTCTGTTGATTCCCATGCATTCATCTCACATTAGACAAACCTGATTGCAGAAGACAACTTCCTCCATAGGAAGCCAGATGCCATTCATTCTGCTGCTCACAAAACAAATCTATATTTTTCCTCTGTAAGACTTGGCACTTTTTTCAGGCCCTTCTTCTGAATCAGCCATGACTTTCACATAAGTAGCTGAGCTTTAAAATGCCACTTCCATGTGAATAAAAAAGGTTATTCCCATTATTAATTACAGTTAAACACTCTTGGTGTGATGAGTAGGGTTTTCAATTTTTGAAATATATTATGGGTTTTCTGTTCCTCTCTTCTGTGATACATAAGAAGTGTTTTATGTATGATCTCACTGCTGGGTTGTGGATGCCCCAACTCTTCCCTGACTTTCCAGGAGGGAGGTTCTCTCCACAAGAAGCTGCACAGTGAACTTTAAAGCTCAGTAATTAGGTGTTCAAAGACTGAAATGGGAGAGAAGACAGCACCAAAGCTTGTCTGATGATGATACCCTCAGGCCTGACCAAAGCCTCCTTCTGATAATTGCTTAGGATCAGAAATCTATTTAGCATTTAAATGAAGATATATCATCTTGATAGTGCCTTACTAGAAAATTAGGCAGGCTGAACTAAATTAGTTCATAGTAGTCATTTACTGGTTTTTATGAAAGTCAGAGTAATCTACAAGCAGAGGTTGCGCAATTTTTGTAATTATTATTATCCTTCCTAAAAGGATGCAGCAGGTTTTTTTTCCAAATATCACTGTAGAACTCAAGGTAGATGACACGTTGTTATTGCTATTTGTCTTGTGGAGATAATGTCTGTATCCACAATTTATGTAATTTGTCATGTTACGTCTTTATTAAACTATAATAAATGTTGCAACACAACGTGAACCAAATTAATAGTTTGAAGGACTGATATATTTTATGATAAATATGTAAAGTATATTAATATTTTATATTCACACTTTTTATTAATGATGATTAAGATTTAAAAATATTTTTTGTGTAATTCCTAAGAGTTCAGTATTAAAATGTCCTGGCCATATTTTGGCATTTAGAGTTCTATCTAACTCTTAAATTAAACCGTAGCTATGAATTATGTCCCTAACTAATCTGCAAAGTTCATTGTTCAATTATTTCTGAAAAAAACTATGCACATATTTACCAACCAGTGCTATACTAGGATAGTAACTTATTTTCCTTTTATATATTCTCTGGTACTAATCTCTATTCGTTGCCTGTAATTGGATTGAATTGTAATGTGCCCACAAGAAGGCAATGCTAGGAGAAGAAAAGTTGCAGAATTTGTCAGTTTACAGCAGTAATTAAACCAACAACAAAACAAACAAAAACATTGTTTGGCAGAAATTGGATACTTTGTGTTACATTTCTCCACTGGTCTATTTTCTACTTAATAAGGTTGCATAAGAATAAATAAACTACAACACATTGTTCATTTCCTAAGGTAGCAGTTTGTGCAATTTTGGATTGAGCAGCCAGAGAAATCCCAGTAGGGGAGTGCATGCTCCTTACTGGGGTGCATCTTCCCCACCATTGGAAACTTACAAAACCTTAGTCAAAGACAGACCTGGGGCCGTTTATAATGAGTGTCTGCTGGTCAGAAGCCCCCCAAAAGTAAATGAAAAATTCTGTCAGTGGGGTAACAAGATACAGCTTCACATTTTTCAGCAGAGTGCCCCATCTGAATCATTCAGTTGCCATAATCAAACCATAGGTAAAGTTCAGCCTTGTTCTTTGTGGTCGTGCAGCCCTGACAGCTGCTGCTGAGGCCCCTCCAGGTGCTGCTCCTGTGAAAGTCAGGCTGGTGGTCAGCCCCTTCCAGTACAAGTTGGGAGGTCTCTTTTTTTGGGTAAAGTTTTGGACAGGCTTTGGGAATTTGTTTTGTTTTAGTAAGTTGCTTGGTGTCCAAACAGTTACTAATACCATGTTGTAATTCAGTCACTAAAGATCATAGCATTGTTTTTCTTCTCCTGTATGTGGCAGTGTTTAATAAGCCATTGGATTATCCTTGCTATTTTAAGCATACAGAATTCAGCCCTTGGATGTCTCAGCTGAAAGCTGTTCTGCATCTGAGCTTTTTGTAAGTGTTCTACTGGGAATTGTCACTAAAGTTCTGGCACCAGAGGTAGCACCATGACCTCAGCCCTACAAGAGTTTCTGCTATAGCAAAGTGCAAAGCAGCTGAATAGGACACATGGATAGTTTCCATTTTCAATCATATTTATGACAGTTTTGGAGGTATTAGAGTTTATAGGGGTTACTTTAGATACTATATGGTATTTTAATAGGAAAATATATGCAATCAATAACTAATTGTATTTAATAAGATGCTACTAAATTATCTTATTGAACTCTTTGTTTATTTTGTAGTGTGGTTTCAATAATTATCTGCACTCTGTATATATCTACATGTAAATAACTGGCATGACATGCATAGGCTGACTCGCAAACATAAATCTATGTTGTACTTCACAGTGTGTTTCAAAAATGCCAAAAAATGTTTTTTTCAAAATAAAAAAGCTTTTCCACACAAACCAATTTCTTTATTATTTTTAAACTTGGGCTGGGGTTTAGCTTTTTTTTTTTTTTTCCAAGTAACACTTTTGTGCTTCTTCCATCCATTCCTGCATTTTTCACTGAAGTTTCAGCCACAAGGATGCTTTACATAGAGGACATTGTGGCTCACGTTAAGCAATCCCAAGGGATGAGACACCACCTGTGTTTCTTACCAGGAAGAGTGAAGAGGGACTTTATTATTTGGCTGCATTAAGGCATCTCCCATAATTCTCATCTGTTTGTGGATTTCCTGACCTATAAGCTTTATTGCTTGACAAGGCAACAGCATGGACTGTAGAGGAGCTGACTTGTGGAGCAGTTCTGGTATCAAACAAACACCAGTGTGAGGCACAGTGGCACGGAGCCCCTGCAGTGCCCAGCCCAGGGCCTGATGCCAGAGAGGGGGGTGCAGCCCCCAGTGCTCACAAAGAGGAGAAATGACCCAAGGAAATGGCATGGATGTAGCCTGACAGGCTGCAAAGTCAGTTCAGGTCCCAGCTGGAAACCTTTCCTTGTGAACTGGGCATGACTGAGTCCTTCAAAACCTACCTGACTTTCTAACACCAACACTATGCTTATTAAATATGGGAAATAAGGTGTCTGCACTTTTGTCTTTGAACATTTTATTTCACATTTATAAAGCTTTTCCTGTTTAATTTGGATTAATCACTGATAGGACAAGAAAGAATTGAAATTTATTCTTGGCTTCTCTCGCAATGGTTGGCTGCTTTTCTATTGTATTTATGGCAACAAGCTCAAAAGCTGAACTAGCCTAGAGCAAGTGCCTTTGCCAAAGATCATGGTGTGCTTTTTAATGTAAACATGCAGAGATTCATGGGAACACTGAGTGACCTCCACAGGCGGTACAGAAAGGAGTCTTAATTCACTTGAAAGTACTTTGGTAATTGGAATACATCTTTCTGCCAGTATAATTGAGGAGCTGGTTAGTTAGACTTAGCACAGGTGTATTTCATTTAAAATTACTGTTAATGGCTCTCGGGTGCCCTTAGTAGAGATTAGAGTCCTGCCTGAATGAAAAACATCAGCAATTTATTTTTTTGATGGTCATTGCTTTTCTCTTCTTACAAAAAAAAGACACATTCAGAGGGAAACATACAGCTTACCAGATTGTGGGTATTTTCGAAATGAGATTTGGAATGCCACACTTCAGGCCACGATGGCCACGAGCTCGGTGCCACCAGCGGGCAAGGGGCTGAGGCAGGGAGGTGGCCTTGGGGACAGGGGGGGATGGAGGGTGTACAGTGTGTCCCAGAGGAAGAGCCACGGGCTCTAACCAAGAATATTTGAAGGCTCCATAGTCAGAGGTGACCATGTGCTCGTGTCAGACTGCATGAGGAGGTGAGAGAGCTGCCCGGTGAGAAGCCCCATGAGAAACATTTCAGAGGACAATTCACAAACCCAGGCGGAAGAAAGGTAAGAAACCTGAGCTGCTCAACCTCTGCAGTGTTCCTCCAAATAAATTAACTGCTGCTCAGGATACAACTGGTTCTTAGAATGAAACAAATGCTGATTGCAAGGACCTCACAAGAAGATAACAAAGATTAGGGTTTCAGTGTGCCTGTGCTGAGCACAAAGCACTGGAAACAGGCTGTGGAAGCGGTGATGCCTGTGAGTCCTGAGTTATCACAAAAGACGCAGGAAGCCCATCTGAGGTGAAAATCTAAAAAAAAACAAAACAAAAAATCTGCATCTGGGGACTCTGATGGCACCTGCCAGGGATAATCTGAAGCATGTAGAAAGGAGAAGACCTCAGAGAGATTTAAGTGTGAACAATTTGTGCTGGGTCCTGGTCATCTGGTGATGCAAATATATCCTTATTTCCTGCTGTTGCTGTTGGTTGAGGGATGCCTGTGCCTGGCCCTTAAAAGGACAGTTTCTTTTCTCTACTTGTGACAAATTGTGCCTGTCTTGGATAGGAAAAATGGTAACTGCACAATGCCCTGCCTCTTCTGTTACAGTCTCAGCATAGGGCTCCTACCCAGACCCCTTCTTGAGAAATCTGCACTAATGACATAAGAATGCTTCACCCAGCTTCCAGCTGTGACATGTTGCACCATTTTGGTTTGGAATGGGTCCTTCTCTCCACCCTCTCTCTACCCCTGTAGTTCAGACAATGCAAAACAATTACAATTAATTTCACCTTTGAACCAATGCAGAACCAAGCTGCACAGAGGTTCAGATTCTGCCACCACTGAAGCCTTTCCTTAATATTTTTTGGTTTTTCATCTTTGTTTAAATGATCCGTTGGAAACATTTCCTGAAAAAATGACCTTGGGAAGCCAGATGTCAATATATCTGTAAGAACATAACCATGAGAAACTCAGGTGAACACTGGGAGTCCTAACTATCAAAATTAGCTTTGGTGGATAGTTGCCACCCAAAGGGAAAAGGCTGTTTCTTTATCTTGTTGTTAGTGTGCATCTTTCATAAAAAGCTCGTGTCCTCCCTCAGTGCAGCAGGAACAAACAGCTCTTGGCTTTTCACAATTTGTAAGGCACTCACTCAGCTCAGCTGCCCCTGTAGGATGCATCACATTTGAGTAAAACAGTGGTGACACAAAACCCATCACAACCCAGTGGGGGATTTGGGACTGCAGACCTCCCTCTAGTGCTGCCTCAGCCTGGGCTTTGTGGCTTCTCCAGTTCTGCAGATTCTTTGTTATTGACACACCTGGAAGGAAATGATGGCTTCATCTGAATGACTGCAAGGCAGGAGCTCTCACACCACCTACTTCTTTCACTTAGATAACACACAATATCAGGGCTATCTTGCCCATCAGCAGCAGGTGGTTACTGCCTGAACTCATCAGGATGTTTAGGGGGCAGTTCCCCTGCCCTGTGCAGAGGCAGAGTCAGTCTCCAGAGCATCTGCTACCCAGTCTGGGATGTTACAGTGAAGAACATCTTGTTTAGGCAGCCTGCTGTAAGCTCAAGGTTTCTACCCCAAAGGGCTTAAACATCAAGTTTAAAATAATGAGTAACAATATTTTGCTCTTTATATGCTTCCAGTACCATGCCTGTTAAAGAAACAAAACCATTTCTGAGCAATAGAGGAACATATTCAGACTGAATTTGGACATAGTGTGTATATATATATATATATATACTAATTCATTCTACTCAATTCAGTGGAACAGCACTGGATAAGTAAATAACTGGGGATCAAATAAAGGCATTGATGCAGGTGTCCTCAACTTTGACACCTTGTAGTTCCCATGTCTGTGTGATAGCTGGTCATATAATTTCCACTTTAAAGAAATCCAGCTGTATTTTTGTATTGATCAAATGCCTTCCACTACTGTTTTAATACTACACAGAATTTTTTAAACCTAAATTAATCTGGAAAAAATCCTCCATGTGGTAAACCCCAGACCTGTCAAACTGTTCATGATGTGCACATGGAGTACTGATAATACCTAAGAGATCAAGTCACAAGAACAAGGACACTCCAAAATGAAATTAAAATATCAGTTTCAAGATGTACTGTATTCTTTGGAAATAATATGGAAAAAAAAATTGTTTATTGGTACGGTTAATGCTTCTCTGAGAGCACATTATCCTGTGAGGGATGACAAGGGGTGATATCCCAACCACTGGTCCAGACCTGAATTACCAGCACTCCCTTAAAACAAGGAGGGAGAGGGTTGGTCTCTCAGGCTGTCAAGGTTCTGCCCCTGGCTGGGGTAAAAATCTGACTCCTGGCTCATTACACACCATGGCAGAGGGTGGGGAGCAGGATGCACCAAGAATTAGGAAAGGATCACCTGAGTCTCCCATTTCCCATTATTTGAACCTGGTTGAGAGTTTCAATAAAGAAAAGAAATGGAAAATATTGCTCCCCTCCTCATAAAGGTTTCGAATAAGCAGTCTGTGCTGTATCTAATCTGGGGCTCCCAAAGTAATCAAAGTGAAATTAGCCTCCTGCCCACCCACGTCCCATTACAGCCCAGTGCTGTTGTTCTGGAGCTTTACCTTCTATCTAGTGAAAAGTTCAGGCTTAAACACTTCTCATACTACTACAAAGTAAGCACATCTCCAATTTATTGGACATGACACAATGTACACAGACAACACCTTTACCAAAAATACTTGAAAGCTATTATTTCAGATATACAAATATATAGATGCAAGTTCTTCTTCACTGCAAATTGCAGAAATCTTATACACATTTCTTAAAAAAATAAAACCATAGTAACAAGTCATAAATTCTATCCATCATGATCTTGAATATTAAACAAAGAGAAATAGCACTGTCAGGCCAAGTATCTCACAGCTTACTTGGCTTTCTACAGAATTTTCCATCAAGGATTACAAAACCTTTACAAGGTGCTCATTTCATATCCAAATAATCCTTGGGAAAGAAGGTGTGCTGAGTGCAGGGGAGGGAGAGGAGAATGAACATTTTACAAATATGGGAACTTGGATGTAAAATTTGTGTGAAATTTAGAGACTGCAAGAGATCATGTACAGCAAAAGTCCTCAGTCTAGTTTTTTAACTTTTAGGTCATGTTTTTCTCTCTGTCATGTAGCTTTCCTTAAAATTAATGGCTGCCTTTGGGGAAGGATTTAAGGTTACCTTAAACAAAAATATTCCTAAAGAAGTATTTTCAGAATTTCAGAGTTTTTTGGCTTTGTTCAATGACATATGTTCATAGCCTTGCTTTGTGAGAAGACAAACAGACATATGACCTGTATTATGGTTTCTGTCTCCTAGTAAGATGCAAAATGGCAGTAGCTGTCACTATAAATTGCAGAATCACAGAATGTTTTAGGTTGGAAGAGACCTCCAAGATCATCCAGCCCATCATCTCTGACCAACACCACAATCTAACTTCTAACCCATGTCCCTAAGGACCAGGTACAAACAAATGCCTTCAGGGATGGTGACTCCACCACTGTCCTGGTCAGGCCATTCCAAAGCCAGACAACCCTCTCAGTGAAAAAATGTTTCCTAACATCCAGCCTAAACCTCCCCTGGTTCAGCTTCCATCCATTTCCTCTGGTCCTATCACAGTTCACTAAGAGCAGAGGCTGTTTCCCTCCTTGCTCCAACTTCCCTTGAGGCAGTTGAAGAGAGTGATAAGGTCTCCTCTCAGCCTCCTCTTTTCCAGACTACACAACCCCATCTCCCTCAGCCTCTCCTCACAGGACTTGTGCTCCAGGCCCTTCAGGAGCTTTGTTGCCCTTCTCTGGACACTCTCCACCACTTCTATGTCCCTCCTATAGTGAGGTGTCCAGAACTGAACACAGCACTCAAGATGCGGCCTCACCAGAGCTGTGTACAGAGGGATGATCACCTTCCTGTTCCTGCTGGCCACAGTGTTCCTAATACAAGCCAGGGTGCCAGTGCCAGGACTTTTGTGTAAAATGATTTTAAGATGTGAATTGGCCAGTACACAGTATGACTATTGCAAACTGAGCTTTGAGATACAAAATTTCCAATCAAATTTTTGAATGAAAAGCTGTGTCATCCTCAAGCTGGCACCCCCCCCATGTGAGCTGATGACAGTCCCAAGGGATGATATTCTTATAACACAAACACAAAACACTCCATCCCCTGGCCATCCCACACCATCTCCTTGGGCATTTAAGTGCTGTGAAGCTTTATCAGATTCTGCTGTCACATTTCTTCTGTTTAATATTGTATCGTTTCCAGCAACTGTGTTGTACTTTCTCTATAGAATGTGCTTATGTGGAACAGCAAAAATCCACATTTTACTGTAACTAATGCTGCTGGGATCTGTGAAAATGATTGAGAACATACCCATTGCTCTACCGAAGTCTTGGTGACTATTTTGAGTATCACATTTTAGATACATCATCTCCAAATATGTCGAAATTCAAAAAGGTTTCTACATGTAACAGGCTGCCACCCACTAGTCTGACCTTTCAGCTCAATCACCAAACATTTTAGTTGTGATCTTGGCTTTTTCTAAGCTCCAGGTTCCACTCAAAGAGCTTTTGATTCATGATAGTGTAAAAACTGAAATGACAGCAATATTTTCACACATGCATCTACACAGAGGACACATATTAAGCTGTTAACACACATACACATTGGCTGGAGTTGGACACAGGTGACCACGTAAGAGCACCTGTACATTTCTGTATCTGTGTCTGCATATGTGTGATCTTAAACTATGTCAGCTGTGCATGCTCCATGATCCTTAGCTGTCTGAAAAAATACTATGTGAAACACTATTATTTCTGGTAATGACTTCAGTTTTCTTTTAGATAATTTTGGTAACTGCTGGGATCAACTACCTTTTAAATAGATGTGTCCATTTGGGGGAATTCATAGTTTATGGATTTATGGGTTTAATTTCCTTTTTTATGAAATTAACTAGAGAATTTATTAAATTTTAGTACACAATCAGCCTTTTTGAGGCACTAGATAATATAATCCTATACTCTTTGAAACAATGCTTACTTTTAAAACTGCATAGTGATTGCAGATCACTGGGTGCTTCTTTTCCAAGCACTCTTACTAAAAGCATTCACACATCTTTCTGGATTCATGCTGCCACATATATGGCTGGTGTTCTCCTTATTCATGCTCTGTAGAGCCACAATGGACCTGCAAAATAAATCAGGTTTTTCTGAACATTTTTCAAACTTAAGGTATTGCAGATTAGTCTCAGAATGGACATAAACCAACAATACAGGGTATGAAGTGTAAAAGCATTACTCTGTTTTTATCTAGTATGAGAAAAATAGGCATATGTGGAAGCTGAACATCCAAGATGGAATAAGCAATTTTTTGTGATGTTGATCAAAGTGTCACCTGTATAACACAAAGGTCTCTGTACTGGACTGCCCAGTTATTTCTGACTTGATGGCAAAGCCATTCATTACATTCACCAGATGCTTTTTCATCCCATCTGTCCTCTTGACTGAAAGGACACTGTTGTGAATTTCACTGATGCAGAGCTCTGGAGACCTGTAAATGATGTACTTCTTTTTCCTCACCATCCCAAAACAAGGTTTTAGTACTAGACTGGCTGGGTGGATATTCAAATTGAGCTGTGGGAAAATGCAACAGAGTGAGACTATTTAAATGACATTGTGAGAACTTCCTCACTGATCTGCCTGAATGCCAAATTGGTGGAACTATTGTACCTGTAAAGGTAAAAGGGTAATTTAGTATTCATGTTCAGAAAAAACATGATCTATGAATTATGATGGTATTTTTACACAGAGCACTCCTCATCCTGGCAAGAAACTGAAATGTTGCCAGGTTTTAAATGATGACCTTGCTTTAAATGAAAGCTCACCACTCCCTGCTATCCTTTATATTCTGTAAATACCTTGTATAGAGGACTCCGGGCCCAACCCAGGAAAAAATGCATAAATGTGAGCAAAAAGAATACATCAAGGGAAGAGCACTGCTCATGGACATGAGGTTATGCAACTGCTGCATTAGTTCCAACAGAAATGAAGGATTATTTTCTTGAGGGTTATTTTCTCTTTAAGGTAAACAGCCAGCTAAATTTTAACTTAGTTCTTATTATTCGTGCAGTCACCTTCTACTGCATGTTTCTGTCCAAGTATCTGAAAAGCCAGAGTACCATTCTGCATGCAAATAACATCAATCTACTAAATTAATAGCATTTATTGAAAAAAAAGACTCTCATAAATTTTAAGATTTAAAAAAAAAAAAAAGCCAGCACCTTTTTTTTTTCCATCTTCCAAGGGGAAAAAGAGAACTGAATTAAAAACAAACCCTCTGTTCAAGTCAGGTCATCATGACACAAAGCAGTACAAACCCATAAATCCAGCAATGCTGACAGTCTAGCCTGGCAGTGTGCACACAGGCTTTTTAGCCATGGAAAGTTGGGAGGGCTTTGACTATTGATTGGCTCCGTGGCTGTAAGCTGACTTATCAGAAGGAAAGAAAGGTCAGTGTGCCACAAACAGCACATCAGGCTAGAAATGTGTATGGGAGCTGCACTGCTGCACGGGTGAAGTGCAGCCCCATCCCCTCCTGCTCTGGGGATACACTAACTTTGCAGGTGGGAGAGTAGAGGGAGGAAGGATCCCTACAGGAACCACTTTTCATGCTACCAGTATGCCACTGGTAATTGAGATTAATATTTGATTTTAAAGAGGAACATGGAAAGCATTTGACTTTCCCACTACAGACAATTGAGAGAGACTACTGTACCTTAAAGGAAAAAGGTACTAATGAAGCATTGACTGGTCAGGAAATACAAACTGAACTCTCAACTTCTCTATTGTAGATGTAAAACAAGAAAACATAACTACAATGCAGCTGAAGGAGCAGCTGGAGTTCAAAACTACCTAAGATTCAGTTTATTATGCACACATATAACCAGACCATTCCAAAACGCCATGAAATCAATTGTAAGTCTCTCAGGCAACATTTCCCTCTGTCAAAGACGAGGTGTTAATGAACCCATGTGCTCCTTTTCCTAAAGCCTGGCCAAAACTGTAGGTCCAGCTAAGGCCTTTAAAAACACAAGCCAAGTGTTTAACCTTCTGTGTGTCTTCAAGCACAGCAGGAACAGCTCCAAAGCATCTCTGTGTGAAACAGCAGCAGAGTTTGCTGAGGCTTGAGGTCTCTGCACTGCACTGCACTGTCACAGGTCTCCAAACACAGCCAGGCACTTCAGCCTTTGAAAGAACCTTTTAAAATGATGAAGATGATGCCTCTGCAAAGCTGAGTAACAACAGCAGAGCCCAAAGGAAATGGTTGACTTTATGGCTTTGTTTGTTTGCTTCAGTGAAGTACTAGCAGAAGGCAACACTAGTGGCTTGGGGTCAGAAACAGATAAACTGTACAGAATAGGAAAGGCTTTAGCTTCAGGTATATCTGCATTTTTTAGTGTAAGAGGTACTTTAAGAGAACTTTAAGTGATAGTTCAGGCCAAAAGTTCTGCATTCTGCAGAAGATGGTAAGCTTTCTACATAGTACAGCAGGTCTCATACCTTTACAATATCATCAGGCATTTACATATCATCATGTAAATGTCAGAAAACAATGTTCATCTGTTGAAACCTCTTACTTGTGCAAAAGGCAACATAAGAAGCCTTAACATAAGAAGATCCAGCATTGTTATGTTTTGTTCAGCATATTCAGAGGCACTCCAGGATGCTTCACTGGGGCCAACTTGTAGAGCTCAGGTCAAAAAAAATATCATAATCACTAACAAATTATGAATGCAGAGAAACACAGGGAACTAAAAGGTCACTAAAAAAAAAAAAAAAAACTAACAAAAAACCCACCCATGGATCTCCTTAAAATAAAACCACACATCTCTCTGTGAGTTCGAGATCTTTAAGGAATACAATTTGAAAAAGTTTTTCACTTTTGATAGCTACTCCCAGAAGACATCTTTTCTTTCTTTTTGATTATGCCTTTGAGACAACTAAGGACCATTCCAGACTAATCCACTGTATTTATGGGACACAGTGACATGGAAACCACTTGGCACAAATTTTAGGGACTTAATAAATGACAGACGTATGATGATCCAGGGCATTCCTAAGGCAAGCATACTGCCTGATCCATTCTCCAATTTCAGAATTAGGGTGTCAAGGAATAATTTTTTATGTGGGAAGTTCCTGTTAACATTTTAATTTAAAGAGTAACAGTCTGTTTATTCAGTGGCAAACCATGTAGAAATGCTTAAATTACCAAACAGTGAATGAAAATAATGAAGTCAAATGGTTGAAATGGAGTTTTTTTACTAAGCTCCACAATTACTGAATGCAATACAAAGAAAAATAAAGAAAACAAAACTTCAATATGTAGAAATAGAGGATTTTATGTTATTTATTAAAACACAATTGCTTTAAGGATCACAGTTTAGAGTCAGACTGTATTGAATATGAAAGAAATCGCTTGGCTCTGGGCAGTTAGAAATGACAAACCTGGTCAATCAACACAAAAGTTTGCTGTAGCATTTTATCCAGGGCTGCATCCTGGTTTTATCCCCAGTAGTTACATATTTTCTTCTTGATTTGCTTTAGGAAATGAAAAATAGTAGTAGACCTTTGGATCTAGTTGTTGTCCACACTTTTTTCAAGAATCAGGACTTAAATTTTACAGACAAGTAAAATAATTTATACTTTAATAAGGAACACTGATTTGATCAGGGATACTGAACTTTGGTCCAGTGAGCCACTGTTCACGTGACAAGAACACAGACCAAGTTACACACCATCAACATTGCTATCACACAATGGATGCACCCAACATGTAATAGTGAAGATCAAAAGCATATGGCCAACAGGTACCCAAGTAAGACTCAACATTTTCTACATTGTTAGAGAATTTGTGTATCATTTTTAGTGACTGGC
The DNA here is from genome assembly GCF_003957555.1 of Calypte anna. Classification (NCBI taxonomy): domain Eukaryota; kingdom Metazoa; phylum Chordata; class Aves; order Apodiformes; family Trochilidae; genus Calypte; species Calypte anna. Next base: position 184,805,729 of record NC_044244.1, on the reverse strand, counting down.
AAAATTAATACATTCTTTGTGGGCATTTCTCTGTTTTAATATATCAAGTTTACTGGCTTAAAAGCACGAGTTGCTCCATCTCTATAACAAGGGAACAAACATCACCACATTATAATTTCTTAAGTCTTCTTCAATGTGTAAAGCTTATTCAGTCCAGCTCCTCTTTTACAGCTGGTTACCCCAGCTGAAATGGCATCCCTTTAAAATATAAAATATGTGGCTCCACTAAGTAGTACTGAAATATGCCTGATCTGTATCAAAATGTTTGTAGTCATATTTTCCATTTCTTTTTGCATTTAATCTTGATCTATTTTGATGTTAGTGGCTGATGAGTATTCAGCACTGGAATCCAAAACATTAAGTCAGTGAAAACATCTCTATTTAAAGCTCGGAAATACAGAATTGTAAAGTTGATGAATTTATGCTAGCTAAGTGATTTAGCTTTAATAAGTGCCAAACTTTTATGGAAAATAACAAAAACTAAAGCTGAGTGGGTTTGCAAACACATTACTTCTGGTGTAATATATACAAAACTTTTCCTAAGCTTTCCCATTTTTTGCAGGAGGGCTGCACTGAATGGGGCAGGAAACAGTACATGAAACTCAAAGTTCCAATGCAGTATGAGCACAGAGAAGAATACAAATGTATATTTTGTGGCTAGAACTTGAGTTAGTCATGAAGGTACTGCATCAACAGATACTTAATTCTGGACACTGACTTTGGAAGGGTAGGTCTGTGACACAGATTAGTTACTAGAAAGTGAAGTATCTGTGAGAAAATGTGGGTATTTACTTTAATTCCTAAAAAATCTTCTATTATGCACATGCTTACATGTACCCATCCACACCATGTACTAAAGTAACAAGTTTACACCATGTTGTATCAGCAATTTTAGAGCATGTAATATGTAAGAAAAATGTATAAGATAACTGTTCTTGGAAATCTGAAAACTCTAGTAATTGTCATTCTTATGCAGATCTAAAAAGCAACCTAGCCAAGTTTACAAAACATTTCTTATGACTGTTGTGATTTTTGCAGATAAGGAATCAGGAACTCACAATATGTACATCAAGCTTCAATGGCTTCTTTATGTTACAAGTATAAAGCAGTAGGCAGGGTAAGTATGACAAATATACTGAAGTCCTGACATTGCAAAATCTTGACCAAAATAAACAAACAAAAAATGAACCAGAAATCATCTCTATGATAAGAGAAAAGACATTTCACTTTTTGTGAAAGAGAAGAGGTTTCACCATCCCTGCCAGAATCTTGGGTAGCTGGGCAGCAATCACCTCTGACATCATCTCAGGGAATTCAACACTCAGTGCACGGGACTGGAGAAATGTGTTCAGACAGAAGAGATGGAGCTGTTTCACTAGCTGGATTTAATAAAATACAAACAACATAAATCAGGCTAACAGTAACCAGCCACATAAACATGTTGTCAATGACTTATCTGATACATCCATCAGCTGACATCATTATATACCTTCCTCTGACACTCCTTGAATCAATAATGTGGGTACTTGATGAGATTCCCTATTAAAACACCCTCACATATGAAAACATAAAAGCACTGCCTTGCCAGTATGGCAAAGTCTTACCATCCCCACATGACATGAACCATGAAGAACAGCAATTACTCAACAGCTATTCAATCTTTCATTTTAGTCTCCCATCCAACACATACCCATGCCCTGTTTACTCTATGCTATTCAAACACTGCTTTGCCAACAGCATTTACTATTTCCTTGTGCACTTTTCCATGGTTCTGATGATCATGTCTGGGTACATGGAAAACCTCAAACTCCACAGGCCCATGTTCCTTGAAAGCAGCTGCTCAATAAATGCAACTATTTCACCTCTTCATTCTCTCTGAGAAGTTTCCATTTTATAGTTTTCCTTGAAGACCTGTGACCTTTATGTTGTCAAATGTACTATTTCTGCTGCCCTTAACTATAAAAACACACAGTCTCTACAGTGTGATTACTTTTTTCTTTTTTCATCCTGAGCTGAAGTAGTGACTTGAACTAAGAAGATACTCCACACCTGCAAAGATCCCATCCTTCCCTGAACTCCCTGCAAGTTCCTCACAGCCAGCAGTAGACTCAAAAGCACTCTTCCTAAACTTATCTTAGTGTCACTTCCCCAGCACTTGCTAAAACCATCATGTATAGCCCTGCACCTCTGCTTTTTGCCTCCCTTGCAGAGATACACAAGCCATTGCAAAACACTGTTCACATGGGCAAAGATTTAAACATAATGTTATTTCTCGGTTTTAATAGACATTAAGCCAATGAAATCCATATTGGACTCTCAGAGAAGTGGAGTGGATTCAGCTACATCTTTTAAGACACTTATGACTCTTAGGATGCTACAAGAGCACCACAAGAGTTCTCACAGATAACTCATTTCCCAATACAGACAGAAACTGAAAAAGCAGCATATACACATAAAAGCAATAGAATCAAGGTTGCAAAAGCAGTCTTAGTTGTCTCTCTCTAATTCTTAAAAGCCTAACTTTGCAACCTGAATTACACATTCTTTTTATTATTTAAATATTTTCATAAACTTGCATACACATGCACACACAAATACATGCCACCTCCTACCAAAAACTCTAATTGTCCTACTTTACAGAAATAACAGTAGCATTCAAAGGTATGTTTCTCAAATACTTAGATTTTGTATGTCATATAATACATATATAATGCATATTGATTCTGAACATATAGCTAGCTATCCACACAAATATAAAAACTGAAGGAAATATGTGGGGGGTTTCTTTTATGGTTTAGAAATGTTGACTCACCACTTTCTCTGCAATTTCTTTCCTAATTATTTCCTTAGTTCCTTCTTACATAAAAAGAATGATATTACATTAACAAGTAAACTTACATCATGCATGGAATCCATAAGTTTGGTAAGCTGATAGAAACGTTGCGAGTTGGCCACAACGCCCTTCTGGCGCAACCCAATCGCCTTCACCAGTTCTCTGATGTAACTCGTTCTCATCTCATCAAATTGGCTTTGACTTCTTAGACCTTCCAAAGGAACTAAAAAGAAAGTAACACTTGTGTTGCAACTTATTCTGAAGACAACAGAAAAAGTTCAGACACAGGAACAACTTACATTTGACACTGTGCAGTGCAAGTCATTATTATATGCCAAGTACTACTTCCTGTTCAACAGTTACTCCACAAAGAGTGAAACAGAAAACGATAGACCAGCAACAGCCAGGCTATCTGCTGGGAAGAACCTTAAGCTTCAGCTACAGCTGTCTGCTGAAAAGAAGATGGCCAAAAGAACCACTCCCATGACTGAGGAAAGACATTACAAAGGGGTTCATGTTTACACTGCTAAGGAACAGCCTTCCTCATAGCAGATTTATGTGAGCAACGTCTAGCTAGAGTGCTTCAAAATGGAGTCAAGAATGAATGGGGTTAAGAATTAAGAATTCTCATGTAGTGTGTGACAGAAAAGCATCCAGGGCTCAAGCTTCCTGTTTGGACCTTTCACTGAACAGAACACTATGAGTCTTATATATGAACAGCTTTTAGAGAAATCCACAAGGAGGAACAAATGGTTGAACTCACTCTTCTCTTAAGGGTCAGCCCTAAGGACCAAAATGAAGACACTGAGAAATGAACCTGTTAGTGACAAGATCATATTTGATCATTGATGATAAGTACTGACAGCATTGTAAGGGAACAGGCATGAACTCTAGACTCCACTTTCCTTGACATGGCAGAGTGTAGTATCCATGTCTTACAATTTATTGTAAGGCAGTTAAGAAATGAAAACTGGAAGAAATGAACCCTGAAAAAATCTTACCAACTGACAATCAGATCTAAATTCTCGCTTTGCTCTAGTAATTATATCTTAAAACATGGTCTTGTTCCTAACATATAGTTTTAAAAAGAACTGTAGTGGAACAAAGCAATCAGATGCCTCTGATTACCGAGAAGTGGGTGTGAGCTGGTATCAAATCCACCTGTGCCCAGTTAGGGCAGGCCCCCTATTGAGCATGTGCAAGACCAGGGGGCCAATAAAAGGTGAAACTCACAGCCACAGACTAGCTCACTGCTGAGCTAGTCATGAAAAGGCTGGTAGTTCTTCGAGCCACGGTCTGATCTTGCTTTGTTCCACTACAAAGAGCTGTTAAATTTCTTCCTCTTTTCCTTCTCTCATCAATAATATTCCACACTGACACATCACATTTAACACTTTGTATTCTGTAAGGAAGCATGAGGGCAAGGGTTCACCTCACCAAACTTCAGACATTTTACAGTACAGGTATCTCCATCTGGGCTTGCTACCACCACTTGCTGTAGTATTAATGTGAAAACAAAATCAGATTTTAGAAGTAGATTTACAAAGAGATATGTTTAGATATGTTATATATATGCTTACTTTTCTCCACAGACTCTAAAAGAATGTCATAGGGACTAACACACAAAGGTAAATAAACCTCATGCCAGTTATCTAGTTACCTGGAGTATCTTCAGTCTGGTACCAGACCATGGTTACTATCAGGCCAGAACACATTTCATGTGCACCTCTTTAAAAAAAATTGAACCTTGGTTCATAACAACATTGACTTATTAGACACTATAACACCTAACTTCCAGGTGGCTTGTCAGTTTCTGGACTTAAAACAAAAATATATTTGTGTGCTGACGCTGTGCAATGAATGGTGGGGTCAGGTACCTAAGAATGGAATTTTTGGAAGAGAAGTGACCTCAAAAGTAGATGGCTATATGGCAACTAGACCTAAACTCACTCCCTGAAAGAGAATTAGGTTGCTACCCTGAACTAAGGGAATCATAAACCCTGTTCTGAAGTCAGTTGCCTAAGTTGTATCTGGTCCCTCAGAAAAAGGTAAGGGGGAAGAAGAAACTTCAGGCAAATAGATTAAAATTAGAAGTCCCTCACCTCCATCCCAGAGAGAGATGACAAAACACAAGTTCATTTCTATACTCTCCTTAGGCAGAAGCCTCTCCTATTTTGTAGGAGACTGACCAAGAGAAGAAATGATCCTGTTTGCCAAGGATGTCTCTTGCTCTGTGTCTCCTCAGACAAGTGGATGTCTGAGGGAAGGAGGGAGACACACAGAAAACAGCAAGTTTACTTCAAAGAAATGTGTCTAAACACTGAGATGGCTATGGAAGTCAGAGACTGACTGCTAATTAAAACAGAATTCAAACAAAAATGAAAATATAGAATAGGTGACTGCTTGAAAAACTACATTTGTAACACCCTAATAACAGTCCAGCTCCTAGGGATGCCGTATTAGATTTCTTTTGGCAGATGGAGATGAAATGGGGAGGAGGTGGACCTTTCTGGTTTGACTCAGTACATTCCCTCAAGTTCAAACATACAAAAAGAGTTATCTGAAAGGGTGACTTTCACATCTGTGTCAAAGATCTGAATGAAAGAGACAAGTTCTGCTTTGAGGAGAATGCAATGTGCTTAGGAGTAACACAGGCAGGAATACTCACAGTGGAGAGAATGTCATAGAAAAAGAACAGCATAATTTTCAAAGCCTGGATGAGAACCACATAATTTTGAAAGCCTGGAAGGTTCTGGGTATGTCTAACAGCAGAATTACAGACCCCGAGGAAATATTTTTTAAGAGTGACATTCTGATGGAATTTATGGTTAGGTGGATGCTTGCTTTGACTTACATCTCTAAAAAAAGCAGTTGAGTTCCTACATTTCTCTTGTGAATTAAGTTAAAAGATCTCTGCCAGCAATGCATGACCTCTTACCCAGAACTCTATAAAAGCACAGTTACATTCCCATCTAATTACAAGAGGTTCCACTAAGCTGTTGAGTGAAGAATTAGAATATCTTACATGCACAAATGCAATTTAAACACAAGTAACTCAAATGCTCCTCCACCCTAAACATACATAAAGAATGAGGATGTGGCAAGAACCCAATCAAGATCTCAGGCAACAAGGTTGTGCTACACCTCTAAATCAAAGTCTAGAAAGTGTTAGAGCTAGAACTGAACTTGCTATATGCTTATTTCTCCTTTTTTTTTTCTTTAATAATTTTTAAATAATTTTTTCTTTAATAATTCACCACTACAAGACAGAATATTACATAGAGTAAATAAGGATCTGTAAAATGGAAACAATTGCATAAAACAGGAATGTTGGTCCACTTTTGCAAAGACTAATACTGCTTTCAAGACAGCTTTAAAACTGCCACACGTATAATACAATGTCTAAACCATAGCAATTTTAATAGAAACACTGTAAATTCAAAAATACTGTTAAAATTTACATTAGAAGTTAGAAATGTATCCTGACTAACATTCAGTAATGTTTAATACAAAGCACTGTTCCTTCAAAATTATTTAAAAAGTAAGAGTTCATCTAAATAATAAATCAAATACAAGGCATATTGAGAGACTGAATGTTCAGGCTTGATTTACTGTCAGTATATGAAAGCTTGAAATGGGGACACTTTCACACCTGAAGATGATTAAGATTAATAGCATGACTAAAATAAGAGTAGTATTCAAAATCACTTTATTGTAAAAATCAAGTTTTATCTCTTTTTTGAAAAAGAGTTTTGTGAATTACATTAATACAGTACAAGTGTCTCAGCAACAAAGATTAGGTGTGTGTCTTTTCCCAAAGATCTGATTTTTTTTTTTTTATAACACAAGTGCAGGAGAGAACATAAAGCAAACCTCAACAGCACAGGTAGAAATGCTAACTTCCTCTTTCTTTATTTAATTTTTTGTTATGCTGAAATATATATATGACAAAAAGATTATAAAAAATATCATATAAACACATAATCTTAGAAATGTGTTTCTGAGGGAAATGCAGTCAACAAAGAATGGTAGAAATGATGAATACTGTTAAACTGATGCACTCGTACGTGAGAGGGACTGGACCACTGCAATATTTTTTGAATTTGATTTCAACTTTGTGGGACAGAAATAGAGAGCTGGAATATCTCAAATGTATGTAAATTTCACTAAAATTTAGAACTTTCCTCCAAGGTTCATATACACAAAGGAGTTAATTTTTTATGACAACAAGATGAATAACACTGAAACCAGGAATACCTCCAAATTCCAACAAAGCAACTGGAGTTATACCAGAGAGGAATTTTTGTCCACATTATTTTCATTGCTTCAGCAGAGTCTATGGCATCTTACAATTAAATTAGTAATTTTTAAGTTCATATGAGCTAAATTGCATCATTTCTCCTTATACAGTGCTGCGACCAAGTTGTTTGTTCTTTTTTAAGTATGAGTTTATGCTAATAGCAGCCAACCACAGCTTAAGAAGGAATGAATTTCACTTCCCTTTCTTTTACTGGTACTCAGTAAAATCAGAAAGCAGATTATGCAGGATTTTCACATCTCCACCGACTTTGTAACTGCAGAGAACCAAACTTCAACATTCTTCCAATTATATTTCTTAGAGGTATTTATTCTTATTTCTAATGTATCCATAGCATTTTAAAATTTTCTATTTGTGGATTCACAATAATAATTATATAATAGATAATAGATAAAATAATAATAGATGTATAAAAATAGATATTGTATATAGATGTATATAAATAGATATTAATAGATAAAATAATAATAGATGTATATTTTAGTATTTTTAAAAGATTTTGGAAGATTACTGCATCAACTAACACATTTCCCTTATAAAGTGGAAAGCAGCTGTAAGCTGGATTCCCTAAAAGATACACGATTGAAAAGAACAAGGGATTTTGTTCTAGAGAAACAAACCAAAGAAAAACATTTCCATTTTGTTTATATCTGTGCTCAACTGGACACATTTATAGCTATAAAAAGTTGATCAAATGTGAGTATTGTTTGCCATGTTCAGCTCATTAATTATTTTGAGTAAGCATATTTTATATTCTTGGCCAAGATAAAGCTCTCAGTCCTGAGACTTTATTAAATATTTTAGTACATTTCCAATGCTTGTAAGGTTTTTAAAATCAGCACAGAGTCATTTAAGCTGAAGAGCATCCAGGCACATATCCTGTGTGCTTGATGTGCAAATGCATAACACAGTGTAGCAAAAGGGATCCAACATTTCCTTAGTGCTTTTATACAGAATATAACCAACAATGAATCACAAATTATTTATTCCACATAAACACTAGAAAACATATTTCTATTTCTTGGAATACAAACATTCCTTCTAAAGAAGTTTCCATTTGTTAAGCCAGATAGCTTAGCAATTGTCAAGTTAAACAGCATGATTCAAAGTTCTTTTAATAGTGATATGTTAGAGGGAAAGAAAAGAACCTACTTGTGTTGAGAAGCAACAGTGCTTTCATACACAGGAACTCTTCTTGGCTAACCTGAAGCCTGACAAATTCCTGTGGGAGTTGCCACATGGATAGACACAGGGAATAGAACGATGATTCTTTCATCCTCTGTCTTACACCCAGAAAAGGTAAAAAAAAAATTAAAACATGAAAACAAAGAAAAGGAATGTCTCCAGTACTAAATGCTTGAAGGAAGTCCTTTGTTATCAGCTCAATTACAGGAATTAAAAAAAGAGGTTATACACATAAACAGTTTTCTGACATAAAAACCCTGGAGACCATCAAAGCTGAACACTATCCACCAAGAAAGAAGGGGTTTATTAATTAAAAGCATCCCAGTAATTAATATGAATTTTTTTTTCTTTTGATGTTGATAGATTTTTACCCTCTCTGAAAAGATTTCAAAGCATAAGATTAAAGATAAACATGAAAGTTTATAGAAAACTTGTTCTTAGGTTTTGCAAAAATGTCTGCATCAAAATACTTCATAGTAACTCTAACATTCTATTAATAAGGACAATTATATTATTTTATAGTAATTTTATGCCATTAAAGAAACAGTTAGAAATGTTAAATGTAAAGATGTACAAAAAAGTATTTAAGGAAACTTAGACAACAATACAGCCTTATCTAAACTTCTGCAGAAGTAAACAGGACAAATAACAAAGGAATTACATAAAAATAGTTCTCTGTAGTACTTCAATCTTCTTTTCTCTTTGAGATAATCTAAGATAGGCTAATTCTACAAAGCTGAATCTTGATCCAGATGAATCAGATGCAACAGCTACAGGATTAAATTTTGCCTGTCCCCCTTATGTAATTCAGATCAATGCTCCAACCTGACTGCAGGCAGTACTGTCAACAACAAAAACAGAAGAGTTTTTCTGTGAATACAAGACTTCTCTCAATGCACTGGGGTTGTTTTTGTTCTTTTCTTGTTAAAGCGTTACTGTTCTCTTTAATAAATATTATTTCAGCTTTGTTCAACATCTTGTATCTCCCACCAGCTCCTAAATGACTTAAACATGGAAATTAGATCTCTCAGCTCTGAAAGGACTGTTTTTTCTATAGCTGTGTGAAATCTATTCATTTCTGAATGTGGGTGGTGCAGCAGCTTTTAGGGTATGCTTAAATCATGTTCTTAGTCATGTTTTTCAGACACTGCAACTTGTAAGTAACAGTTCTTCCTTGTAGAGTTTTAACTGATTAAATCACTGTCAAATTAACACTGCTGGCTTCATTGGTCTGAAATCAATGCTACCAAACAAGTCACTCCCAAGGAGCACTTCAACTCAGTTCACTAAATGACAGATTGGCAGTATAACAATTTTTGGACTGTGGTGTCACAGTCACTTTTAAACAACTAAAGTGTACGTTGCCCTGCAGAAGGAATTTCCACTATCTCTTTCCACCTCAAGACATGCACTCCAGCTATTCTGGCATCATGTCCACGTGATGAGTCAGATCAGGTATCTCCTCCTCCTAATTAATGACTTCTTCTTGGGTACTTCTCAAGTGTATCATCCCCTCATCTGTTTGACAGTGCAGCCAGATTGTGCTTGATCCAGCCTAAGTGAAATCATGGGGATGCATGAACAGGGCAGGGAGACAGGTGGAGTTAAGTTGACCTTTTTTGGCTGTGTTCAGCATTTATCTTTGCTTGAAGGCATCACAAAAGTACAATCTTTGGACAAGGAAGTTGCTTACTTTATACTGCTCTCAAAGAAAACTTATTTCCCAAAAAATAGTTGCAGCTACAACTACCAGTTACCAGTGTTCCAGTTACTCTTCAGGTCTAACACTGTTTATAATGTTTCTGATACGAGCCTGAGAATGTAAACCAAGAGAAGGGTATCATGTCAGTCCACCACTTTCTCAAGGAAGTTGATCTGGAGCTGCAAACAACAAGTTGTCTCAGAGGAATTATAAACAGGGTTTGTAAATCTCAAACCTATTCTTCAAGAAAGTCTTCTTCACAAGGTGGCAGCAGTGGTCCACTTACAGGCAAACCCCAAGACCTGACATTACTGCTATCTCAGTTTCTTCTGAAAGAAACCATGAGATATATCACAGGCTATGCTCAAACGGAATACATTTAGAAGTTCTCTCAATCTCATCCCTTAGAAGTATTTCAATTTGAACAGCATAATTAATACACATGGGAAAGGAAAGAATTCATTACTCTATGCCTTTACTCTATAACCTCCCAGTGATTTACAGTCATCTGAAAGAGAAAAGGTCAGGAACTAAAGGGGCCAGTTCCACTAAATATTTTCAATAAAGAATTTCACGGGCAAGAAGCTGCATGTCTAAAGATTTTAAATTCAGGTCCCTCATCTTCTGTAAATTTAAAATCACACTTTTAATAACACTAACTTGCAGAGCTTGGAAACTGACAAAGGCTGAAGTATAGCTTATTTGAATTCATCAACATATGCCAACAATACCCCCCTCTAATCAGGAAAGAGGAGTCTCACATATCTTATCCTTGATATTAAAATTCTTTCTTGATAAATTGGTACAATTTTCTAACAATAAATGTACTTTAGAATAATTTTTTCAGAAAGTGCCAAAAGTGGTATTTTGTCTATAAACAAACTATTTGCAAAAGCCACCCAAACACTGACCAAAGAAAATACAACTTAGTTTCATTTATTAAATATTAACTGAGGTCTTATTCAGATAAATCTTCTAACATACTTTTTTTTTCCTTTTAGATAGCTAAAATATTATTAGAACTCTTTTTGTTTGACCACATCTATAGAATATTTGGGATACTCACAAAACCCTTGCCGAAGTTACTATGATAAATATGATAAATATGATCAGAGGTAAAGTAAATATGACTTTAAGTAAATATGATCAGAGGATTTTCCTCTTCTGTTAGTTGTGAAACAGAACAATTAATTAATGAAATCTTGGCCTTAATGAAGTTACATTCTCATTAAGGCAAGCAAGTTCAAAATATCATTTACACCATGCAAACAGCAGAGTCTACTTACTCATTTAGAATGAGATCTGGTGCAAAATACAACATCTGACCACTGACATGTTTGTATGATCTCCATCCCATTGCAAAAACCATTAGACTCATCCAGGAATACTGGATGAGGGTTATCTGATCATCAATATGTAAATTCCGAAAACCTGGAAATTAAATTAAGGTTAAAATAATTTATAATTCTCATTAAACAGCAGTTGATTCAGTTGTTCTGAGATTAACTTATATCTATAAAATTGAGAACACCTGGAAAGACAAGTCCTTTTGGCAATGTAGATTCCAGAAGTTTGTGAATTCATATAACTGGCTTTCTCACATTGACAGTTAACCCATTGTCTTTTTGTTCTGATCCAGTAGTTTGAAATGGTCAAACCTAAATCAACATTAGCAGTCAGAAGTGACTATTTCAGGAAACAGGAATGCATTTTGGTTTCCTTTGGTAAAAACAGGGCAGTTGGTAACATGACCCCTGTAATCAACTCTAATTTACTATAGGTATCTTGGATCTCAATATTCTTAAGAGGAGACACAGCTGTAACACAATAAACATCCACATATAAATATCTTTCTTGCATTTAATTAAAGAGAAGACTATTCAGTTATGTGTTTGCCTTTGATAACTTTAGCTCCTTGATAACTTTATTGTTGTGAGCCAATCTAACACCTTCCTGCCACTGCACGCAGTGGTCCTGTTCTTCATTACCTGGTCCTGTTACCTCCTTCAAGCAAGCTCTGGCATTCATGCCACTCTTCAGTGAACTGGTTCAGCTCATGAAACCAGAAAACTACAGAGGGTAAAAAAAAAGAAGGTTTGTTTTCTTCTCACTAATGAGATGAATCAGTTCCACCAAGAGCTCTGACAAGGACAAGCTGCAATGGGGAAGAGCAGCAATAGGGATTACCCTTTCCTCCAACAGTGTCAGGTTGAGCTCAGGTATCAAACTTTGAAATGTCAAACTGAGCTCACATGAAACTTTATTTCTAGGTTTTCTGGTCAATATATTAATTTTACATACCCCAGGACCAGGTCCTTAAATCATACAGCACATGCACATATGTAACAATGATTTTTTCTAGAAACCAGCCTTGAATTTTTACAAATTCAGTTACTTCTCATTACTAGTCTTTTTCTGAGCTCAAGAGTTCTAACTGGCATTCTTTATTACGGTTTTTCTCTGTTGATTTCAAAAATTCATTTTAATAAGAAAAAAATATGCAGAAATATATATTTTTTTCATACCAAAAGAATGACTGATATAGTAGTAGGGTGTTGGGTGAAAAGGCTGCTATAACCATCACCTATTCTAGGCTTCTCTTGTTTTTTTGGAGTGAGTCTAAATATTTAAACGCATTTCTTTAAAAGTGCCCTCCTGTTAAATGTATTTGATTGATACATGTATTATCTGATGAAGTGGAAGATTAATAATTTTAGAATTTGTTGTAAATTAATTAACAGGTAGACAATAATATTCTATTTTGACTGCTAGTTCTATGACATGCTTGCTTAATTAGAACTCGCTACATGCAAAAAGTGTTTTTACCTGGTAGCAATTTAGACCACTTGACTACACAAAGAAGCTGCCTCTCACAAAGATGATTTAGACTGGTCAGCAAGGAACTTGGTGTTTCAGGTTTTGTATTGTCATAACCAGCATAGACAACTTCTGGCTCAATGCCTCGTAGAACACTTATCATTGGGGGAACAAACTGTATTTCTTGATTTGGAGAAAAGGACAGCCTTTGGGTTAGAGATTGGCTTTCATCTTGAAGAGTTGTTGGCTGCTGGAGTGCAACATCTAATGTTCTCACAATCTTCATTTTGTTAAACTTTTTAAATTTTCGACCTGAAAAAGAAAATTGTTCATCTGTTACGAAGATTTGTTTTTTCCATTAGTGTTGGATTACACTTTTAATCTATACAAGGAAACCAGAACTGTCTTCTGAGTGGATTTTCTATTTTTGACTCTTTATATAACTAAGAAATAATAATGGAAAATTCTTGAGTTTCTCCCTCCATATCCTCCTCCCTTCACCGAGAGATGAACAGTACCCACCCACTAAAATTATTGCCATGAATTCTAGGTTACAGTAACCTCATAAAGTGTTTTTTGGTTCAGTTCCCACTGTTCCATCATATGCCAACAACTGAGCCAGCTGGCTCTACAATTCAGCTTCTATTCAGTGTTCATTAAGGATACGGTTTCTTTTTTCTCCCTAATATTCAGAAACAAAAATGCTAGTCATTAAATACTAAACACAGAAAATACTTTTCTCTAGGTCCATAGAGGATCATGACTAAACTCTGCTTTGAAGATTTGTAGTGTAATATTTTCCTCCTGCTTAACAAAAAGAAAACAGAATCCAGGAGATTGATGAAATGCCAACAAATACTGTAAAACCACATGTCAACATATACAAAACTCATCACTTCCTTGCGAATAATTTCTCTTTTTAGTATATGCAATTTTATTTCCATACTGCAGTGGTCTGAAAAACACTAACTATAAGAAGTAAAACAGTTCAACTGCCTTCCCCAAATAAGCTCAGATAATACATCTGGTACAGCTATGCAAACGTACAGAGCTCTAGGTAGCAACTCTTCAAATCTCTTTCATGGAAACAGTCCAGAAGTTCACTGCATAGACACAGAAAATCAAACCTTTAGAATCTGGAAAGTCAGTAAGCCTCAGTAACAGATTACTAAACTACACATTTCAATAAAAGGGCAAACTCATGTAGAGGTGGATGCATGGATCACGTGCACTATGAATAAACCCTCAAAGGTGATGAAAAACACTACCTGTTTGAAAAACAGTATTTTACTTACAAGTAAAAGATTAGACAAGGGAAATTTGCACAAATTAAAGGAAGGAGACAAAGACTTCTCAGTCTATTGCTGCCCTTGTTTTAGCTGAAAGTTGTGCTGTGCACTAGAACAGACAGATACATCAAAAATGTCTTAGGAACACACGTATCCCATATTCTTCAGGAACATGGAATATTCCTTTATCATAGAAGGTAGCAGATTTTATGAAAATCCAGTATCTCCACTTTTTAAGACCTAGAATGTATAGTTTAGAGAATTACACTGACCTTTTTCAAACTACTCATTAGTACAGCTTCAAAAAAAATTATACAAACATGGAAAGATTTCTTATTCTATTTTTAAGTATTTCATACAGAACAAATTCTACTACCTGAATTGATTACTCTTGATGTGTACTATCATAACTGGAGGCAGAATCAATCCTCTTGTTCATGAACACAAAATTCAGCAGATGAACACAATCTAAAAAGCCAAAATCTGCTTTTTTAAAAAAATGTCATCTTAAATACATGGTTATGCATTTCATATACAAAAAGTAAGTAGTACACAGAAGTGCAAAACTTCAATTTAAATTTAAAAGGTGTGGGAGCATACTAAATGATATTTCAAGAAACATGCATTGATAGTATAAATATGAGTGATGGACTCTTCACTAACACTCATCATCCATCAAAGTCAGAGGTCAGAATACCACCAACTTAACTGTGAGTTTAATCACCTTAATGTCAAGTGCCCCAACAATCTTATGCTCATTTTGTCACTTGAGGTAAGAATACAAATATTTCTCATCAGTGACTTCCTGGTAAAGAATGAACCACATATTTACAACTTATGTTACTGCTGAACCAAAAAAAAACCCTCAAAAGAATAGCCAATATATTATGACAAGAGAGCTAGGGCCCATTTCTATCTCAACAAAGCTATACATAGTCCTAAACATGCTGGGAATTTCCCACCAACCATTGTTCAGGCACGAAGGAAAACAGAAGGAACATTTGATAGTTCATAAATCATGATTTCAGGTATTTTCTGAAATAATGGCTTCAGATACTTTTACAGTTCAGAGAACAAGTAAAGAAAGAAACCAAACAGAGTGCTTATCACATGGAAATGTTAATAGTTAATAAGTACCCATGTTTCCAAGTGATTAAATGTATCAGAATTAATGTCACACTGGCTTGCAGAATTGCTTCTGTATTTATTTCTAATTATGTTGCTTAACAGCCACCAGTAAAGCAACTCCACTTTTTCTCTATTTAGTGGAGAGGTGACTTCTAACCCACAGTAAACTTTACCATCTACCACAAGGAGACCATGTCAAGTGAATGCAAGATCTTAAGCAGATGCGACAATAGTTTAGTTTTTCAGCTGCTGCTTACAAAAATATCCAGGTAATTTCCTGATTTAAGATAGAGAAAATGTACCCACTTAGTCCTATAATGTGTAAACAATACTAATCCACTCTTGAAACTATTCACTGTAATATTTAAATGTTTGTGCATATTTAGACAGCACACCTTTTCTTTGTAGCACTTTCATTACTTTTTAAGGGATTCAACCCAACCACTCAAACAGTTTTTTAGTGCTCTGTTACCATACCCTCAATTATTATGAATACCATATATACAGGTTTGTGTGCTACATGTACCAAGAAAACATCAAGAAATGTATAAAATTACATCTATTTAATCTCATAATCAAATATACCATAATTTTCTCCTTTAATGTTCTTTTAATTAGGTATACAGCATCACACTGACAATCAGACGTTTCTGGTAGAAGACATTTCATATTAAAATGGCTGGGTTTCTAGTAAAAGTCTAACATCTCACTATCCTTCTCCATACTCTGTAATGAGGTGAAAAATGTCAATGATTCATTATTCCTGACAGAACAGTGTGGCTCTGACTTTAAGGTCACTATGCTCCTACGTTTTGTGTATGAGAACAAGCTGTGTACACCCTAGAAGTGTGTATACAAAATACAGGAACAAAGCAGCAAAGCAGAAGTAATACATCTTGGTTTTAATAAGCCCTTTGATGCTACCTCAGAAAATATTATTTAGAAAATTAGTTCAAATATGTCTCCATGTAATCATTGCAACTTGAACTAAAAGCTGACTGAAACAATGAAGAAATCAATAATTTAGCAATACAGCAGAACAAGGAATCTGTGATAGTTCTTCTGGTAAATTTAGATTCAGTGATAGGAAATAGAAAAGCAGAGTATTTGTTTATTCCAGGACCTGACAGAGCTACCTGCTATCCTACACGGTAGAAAATTAAAAGGAGATAGAACATGTCCCATTATGAGATTATAAAACTCAAAGACAATTAACACTCCCACAGAAAACTGTAACTCAGGGATTTGGAAATATATGTTGAAATATGCTACCCTGTAATATGCTTACAACAGATTACAATTTATTTTAAAATAATTCTGGTTCATTTAATAGCTTTTAAATTGGGGTCAGAAAATTGAACTGTTGGCAATGTAATATAATATTCTACCTATAGGGTTGCCACTCAGTAACATTCAGTGGACGTATACTCGCAACAGTAAGTTTAATTTAATTACTGCAATAAAAATTTATAGTTCTTAATCCCATAGTTAACAGACTGTAAAATCTTAGTCTTTTTCACCTTGATTAAGTAATATTGGAGGTCTGCATTTAGTAACTGAAGGTAAGCATTAAGAAACTAAGCAGCAGAAGTAAAAGAACAAAAGTGCATCTATGGGAAGTCCTAAGTGGCAGAAACCAGAATATGCACAAAAGTCTTAAAATATAATAGGTTGTAAACACACAAAAATATCTAAAGTATTGTGAATTCTGATAGGCTACAAATATTCAAGGATGTATCTAAGTATGTAATTTGTTCCACAAACTGGAAATTTTCTGATGGATATTTAAGTCCTGGAGAAAATTATCAGTGCTCAGTAGTATACCATATATGAATCATATTTTGTTACTAACACAGCAAGTCATGGGTAGGGAATATGGCTCATGTGATACAATAAAGGAAGTGTAAGAAATGCAGAACAGAAGAAAGATGACAATAACAGTAGAAAAAGCATTATGGTTGAACAGCCTATCTTGAGTCTTTTTGTTCTGTTGAATTTCAAATCCTCATTTATAAACAATATAGCTTCACTCTTGTTTTCCTGTTCTTACTGCAGGCATTTGTTTTTTCTTCCCCTTTCAATATTAAGCACTCCCATCTGCATAGGTTCTTCAGCTTCGTAATGGTCCCATATCTATGGACATCACTTATATCACCTGAAATACCTTGTTCAGCCTGATGTAGCTAAGAAAAAAAATGAAAGATGCCCAGTCCTGACTTCATCTGATCTTTCCTTTTTTCCACTCAATGTTTTCTTCTATTTGCTGCCAAATCTCTTCTTTCCAGAAGAGATAGGGAGTAGATAGGGATATCAGGGCAGAGATCTGATGAGATCCCACGCTCCTCCAAGAATTGGAGAACCTACACTTGAACAGTATCCTCCAAAAAATGGAAGATACCTTTGATTAGGTATGTTTAGAAAAGGGCTAAACAACACAACAAACTGGCTTAGGAGAACAACTTATCTCTAAATTCAAAGATACTATTCACAATTGCTTAGTACTAGCTGAGAAAAAATGTGATTCAAAGAGAAACACTGGTTTTGTTTTCTTCACACATGATGGTAAAGAACTAAGTAGAAGGAACTTTATCCTTGAGGTTTCATTCTAAATATGAGGACATAAAATCCTTTTATGAGGACACACTAATGAGAACAAACCACCTCATACATATTGCTATCAAAACTGTCCAACCTTTTCTGTTTTAGTTACCTACACCCAGAGGAAAATATATACATTTAAAAAACACCAGGAAAACTAACATCCATAAATGTATGCAAAATGTACAATGAAAGCAAGGTTCTGGACATTTTTCCTATGCAGAATTGCTATGTAGAACAACACTGAAGCAGGAGTAGATGATGCTAGTGAATCATCACACTCTTCCACTTGTTGAAACAGTTGCTTGTGATGTTAAAATACTTCATGGATTAGGTTCTGGTATTATCCAGGCAATCATACATGAAAATTCAGGTTAGATCGTCATTAAACTCTTGGCTGTGCAAAACTCACAGCCATTAATTAATTTTTACCTATACTGATTTAGACCAGTTAGAATCAGAGAATGGTTTGAGCTGGAAGGGACCTTTAAAGATCATCTGATCAACCCCTCCTGCCATGGGATAGGACACCTTTCATAGATAAAGTTGCTCAAACCTCACAAGACAGCCTTACAAGTTGTCCCAAACTTTAAAAGATTTTATCTGCCACTTTCTCCTTTCCCAAGTCTTACTTCTCACCACACATTTTCCACAGCCCAACTCTGGACTCCTGCCTCCTTTGCTTTCTCCCAAGCCTGGGGGACTCTTCTGTTACCTCAGCAAACAATCCTTCAGTTTCTGGGTGAAAAGTTTGCCTTTGTAGTAATACTGTTTCTCTAACACATGCCTATCTCAGGTCTAAAACACAGCTTCTCTATGAGAAGGATCCAAAGCACATGTTCTTGTCCTCTCATCCTCTTCCCCCAGTCCAGTGCCATCAACATGCTTGTCAGCTCCATTGTTTTTAATGAGAAGTAGCACTGAATGACCAGGGTGTGGGATGAAGGGAGAGACAGTAAAATCAGTTTGATTGATGGTTCTTGTTACTCTGTCTCCAGTGCTACAATGAGAGGGATGCAGTTTGGAGAAGACAACTCAAAGGAGAGGTAGCAGTTTAGGCCTAGGAAGTCCAGGGGTACAACACAGAACACAGTGCACACTGCAGCATCACCTCTCCTTCCTCTCATCCTAGTCTCTATTTCCAGGTGCAGCAGCACTGTTGTTTATGGAATAAGAAGTACAAAGAACGAGCAGCAACTCCTCACTTGTTGGGAAATCATTCATAAAAGCAAAAAATAAAAAATAAAAAATAAAAAGCACGATGGCCATTCATGCAGGATACTCCAGTGCCATACAATATTAGAGATACTAAAAGCATACAGTTGTGCAACCAAAACAAGTCTGGAAACTAACTGCATGCACGTTTTAGCTTAGGAATGAACACAGATTAAGAAAGATAATGAAATTATGCATAGTATATAATGCCAGTCCTTTCTTCAGTGATAAAAAAAATTACATAAAATGCAGAGAGAGAGGAGGGTTTGATGCACTAAAATCAATTATAAAAGAAAGAAATAGGTTTCTACCTTCCTTTTTTTCTTTTAATTCCTTTTGAGAACGTATTTGTTATATCATCTTTACACAGCCATTTTCTTCTAGTCTCAGCCATGTATCTCAGCATGCATTGTGCTGATCCAAAACCTTATATAGCTAAAGTTCTCATAAAAATTATGAAAAAAATACAAGAAAAAATATGTATTATTCCTGCATGTTAGCACAGCAAAACCTGCCATGTGACTACCTGATCCTACCCTACTTTCTCCCTGGAGGTTTCCAAAAGCATAGTGCTCATTTTTGATTAGTGTCACATAAAAAAAACCAGGCCTCTTACAGCACTAACAGAAAGAATGGGAATTGCATCTACTATGCAAAGTCTGTAGTGATGATGCAACCACTGCTTGAGTCTCTTCAGTGGAACAAAAGGATATAATTTTGTTGAGATGTACTCAAAACAATGATAGACAGAGATTAACAGAAAAGAGGAGATAGTACTATTTCCTGATGTTGGTGTCAGTCTCAATTTGCTTCTTTTTTTTTTTTACCTAAATCCAATTTTTGTATCCAAAATTATTTTAAAATATACATCATAGACACAGTTCCCAAGAAAATGAGTATAAGGTGGAGAAAGATTCCTACAGAAGAGATTTTTGGGTTTGGATTTCTAGACTTTAGAAAGAAAAATTACAGGGAATTTTAAAACATCAGGTAGTTCTTCCAAAGATAACATTTTACTGTGGTTCTTTCCTTTGCAATACCAAAGTAACTTTGATCAAACTCAACAGCTTGAAGGTTTTGTTCCTAACTGCCTATTTTTCTGTAAGAGATCTGAAAAGCAGCTCACCTCCCAGGACCATGCCAGCTTGACAGCACTTCCTCAGCCGACACGCTGGACAGTTCTTCCTACGAATTTTATCAACTATGCAGTCATTTCTTCCAGCACACAAATAGTTGTGCTGCCCTGCAGGCAAGAGAAAAGCAGGATTAATACTTTGTTTTATAGCATTTCTGTACATACATGTTTGAAAAATAACAGAATATTTTAAAAAGTATACTTGAACTACTACAGGAATCCTTCATTTTATGCTAACTTTCAAATAGATGTGTGTTACTATTTAAATATAATTTATTTGAGCTGTTTAAGATTGAAACTCCCCATCTATAAAATTCCAACAGTATGAACTCTTAAATTATTGTACTATCAATATTCCTTAAGTACTTCAAGTATGCGGACAGACCGATTCCTTTATTTCTAATTTATTTTTAAACTATTGCTCCTGATTTTAAATAATTTAAGCAAATTTTGCTTAAATTAACATGGAGTTTCTGGCAGACAACTGAATGAAGAAGTTGCAAATATAAATACAAAAATGAGCCCTTTAAGCAGAGTGAATTTCCTCTGATGGAAAAGCAGTTTTGTACTATACCTGCTGGAACATCAGATGAAAAGATGCAACCAACACAGCCAAAAGGACAAACAGAAGAAGGCTGTAACTTTTTGGTTAATGTTAGCTCTTTGTTTTTTTTTTTAATTCAGAAGGACTCAAGAAGAGCTGGTCATTATAGCACTAAAATGGAATTGTACATGAAATTAGCTTTAAGCAGAGCAGAAGTTGAATTTAGCTGACATTCTTTTGTACAAAAAGTTTAATTATACTTCCAAATTTCAACTGAAGAAAATGAAAACAGTACAATTTCATGCTTAGGATAATACTGATAATTTCTGTGATTTATTTGAATTTTGAATAGATATACAAAGCTAACCACATAAGTATAAAGAAAAAAAAGCTATTTGTCACATATCCATTAAGCCCAGCTCTGCCCTCTAATATTTAACTTTAAAATCCTGCATGTTTGTGCTCATTGCCTTCTACTGATTTCTGTATTTTCACTTCCTTACCAACACCTAGTAATAAAGCATGAAAACAACCAAGAAAAAATCAATTTTTGAGAGCAACAAAATGGGTCAAAAAAGTACGGACAAAGTATGAAAGTACCAATACTATGGATAGTTCCTTCATGAAATATTGTGGATGGGGACCTACAAATAGAAGAGTCATCAACACCAAAGATTTAAACTTTTCACTAATTTCTAGATCAGTATTACTCTGCATTAGCCATCTGATGTCACTGATAGCAAACAAATCTACTGCTTGCTCACCAATAACTTTTCTCCACAGCAGAAAGACAAAGTGAAAACAAATCACCTGATGGAAATGAAGAAGAAAACATTACATTCTAACAGAAGAGTTGGTGCTAAACTATGTGAAACAATCTAGTTGTTTCTGTCCTATATTTTTTTCAGATAATTAGTTGACTTCTAGTCATATTTTTAAGAACCATATGTTTGGTTTTAGTGAAAGAAACCTGACTGCTCCAAATTAATTATTGTAGCAGTTGCATTTTTTTCTAGAAAACAGCATAATATAATAAAAATAGTTGCCTCACACATTGCCAGGCATTTTAAAAGTATTAAAAAGTCTGAGTTCATATAGCCCATGCCCATGCAAGACCAAAAAATGCTAAATGCTCAAAGCAGCTCATAATGCTACAGAGTATTCAAACTGTACTTTGCCCCCTATGAAGACACAGAAAAACAGTGATCTACCAAAGCCAGTGCTGTATCAAGCAATATTACTCTTCAAGCACTCAGAGAACACAGTTTATACATCCTAGAATTATGTCAATATTTAGAATTTGCTCTTGATACTATCTTATCTGAGTACTCAATAGCCAGCTCAAAGGAGTTTGGGTAGAAGCAGTGATAGCAACGCTGCTGCTGGAAGTTAACAGCTTGATTTATACTGGTACACATTTAAATAGACTGTATTATTTATATACTAGTATTTAAACATTAAGATTAAGCATTAAAATTCAAGGGTGCAATGCTTTGTAAAACTTTAAATTTACAGTTATACATTTAAATTAAGCTACAGCTCTTAAAATTCTCTTCATAATTTACAGATTATCAGTAGAACCTAATTCTGCTTCGTCTGAAACTGCACTGCTTCACCAACACAGATTGCTTATTATAAATGCAAAATTCAACAAATTTTTCCACATTTGCAAAATAAACTATAACTTAAACACAAAGATGAAAACTACTCTTCAATGTTCATATGTTCAAGAGCTTAAGATGAGACAGGATTAAATAACTTCTCTGTCTAGTCCCATACCTCATGTATCTGTCTCATACCACGGAGAAAATGAAGCCTGTTATTGGAATTTAGGCACAGAAAGATTTTGCTTTGATGTTCAAAAAGCTATTATTATTTGACTCCTATTTATTTCATTAATTGTATTTCAAAATCAAATAATGATCAATGATCTAATCTTAATTATTTCTTCACCTAGATCATAAAGTCTCCACAACATCGGCATTAAAAATTGAGCAAGAAAAAGCCAAAACCCTGCCAACCCAACCCCCCCTGACTCTCTCGTGATAAAATCTCAGGTGCTTTTTGATTATTACTGCCAACCAGCTCCCTAATTGCTATAAAAAAGCAAGTCATATCCTGAGCTTTAATTGCACCTTCATGTGGGTTTTCCACTCTGCTCATCTCTATCTAATCTCTGTCCCAAATGGTATTCCCTTCATTGTTTCAGCTGAAACTTATTTGGAAAACACTTAAGATTTGGTTATATAGTACTTTTCAATACTCTCATCTGTCAGACATCTTTTTATTACAGGCACCTGCCTGCATCTCAGATCCATAGCTACATCTGAGTCAATGTTCTCAACTGAAACCATTTCTACCAATATGCTGAACTGGGATCTGAGAAACTGCACTTTGCTTGACATTAATATTAAAGCAGCAGCAACCACCTGAGGGACAGATTGTGTATAAACTGGCAAATATCAGATATTTGATTAATTTAAGATTTATGGGACAACTAATTGATGAAGCTGTTTGGCATATTTTCATGGACTGGTAAAACATTCGTTTGAAAATATATTTTCTTTATTTCAGTCTTGGCTTTAACATGAAAAAAATATTTAATAAACAGAAAAATAGGATAGTAGTCTAATCAGTAGAGCACAGGTAAGAAGGTAAAGGCTGGTACTTGTGTTCTTTACAAAAATATGAATACAGCAGCTTCCTGGCAACTGCCACCTTCTCATCCAATGTTACATTTCCTGTACGTGTTTCCTTTTCACCTGTTTTTTGAAGTGCACATTGTAGCTCTCTCTCTCTCTCAACATATAAACTTATGCCTTGGATTTGACTGAGAACATGGAGAAAATACAGATAATTGAATCTATTACTGGTATGTACCAGATTCTTGTAGGATAGCATTTTTCTTAACCTCCAACAAAGTCCATTTATGTTGGCAAAGGTGGAAATCCTGCTGCAAAGAGGCAAATAAAATTTAAAGTACTGTAATGACTACTGCCATACTGGCACATTTGTCTCAGGAAGTGGTCAAAATGTCAATAGTTCACACACACAAATATGATCACTGGTTTTGCTATCAGCAAAGCTGCACAGATAGAGCTCCAGTACTGCGACATGTTGATAAAAATACTGCTGGAAGTAGCACCCACAGTGTCTTTGAAAACTGCACTATTAACTTAGCTCACTGACATGCTGTGACTAGAGTGAATTAATGAGTTGCAGAGATCTTGCAGAAGTGCAAAATATGGAAAACATAAGGCTTTATCTAACCCAGGAGTATCAGGTGCAAGCAGTGATTTCTAGTAAGTGCATCTGCCCTCAACTGCTGCTACCCTGCACAAAATCGAAGTGTTTGCAAACTCTCAGCTCCTCCTATCTGCAAATAAAGATATTTTCTCAAATCTTTTTTTTCTCTCCCATATGTGATTCTGCCTTCCTGCATCACTCCTAACTGGCAGTGCTTTCTTGTATCATCCTATCCTCACTACTGGAGGACTGCTATCTGTATCTCCTGTCTGAGAACTGCAGATATCTATTGCATCTCTTTGGAAATTCTTTTATTGTCAAATGTCTCCCAAAAATCCAAGTTTTGCTCAGTAATTTACTACCAATGTGATATACCTCTTAAAATTTTTCAGAAGTACAAACTGTATCAATAGATTTAAAAAAAAAAAGTAATTACTTTTTAAACATGACTAAATTTGGTACTCCTTGTCAAGTTTCTTGTGGAAGACAGTAACAAAAATCAATTTAAAATTAACAAAATGGAATATAAGTTGACCTGTATACCTATACTAAAGATAATGGTGCAGATGGAGCTTTTGAAAAAAAAAATTAGTTTTGGAAGCTAAGATAATATATTTGAGTAAGGATTACTCTGTGCTTGCTCTGACAACCAGGTTTTCCACAGCTAGGCAGTCTAACCTGTCATCATAAGAAGTGGGTAACACAGCCAGCAACCTGTGCTCAGAACTGAACCTGTTCTATTTACACTGTTCTGTTTACACTGTTTCAATGTGTGAAACAGCAAACATGGGTTGAATTTGCCTCTTACTATGTGGGTTTATGGGTTTCAGTCTTGGAGAACTCAGAATCTATACTAGTTTGTAATAATGTCAACATGCCCTTCATGTCCCTGTGTGCCATTACAGGCCATTAAAATCTCCAATATTCGACATACCTCAAAAAATGTTTTTTAATTATTTAATACAAATTCAATTTCTGAAATAACATTCTCTCTAAAAATAAGTTTTTGAAGTGAGAGCTAAGATTCTAAACACTTAAAAAAAACATGTCCCCCACTGACCATACCATGCATCTTTTTATAAAAAGCCCAGTAGTTAGTGGGACATTCTCTTTTTATTGCCCTCTTCACCCATGGAAATAAAATTCTTATTTCTTACCTCTTAAGCAGGTGTCCTGACTACTACTCTGCAGCCTGTACTGGTATAAAGACCTGCTACTCGTGCAAATCTGCCTCACAGCAGTGGACCAAAGAGCAGATAGCAGAGTAACTTTTGACTGTGTTCCATTGTTGAATCTTCTAGATGAAATAATGTGGAATTCCTTTCTTCATAAGAATATAGTTCAAAGTGAAAACAGTAAAGAATGACGGTATCTTAGTCATCTGATAGCCTGGCAATCAGGTATGCAAGAAGGGAAAGTATCTCTGAAAGATTCTAGATTTGGAAACTCTTTACTGTTGTCAGTTCCCATATTTAGAATTGAAGACTTTATGCCTTCATTCCTTTGCTTTAATTACATGTGACAGGAAAAAAAAGGTTGAGAATGGAAAGCAATAATGTCTGCCTTCCTAAGTCAAATCTAGTCTTTTTTTTTTTAATAGTGTTTTGACTTGGTGCAGATTTACAAGGAATTTTTGACATAAATTTATTTACAACAAATCTGTATATAGTCTGCTGATTTTAGCTATGTAATCTTCCAGTTCTCTGTCACATTTTTTTTAAGTGGACCAAACAAAACTGGTTTCTCTAGAAGGGATGTGGCATTTTCAAACAACCAAATGTTGCACTGCTTTCTTTCTCTTCAAAGAAACACTTCTAGTGCTTGTAACATACTTGATTTACTCTTATTCTCTTGCATCCTAATCTCAAAATCTTCCTGCCTTTTGCTGTGAATACTGCAACACCCCTGTCTTTTTCCTTCCAAAATCACTTCCCCTGACAGCAACAACCAAACTGGTTTTATGATAGTTGCAAACCAGAACAATTAAATGTAAACATCCTGTTTTCATTCATTCCTGGACACAGCTAAAAGTCACAATTCTGGATTTCAGTCTTCTTGAAGACTGACTGTTCCATCATTTCCAACAAGGAAAAAAAAAAAACAAAACCAAACAGAAAACCAAAATGAAGCAAAATTAAGTCCTATTTCACTATAAAGAACTACAAAATCAGGATTACAATTTCATATTGATTTTCAGTTGGTTTGTTTAGATTGTTTACCACTTCACCATCTTGAAAGGCATAAAGTCTTCAATTCTAAATATGGGAACTGACAACAGTAAAGAGTTTCCAAATCTAGAATCTTTCAGAGAGAGATTCTGGATTCTCCTTGGTTACCATTTTAATGTAATTAACTATGTTAGTGATACAAATATGCAAAATTATGGGACTTCTAGATTTTTTAGTCACTAAGAGGTTTCTCTCAACAATATAGAGCATAGTATTTGAACACAAAACCTACTTTAAAAGCACTTCAACTGTTTCAGTTATACATCACTAAAGCACAAGTTTTTATTCTTTTTATCCCTTAGTGTAGTACTCTTCAACCAATATAAGAAGCATTACAGTTACATTTAGTCTCCTCTTGATCTTAGTGTAAATGTTAAAGCACACTGCCGTCCTGTTTTTCATTTATCTTCCTATTATTCTCTTGACTTGTCCTACAATTGAACTGGTGGGACAGGGTCACCCACTCACACTCTAAGAGTAATAAAGGTAGGAAACTCAGAAATATCTGTAGCAGAAAAAGCCAACATGCAAAACCACCAGGTATTGCTACCTATTGACCAAAACACCCAATGGACAACAAACAGCTAAAAAAACCATGAGGAGGGGATTCCTTTCACTAACTATATTTTAAAGTGTGGACATTCAGAAAAACAAGTAGCATACACTCCCTTCTTGGGCACAAGAGAAAACCAGGTACTTTAGGATGCAGTTTCTCTGGAGAAGATGTGGAGACTTTGGTTGTGTAACAGTCTACTGCACGTTTACAGTAACTGGACGAAATCTGCATGTCCACCTTACACGTGCCTACAGCTTGGTGCAGCAAATCCCACACAGAACATTGCCTTTCAGAACAAAGGAAGATGCGATTGTAACAACTGGACAAGAATTTTCTCCTCGATCTCAATGCTTGCATAAAACTGGTTTTATTTTTTAAATTCAGAAGACTCCAGATTGTTGAAATGTGCTCAGATGTTAAATGGTATTATGCAACAGGCACTTGAAATGCAGGAGCTGTGACTAGGTAAACTAGGAAACCTCTGAAGTGCAGCCATATATCACCACACATAATGGCAGACTGTAACATACAAATGACTGTTTGCCAAGTCTTTCCACTCAGTAGTTTCTAAAAACCACATCTTACATCAACAATTCTGAACAGATAGGCAGTGTAAGATTTACACCACCAAAACTACATTTATTTCAGCAGAAAACAGTCTGACTACAAATTGTTACCTTTTATATACTTACATTATTTAATTATAAATATTTCAATAGTTCAAATAAGTGTCATATATATTATTTTATATCTATTCTTTTATATACAATATTTTAAAATATTTGAAAATAAATAGTCTAAGTATTTTAAATACTTGTATTTCTTTTATATACTACAAAAAATTATTAGCTTCCTTGGTGACATGGGTGGAAATCATGTCACCAGATGCAGACAGTGAATATTATCACCTGGCACTCCTTTGTTAGAGTACTCTTATTTCAGTCCCAGGTAGATACCTGAAATAAGTCAGTGAATTACTTCCTAGAAATTTGTGTTTCTCTCCATGCACTGTAAAGTGAATTTAAGATAAGCAGCTCAGTTTACACACATTGTGCACACCTAAAGTTAAAAAAGAGGAGCATGCAGCAGCACTGAGCATTCAGTTGCTGGTGTTCTTTAACACATAAAGGTCTACACTACCTGAAAAAGTGTTTCTATTACACTTGAAAAGGTGTTTAACGTGGTATTTGATAATTATTTGATAATTTGATAATTATCTAAAATATTACATAACGGTAAGGCAAAAATTTTAGTAATTCACATTTCTCAAGCTGATTATGTTCTAAGCTATGCCAGTCAGGAAAACAGCAATAAGTCACAATGGGAGCAGTAGTAAGCCCAGAACTGGCACAACAGCCAAAGCACCAGAACAAATGCAATCTTAGCACATTCAAGCTGTTGTGGGACACATGAATCATTTAATCCAATTAGTGTTTATCAAATGGGTAAACAGCAAATACTTTTGAAGTCTGAACTATGAAGAAGACAAACGTTAAGTATCAGTTCAGATTTTCTTCTTTCCCTTTTTAATGACGTAAATACTTCATTCTCACAAGTGACATTCTACACCTTAATTTTGAAGTAATTAAGTAATTTTGTACTTTTGAATTTGAAAAAGCACTTATCCAACTGTACATTAGAGCTTTTTGGTCATAGGCAAAACAAAAGAGCTTTACTAATATTAAATGTTACATTAAATGAAAAGCGTTTGCATTTCTCAATTTGCCCTATGTATGCTTTTAATGATTGTGTTTTCTACCTAATGAAACTTTCATCACTATCAGGTTTACAGTACACACTGTACCAGAGTCTGGTCCCAAGATCCAGCCTGTAAAGTTGGGCTAAAACTGGAAAACACTGCAGAGTTAGGAGAAAAAGTAAATTTTTACATCTGCTTCATCAGTTTCAAAGCTGAAAGGGTCTCTGTAGTACTGCATTTCACTCCATTTTCTAAGAATATTTTCTATCAGGGGTTGGCATCTTTTAAAATATTTGGTGTGCTGTGCCTTTTTACATTCTGAAACTACGGAAAAGCACAAATGTTTAGCCCAGCAGGTTTTTTATGCACAGTTTACAAAGTGAATCACATTGTCATCACAAAACTGCTTATACACAAAAGTCAGATAAACTTTATTAGATAAAGTTTGGTTGAAGTCATGGTCAGCATTCTGAGTGTGTAGACATAGCTCATCTTTAATTCCTCCACGAGTACCTCTCCCTATACAGACAGTAAAAACTTGTGGAAACCCTACTTTTTGTCAGGTTGAATTTGCCCAAATTCAGGTCTCAAGAGAGAATAGAACTTTTCTTAACTTTGTCAGTTAAGTGTTAGCTACTACATATGACTGAGCTTGTTCCCTGATGCTATTATCTGCACAACTCTTCAGGTTTGGGCAACAAATTTTCATTAGGCAACAATAATAGAAATGGAGTAGAAAGGAAGACAAATGCTCTATATAAATATAAAAAAGGAAGTGGGATTTTACAAAGGAAGCACAGCACTTGAAATTTACGATTTAGGGTATTTTAATTTATCATTAGTAAAACTCCAAAGGAGACACTTTTGACCAAAAAGGCAAGAATGCAAGCCAACAAGAAACCACACATTAGAAACAGATTAAGTCCAGAATCCCAAAATTCTACACACTGGGTTCCTGCTCAGGACAGAAATTTTACCACGGTGGTACACAAGCATTTTGATTGTGGTT
This sequence comes from Calypte anna, assembly GCF_003957555.1. Classification (NCBI taxonomy): domain Eukaryota; kingdom Metazoa; phylum Chordata; class Aves; order Apodiformes; family Trochilidae; genus Calypte; species Calypte anna. The sequence goes on along the minus strand of NC_044244.1, from coordinate 184,776,227 downwards.
GTCCTGCATGTGTCATCTTATTGCAGACATCATTAAGGACTATTTCACAGTCATGTGCTACAAAATTGAGTTTATTTCTTCATCTTCATTCTCCTAAAGCCCCACTAGAAATATACCTCTTTTTTTTTACCATGAAATATGTGTGCTGACAGCACTGTAAAAACATCTGATCATCAACAGCAAATTGCTTTGCAAATACAGTAATTCTACATATTTGAAAGTATTTCAAATAGTAATTCTGAATTCTTTTTAGTTGGTAACTCCAAACTGCCTGTCACTCTCAGCTCACTGACAGGAACAACACCAATTCGTCAAATATAGATAATTTTTGTTATTTTCATTATAACCAAATTTAACAAATTTTTATAGTGCCTCGTAATTTGCTTATAGAATAAGTGAATTAATGGACTGATAAATCTATTCTTTAAGGGAAGAATGAAAAATATACAGCCTCTAAAAGCCAATAAACATTACAAAAGCAAAAAAAAAAAAAGCAAAAAAAAAAAGCATCATTTTGTCCATAACTATATTTTGTCCTCCCCACTTCTAGTACTAATTGTTTTTCCTTTCTGCTACACTAGACTTACCCCCAAGAATGACTTGCATTTTTGGTTAACCTACTTCAGGATTCTGATTATGGTAAAATAGGCTTACTGTATTAACACCATCTTTTGCCTCACTTACAAAGAAACACATGGGGGATCAAGAACCCAAAAGACAGCAAGTATCTACCAATCATACATATATTATGATTCATTACAAAGCAATAAAATAACATAATTTCATTTTAAATCTACACTTTCATTTTAGTGATCCTGATACAGTTCTGACACCCTGTCTGCTAATTATATTCAAATGCAGAATTAAATTGTCTTACACTTCTATTAACAGTTGATGGTCTCAAGGGTCTTTTTCAACCCAAATAATTCTATGATTCCATTTCTATCTGCCTACACAGTTTTAAATGACTGGTCAGTTAGAGTATTTTAAATAAGACCCGTTGGGTTTTTTCCTTCAAAAATATTGAAGACAAAAAATAGTGATTTCTGGATAATGAATCAGTCCATTTTACCCCAATGGCAGTATTTACCCTAATACAGTATTCTCCACACAATTGGGGAGAATAAAATAAATGGTGTATGAACACAATAATTTCTGAAACAAAAATTACATAGGTTATTAGATTTAAAACAGCCAATGTATTTGAGATGGCAGAAATAATTAACAGAGAAAATTACAGTAGTTTTCCAACAGATTTAACATCACTGTACTACCTAACTTGTAATCTACACACTAGAAAATCCAAGAAGTAGCAAAAGCAATGTTTCCAATCGTTTTAATTTCTCAGACATCAATATTCATGAGAAGTATATGAAAAGTAGAGTTTTGATCATGAATTTGCATCCATAAATTTTAACATGAATTATTATTTTTAAAACATTTAAAAATAATTTCAATTAAAAATTTAGTTTTAAAATAATTTAATAAAATAAATTATTTTAAAAAGCAAAAACATTTTTCTGCAGTACTACTAAAATTAAAAAAGGTAAATAATGCATTCCCACTTGTAACTGATGGTCAAGAGGCATTTCACATAAGAATAAGGTACCAAGTTTTTACAACTGCCACTATGAATTTTTAAACAGTATTTTCCTTTGCACCTACAATAACAATACTCCGTTTCTTATTACAGAAGAGTAATTTTAAACCTTTATTTCTGATAAGAAAAAAACAAAAAAGTGCTTTAAACTTAAATTAACTCAAGTATCTACTCATAAATGGGATCATTTCAATGCTAGTAATCACATCCTATGCTTCCATTAAAATAAAAAAGCCCATTTCTTTAACAAACTCTCTGTTCACTTGCACTTTCTGCACAAATACAGATAACTGTAAAGTCCATTTTATTCATGCCCACACTGCTCACTCCTGCCATGCCTCCCTGTAAGATTCAATAACCTGTACTTTTTCTTACTGAAGCCAGTAAGTCTGAAGTCATTGTCTGTTCTTGGAATAATCTTCCTAAAAAATCCAGACACACTTCCCCTCCATACTTTCAGTCTTTGGGATAATTTAAAAATGAGAAATATGAAGTTGGTATGTAAAACAAAAGCATCTTGGTTTTCTAATTGTGATAAAGTATTATTTCTCTGTATGTCTATGTTCTTAATCTGGCAAGATTCTGCAAATAGAGGCTGTGATTACATGGTCAGTTAAAAACAACCTTAAGATCTTTCTGCTACCAATCTACATGCCTTAACATCTATCACTAAAATATTTATGTTGAACAGTAGTAAGTTTTGACCAGGTTCATCTACTGCACGAACACAACTAGTTTAGGAAAGAAACTCAAAAGTCGTGGAATTAAATTCAAATAAAAATTAAACATATTACCACATAGGTGAAAAATTAATAATAAATTTTTTTTTTTAATATGGCACTCATAAATTTCACTACACTCTTTCTTAAAACATAGCTCATCTTTTCTAAAAGTATATGGCTATTTTACCAAAAACAAACAGAGCAAAAAATGTGAAGCCAAAACAAGAGACTAGGAAAGAGTAAGTGAAAATTAAATGTGTCCCTCTAAGTGACTTAAGCCACAGCTGTTTTCCTTGCAACATAAGATGTTTGTTTTTAATGTCTTCCTCATGAATTCCATTAAATGCATTAAAGGAAATGAGGCACTAGCTCAGATGTTCCTCTGGCCCAGCTGGTCTACAGTGTTACCATTTTGCATGGACATAGGATGCTGAAGGAAGAACAAGATCATACACTTAAAGCAGATATTAACAACATACTGAAACAAAAAAATCTAACCACATTATTTTGCTACACTTTTAATTTTGCAATACTCCCCTTTTACTCTTCACAGCAATAAATTCTGTGGGGTGGAATAAACTATGTATCCTAAAGATACATATTTCATGTTTTTTCCTAAGGAATCTATACACCATAAAAATCAATTTTTAAAGCATTTGGACCAGAAATTTGAATATCCTAGTTTTCACAGGATCAGATAAAAATCAGTAAAGGAGATAAAATACAAAATGTGGAAATGTTTGCTTAATCTCTTCATCACTTTAATTTAATAAAGAAGTCTGCTCTTGTATTCCTACTTAAGATCTCAGTGAGGATTTATGGACAAGGCATATAAAATAATCCAAGAAAGAAAAAAAAATAAACATAAGCACTGCTTTGATTTATTAAACATGCAGCTTGACTTTGCAATTTACTGGCAATTTGGAACAAAAGTCAAATCCATTTATTATTATTATGACTTGAAATAGTTCAGTGAAACTTGAAATACTTCCATAAATTTCAGGAAGCCAAATTCTCTATCTTATAAGCAAGAAAAATTCCATGACTTTGAAAACCAAATGAAGCCAAAATAAATTCTTATCTCCCCATCAGTTCATAAACATAAAATCTTCCTTCAAATAGCATTTACACTTTTTAAAACAAATTTTGTAACACAAAAGTTTTTAATGAAATTCTATCTATTTGGAAAAACTAACTGGTAACAGTAAATAATAAATAGCAAATAATGAAAGTTAAACAAATAACACTAGCAATATAGATTAAGAAATAATATAGTCAGTATTCATGGTAATATTGTTTTTAAAGACAGTTGCCAAAACCTGATCTAATGGAAGATGTCCCTGTCCCTGGCAAGGGAGATAGAAATAGATTTTTAAGGTCCCTTCCAACCCATTCTGTGAAAACAAAATTACTAGAGTGGTAACACTTTTAAAAATCAGCAATAAATGAAAGAGATGTTCTTAGCAGTGCCTAAAAAGGTGTATTTCAGATAATTTGGAATAATGGCATTGTTTAGTACCTTCCATTGCCCTTTTAAAGAAGACTTTACAACTTCCACAGGTAAGTACTCCATAGTGGCAACCAGAAGCCTCATCACCACAGATGAGACAAATCTTCTGGGGTAGCGATTCAAACCCGTACTGAGAACTCTGGCTGGTTTCTGCATCTGACCTTCAAAAGAAAAAAGAGTTAAAAGAAATGAAATATCCAGTTTTGCAACAACTAACTACTTACCTGTAGCTATCAGGTTCATACTAAAAACATTATAAATTTGCAATCAAGCTACAGAAGGGTAAAAAAATAAAGTATGAATGCCTTTTTTGTTTAAGAGCTAATTTCTACTAGGGTAAAGGCCCATATTTAAAGTCTGTCTCGTCAATAAACAGAAAAGGGCAAAAGCATAGTAGCATTTCAATCTGCTTCAGCTAAAAAATGTACAGTCGAGGAACTCTGATAAAATATTCATCTTCTCCAGTGAGTAAAATCATACTGGATGATGCTCTATTTTCCTCTATGTAGAATGGTACAGGAAATTAGGTTTCACCTCAGCTAGAATTATTTTTTTAATTTTGTCACTTCCCACTCAGATGCAGCACTGAAGAAAGCGGGAAGTACTTCTGAATTACTTTTCAAGAAAACAAATAAACCCACCTACTTAAATTATTGTTTTTGCAAAAATCAAGGATTTCCGTTGAAACTGCAGCACTGTATATATGTATTTTTGCATGCATTTCTAGGTAATGCATAACACCTCGGCATCACAGTAAGCTGTTTCATTCTAACAAGTCAATACACAGGTGTTTGAGGTTTTTATGTGACATTATCTAGGGTGGGGGTTTTTTCCCGATTCGGGTATATTTTGTAAAATATCTAGGTATTTATGAATATTTTCTCGCCGTCAGCTAAGACAGCCTGGAGAACATTGCCCCCGCTCCCTGGAGCCGGTCACCTGCTCGAGCATCAGATGGCACCGAACTGCCACAGGGACAAAAACGGGACTTCTGCCTGAGAGCCATCGAGCCACAAAGACCCGAGAGGTGCTCGCTGCAAAGTTAACACCGTGCTGGGAAAGTTACCCCACAGACCTGGGACACCGTGGCGTGCACAAGCAATACAGAAAATGGAAATGAGGCTGCAGTTGCAGCCTAAAACTTGATCGGACGAAGTAAAACTTGGCCACGCGCGTCTCTCGACACCTTCCCGGAGCCCCACGGAGCGTCAGCTCCTCCTCAGCAGAAAGCTCGGGGCTCTCCCCTCGGCCCGTCCCGTCAGCGACAGCACCCGCCCGAACGGATCCGCCGCCTTACCGAGCGTAGCCGAGGTATGGCGGGCACAGCTGCGGCAAGCCCTCCTTCAGCACCGCCGCCGGGAAGCCCAGGGGCTGGTGCCCGTTGAGACCTAGGGGCGGGTAGAGGCCCGGCGGCGCGGTCGAGGTGGAGGGCAGGCTGTCGGGCGCCGCCGCCGTCGGCCCGTAGGCCCCGGGCAGGAGGGCGGGCTCCGTCTTGTAGAGGACACACTCCAACGAGGACTCTTGCCCGGCCCGTGGGGGCTGAGGGTACTCGGCACAGCCCGCCGCGGGGGTGCCCCTGCCGCCTGGGTAAGGGGCGGTCAGGCCGAGACCCTCCTCCTTGATCTTCAGAGCGGGCGGGAAATCGCCGTAAGCGAAGTGCCCCTCCTTGCCCTCCGCCGCCGGGTAGCCGTATCCCGCCAGGTCCGGGCCGGAGGGTGAGGAACGCGGCCCCGTGGTGCCGCCGCCGCCGCCCTCGTACTCGGCCACGTCCAGCAGCTGCCGCGTGCGCGAGGCCAGGTAGGCCGAGTTGAGCGGCAGCAGGGGCACGTGCAGGTACTCCTGCCCCGGCTCACCCGCCCGGGAACCGCCGGGCACCGCCGCCAACCCCGGGGCTTCGCCTTTGGAAGCCGACGCTGGACCCTCCGCGCCGGCCCCCGCCGGTTTAGAGGCAGCGGTCAGAGTGTCGCCGGCCGGCCAGAGCGGGACGGGCCGCGACGGGGGCTGCGAGGGTCCCGGAGCCTCCGGGACTGCTTCGGCCGCCTTCTGTGAGGGACCGCGGCACAACGGGGCGTCGGGCGACTCCCCGGTCTCCGCCCCGAAGAAGGACCAGGGAGCCGCGGCGGAGCCAGCATGAGCGGCTGGCGCCAAGAAGGTGTCCAGAACCGTGTCCAGGGAGTCCTTGTCCGAGAGGGGCCCGCTCCCCGGCCCGTAGGGGAGAGAGTCCCGGTCCTCCTCCTCCCCCGGCTGCTGCTGCAGCTCTTCCTCTTCCTCCTCCTCGTCTTCCTCCTCGTCGCTGCTCTTGGGGTAAAGCAGTCTGTCCAGGGCGATGTCGATGGCCTCCGTTTCCCTGCGAAAAGTGTTTCTGCCGGACTGGCCCTGCAGCAGGACCGCCCCGTCTCTGGCAGCCGGAGGCGCTCGGGGCTCCTTGGCCTTCACCTCGGTCATGCTGGCTTGGGGCAGGACTGGACGCCGCTGAATCTCCGGAGGGCGTCCGGTTCTTCACATCCTGGACGTTCCCGCTGAGGCGGTGGCGCAGGTGCCCCTCACATGGTGCTGCCTTCGAGGGAGCGGCTCAGCCCCGGCCACCGCCGCCGCCCAGAGGGGGCTGAAAGGGATACGGGGGCGACGCAGCCTAGAGAGAGGAAAAGATCGGAGCGGGTGCGGGAGGCGGGAAGAGCTGCGGCCGGGAGAGCCGCGTCCTTTCGACAAGGCTCCGGCTGCGGCGCGCGGGCTGCGCCTCGCTGCCCCCCGACTCCCGGCTCCGCTCTTCCCTCGACTGCTTCCCGCCGTCCCAGCTCGGTCCAGGCGGGCTGGCCGCCGCCTCTCCGCCCACCCCTCCTCGCTCCTCCCCGCCTCCAGCCCGCGCCCTTACCGAGGGGCTGCGTCCCCGCTCGGGGCACGGACTCGCCCCGCCCGCCCCTCCTGTCACCTCCCGCCGCTCCGCTCTGCCTCCGCGGAGCAGCTGGGCACGGGCAGGGAGTCACCCGGCAGCTCTCACACCGGCTCCTCCTCCGCTCCGCCTGTCCCGGCCCGTCCCTCCCATCGCTCGCCGTGTCTTCAACTCGCTCCCTCTTTTCTCTTGTCCATCTGGCTGTGCCTCAGATCTGCGCTTTCTGGGCCGGCTCCCTGTCTTCTCATCACTATCTCTGGTGCAGGTGCTCCGGCCCCGTGCCCCACCACCCCGACGTGGGCACCGGCTCATAGCAGGCTGGGAAGGAGGTGTTTTGGAGAGCAGAGAGCAAGACGAGCTACGCTTACAGGCATTTTAAGACAAGCTATACTTACAGGCATTTTAAAGTGCTTTAAATTATATTCTGGGACCTCAGAATATCCTCTACACCAAGAAAGCACAAAGTTTTTTCTTCAAAATTGTTGGAAAGTGGTGGATTTTTTGCTTCTGAATGAGAGGACCTTTAAAATGGACCTGGTCTGCCTGGACACTCTGCACATCGTATGTTACAATTCAGACCAAGTTAGTTCTGACCAAGAAGCTGTTACCAGCTGATTGCTACCCAGCATTTTGTGTAGAATGTTAACTTTGTTGCAGAACCCAGTCGGCTCAGTAAGGCAATTACTAGTTGGGAAAAAAAACCCTAACAAACCAAAAAACTCCGAAAACAACAGGTTACATAGTTTGCATTACATAGCACTCTCAAAAAAAAAAAAAAAAAAAAAAAAAAAAAAGACAAAAACTTCTTGAGACACAAAACTTGGCATAGGACTAGTCCTTGTCGTTTTGAGTAGAATCCATGTATTATTCACAGAAATGTACTCTGCTACATGCATATTTATGATCTGCAAGTATAGCATAGCTTTCAGAAAATAATAATTTTTCAAAAATTATTTTTTCCAAAAAATAGTTACTTTTGTTATTTTACTGCCAAAATATTTTCAGATTGAAAAAGGCAGCTTCTTGAGGAGGAAAAAAAAAACTTTTTGAAATTATTTCAGGGTTCTGAAAGTTAACATCAGAAATCATACAGGGCAAGTTTATAGAGGGAGTAGCTTCACATAAAAGTTCTTCAAGGCTGCATGTACTCTCTACATTACTCTTCACAAAATACTACTGGCTTATGGACTGCTCTGAAATGCCTTGTACTGTTTTAAGATGTAGCAGGGGGGGTTAAATTTTTTTCTGAAAGAATTATGGCATTGTGTTAATAACTAACATTTTAAAATTTAGATATCACATGGGTCTCTCTGTATACGTCCAGGAAATTTAAGAGAATGATACACATCAAAGTATAGTTATGATGTATAGGAACATTTCTTGGACAGCTCTGTTGATATTGCAGGGAAAAGAACGGTTTGCCCAACAAGCAGCAAGAATTGAAGATGTCTTTGTAAAACCTATCACGGAACTGATGTTAAAAGAATGCTTTCAGAAGGCAGTATCCAGTTTTGCTATAACATGACATTAAAAATCATTTGAAGCTCTTCCCTGGCTACTGAGCTTATGTGTTTCATGCTACCTCCTCCCAAGCCTTCCTTTTCTCAGAAAAGTCAAGACTCCATCCCCAGTACTGTTCACATCCATGCTCATTTGAGTTTCCCCCCCCCCTTATGTTTTCATGCTTAATCAGCTACTTGTCATGCCTTTTTGTTTGATTTCTTATTTCCACTTCCTCAAACACACACAGTATTCATGATCTGCATTTTTACAGAAATGTGTTCCAAAGACTTGTTTCCTTACTGTGATTTGACTCCTTACTACTGCTTCAGGACGAGATGAGGCAGCAAGAGAAGCAGGGGTTCTGAAAGGAAAGCAGCACCAAGGAGTTTGACAAGACCTACTTGCTGTCTGATAAGATTCTCTACTAACAAGGCAATGGAGCTGTAAATACCTGTAAATTCACCAGAAATATAAATGTTTGTTACTTGCATTATTTGTCTAAATGTTAGCAGTTAAATATTGTCAAGGTTTTCTGTTGTACTTCCTAATTTCATTTTTATGGCCTGCCAAATATACTTGGTACTTTAATATTAACAGTACTAATGCTGAATTACCATTTCTTGAGGAAAATGTTTGGGGTTCTTTATCTTTAGGACTTGTATTGGACTTTGATTTATGTTGGCTTCACATGATTTCTATGAACTTTAACTGAAAACTTTTGCTATTTTCTTCATATTATTCTATCCACAACCTTCATGCTTTATCCCTGGAAGAGATCAAGGCCAGGTTGGATGAGAGTTTGAGCAACTGGTCTGGTGGAAGGTGTCTTTTCCCATGTCAAAGGTATTGGAAATATTTCCTTTTGCTGTCAGATTTTCTCACATCATGCTTTTCCCATGTCTCATCCTGCCATGTGAGCAACCCAGAGAGATTCATACTGGACTCCTTCACAGAGAGGAGAGGAGGTATGGTTAGGTCTAGTCCTCCTCTCAAACCTGATCCTTCCAGAGGGCGTCATAATGCCATTGCTAGAGTTAATCTTTCCTGACCCAGGGGCAGGCTTAACTCTTATCTTTGTTAATTTCTTTTAACAACTCATTCATAATGGAGATTTATACAAAACACAACTTTACTTAAAATTGAGCAAGATTATAAAGCCTGTCAAGAAACCCACAACAATGTTACTTTCAAGGTAACTGGTTACAGCTAGCAGAATTGGCAAAGTATTTTTCTCAAAACAGGTCACAACTGGAAAAACCTTAGCCAAATTTGAAATTATATTACCCTTATATTTCAAAATAAGGTTATAAACAGAAGGAGATAAAGCGAGGAAGAAAGAGGGAATAGAACAGAGATCACAGAATCATAGGATGGCTTAGGTTGGAAGGGACCTTAGAGATCATCTATTCCTACCTCCCTGCCATGAACAGGGATGCCTCTTATCTAGACAAGGTTGTTCAAAACCTCATCCAACCTGGTCTTGAACACCTCCAGGGAGGGGGCGTTCACAACTTCTCTGTGCAATCTGTTCCAGACTCCCATCACCCTCACACTGAAGAACTTTTTCCTAAGTTCTAGTCTAAACCTGTTCTCCTTCAGTTAAAAACCATTTTTCGTTGTCCTGTCACTGGGCACTCCCATGAAAAGTCCCTCTGTAGCTTTTCTGTAGTTTCCTTAAGGTACTGAGTGGCAGCTATAAGGTCTCCCTGGAATTTCTGCCTTCTAGCAGAGGTGCTCCAGCCCGTGGATCATCTTTGTGGCCCTATCCCTACCTTTGGTTCCAGTGAGGATCTTGCCATGATGCTGTGGTCCTTGCATGGCAGGCACATACCCACTATTTCCAGTCTGACTCTTACGCTACCTGGCCCAGCCTCACCTGGGTAAGGCTCAGCTTACTTTGCATAAACTCAGCTTTGGGTTCAGAAATGTTCTAGAAAAGAGTTGTTGGGACATGGGGGTCAGGTGGTCACTTGACCCTTCCCAGTTGTGTTGGCCAAACAGTGCCCCTTGTTTTTATGCATGTTCTTCATCCTTAAACAGGATAGTGATCCTTTGCAAGGGGGCACTCTGCCTCTGCAGAGCTTCTCTTGCTGTCCGATGTCCCTTATTGAATGAGGACAGTGTCCTGTGTGTCAGGTTGGTTACCAAATGAGGGGCTCCTTGTCCAAGGACAGTGACCTTGTTATCAGGTTGGATATTAAACAAGGGGCTTTCCATGTGAGAACAGTGTTCTGGTGGCTTATTGAGTGAGGACCCCACAAGAGCATGATGTGCAGTCTGTCAGGGCAGCTGTTTTGAGACAATAATTGATTTCAGGACATCTTGATATTGCTATGGTATCACAAGTTTTTCAACAAGAACATTTCAATGTTCTTGCTCTATCAAATTTCTTGAGATTATTGTGCTGTTGTGATTTACTCATTCTTATTTGTTCATTTGGTTGTTGTGGCAATCTCTATTACAGAAAACCAGGTTTTATTATGCTATTTACGCAGCTAATTGAAATTTACAAGTCATTAAAATTGAAACTGAAGTTTTGAATACAGATCTAAAAAATTTAATTTTTTTTAATAATCAGTAATTTTGTACTAAATATAAAGATTTCAAAAATAATCAGTATAACTACATTTGTACTTCAAAATAGACCTATTCTGAACAAAACAGTAAAGCACTGGAGGTTTTGATTGAAAGTATTGCATTTTTAAAAATTCAACCAGAAATTGCAAGTATAATTCTTGAGAGCTCTAATTATTTTTGTGTCTCTTTCCTTACGCTGTTCAAAAACTGTAGATGAGCAGAAGCTGAACTTAACACAACTTCTCACCTATCTTGCTTTGCAGCACAATTCCAAATCAAATTGTACTGGAAACTCTCATTGTAACACTGTATGGCATTTAATTTTTTTCAGTAGTTCCTGAACATTTGTTTGACCATTTGAACATACAATTGCAGACTTTTAAGCAGTAAAATTATTTCACAGAAATATTTCTTGGTTTAAATAAAAAGAAAAAAACACTTTGTGAGAAACAAGCACACAGCCTTTTCAAACAGTACAAAATCACAAGTCTTTTCTACAACCACCTTTTCTTAAAATAATCTTGAAACATGGCTTGAAGTTTAATGAAGTCTTAAGTTCCATTACTCAGACTAAAGTCTTATATTTGTGTGTCAAGAGTGCTCCATGTAAATAGTGCCATAAAGTTAGTGACTTAATGTTTCAGTCTGGGAAAGGACAGATTGGTTGCTCTAGAAAAACTGAATTAGCTTCTCAGTCAATGCAGAACTTCATGATTTTTGTTACGCTTGAACTCTTGAGAACAGAACTTGGAAGTTAAAGGGGAGGGGAGAAGATTTCACAGTCAATTAATACCTCACAATTCTGTATTGTCATTGTTTAGGATATGTTACAACCGAAAATGTCATTCACTTCTTATAAACAAAGAGGAAGACAGTTGCTCTGCTACAAAGAGCTTATGAGTTCATAGGGGAAACAAAAAAGCATCTTAGGTAAGAAGAGACTTAAAGCATTTGCTTCTATCACAGAAATAATATTAATTAAAAAAAAATAAAATAAAATACACCTTTGTAACTCGATTTTGCAATTCCTACACAACACCTCTCCCCACACATTTTCAGCAATAGTTGTGTTATGCAAATAACAGCATATTCTGGTCTGTTACAGTTCCTGGTTATGTGTACTTCTATGATAGCATCCCTATTTGATTTAGCCATCTATTTAGCATGCTAAATTTCACTTAAATTAGGATGCCAGCAAACATTAAATATTAACTTCTCAGAGATAATAAGTTTGAAGTACCAGCTAAGTCCTGAAAGCACTTAACACTAGGGATGTGGTCTGATGGCAAATGGTCACATCTGAGCCAGATGATTAAACTTCTAAACTTAAGAGTCATAGATATCTGTAGGGACAGTTCAGTTTATCTTCTGGAGCTCTTCAGAGGCACTTAATGTCTTCTTATTAAAGATACAAAGGACTTCTGAGATCTGAAGCTCTCTGATTACAAGCCATGATTTTTTGGCAGTGCAATGCCTAAGGTTGATATCTAAGGTCTGAAGAGAATCTGAATCCTTAGAGTTCTAAATCCTTAAAATGCAGTATCAGTCAGCTTTACCACAATGACTAAAAACATTATAGGAATCATAGTTTTGGAAACTGTACTGTGAGAATACTTTCTTGCCCCTAAGCAAGGGCATGCCACAGTGTAATTAATTTCTGTGGTCTGTTATCAGGTGTTTTGTTAGCTTAAACTAAGACATCAGATTTAAAAAAAAAAATCAAAATTGTTGGCTTGCAAATTATAAAGCTGTCTTGAAAGAAATGTAAACGCAGAAAGGATCTGCAAAGAGCAAGGTATGTGGCAAAGAGTTACAAATGATGAAGGAAAGAAAGGTAATCACAGTGCACATTACATTATTTCTCTCTGGTACTTAAGTTTCAACAGGGATAATATTGATATAGGAGGTGAATTGGGCTCTGAGACACTTTTATCTTTATAAATGGTCTAAAAGGCGAAAAATAGGTGGGTATTGAGTTATATTCATGGAAGTGATAGCTGCTTCTGGGATAGAAGTCATATATTATATTTATTGTTCTGTGTCTGCTAACACTTTGGCTAACGCTCACTGAGCTGCAGAACATAATATGCATGTAGCTGAGAAAATAAGCAGGAGCATGAGAAGTGAGAAGAAAAGAGATGTGCTTTCTGGGTTTATGAGAATGAAACTCTACAGGGAATGTCATTGCTTGCTGGATGACAGCCTCAAAAACTTTCTGGAATATTTTGTCCTGTGGGTTTCAGTGACTGCATCAGGTTTAGGTGTCAAAAGACACATATCATCCCACCAAGCCTGCCTTCACCCACAGCCACCAGCTCCCTTTCAGTGGCTTTATTGCGACATTGTCTAGCCCCAGGACAAAGAAATAAAGCTTGTTTCATATAAAAGATGATAATCAATTATCAGTATATATGAAATAAATATTTAATGTAAAGATGTAAAGTGGCTGTGTGCACACAATTGATCCAAGTGCTGCTAGATGGAAGATGCCACTCAGCAGTTTAATATTCATGACAGTCAATGTATTGCAACAAGTCTTGTTTGCTGACTGAAAAGTAGGAAATTTAAAGCAGTGATGCTTGACAAATAGTAGCACCTGTGAAATTCAGAAAGGAGTTATCAAGAATTCTTCAGAAGTATTAAAACTAATATCCTGATTAAACTGTGCATCCTAAATAATCATAAAGAGGAAGATAACTGGATAAAACCTCAGGAAATTTACAAATAAATTTGGACATCCAAATTGATGTGAAAATGCTGATCAACAGAAAGCTAAAACAAGGCTTGAAGCTAACTATGCTACTTTCTTAATAAGCTGGATGAACTAGAGCTGACCTGGCAGTTGAGCTGTACCCTAAGCAGAAGTAGGCATCAGTTTCTTTTACTTTTGAGTAGTCTTTGGTACCAGCTTTAACTTCATAAGACACAACCTTCCTCTGCAAATTCATATTGTCTTACCAAGGGTTAATCTTGCATCTATGTATTATATTCCTGAGTTTTTCTTCCTGTTTCTACTCAGAGTCTAATTTGCCACCAGGGATTTTGTTGTCCCATGAACTCTAAAAGTTGACTCTTCAGCCTTAGAATATTTAGGGATTCCTCTGAATTACCAGTTTCTTTTCATAACCTCTAATTAAATGGATATATTAATTTTTATATGAAATATGAAGTATAGATAAAGACTAAAATACAGCTTAAAACTCCATCTGCTCTTTATCAAATTCCCAGAGAGTTTTGGACCTTAGCAAGATCCAGGTAATTTTTTACTCTTACCTCTTTTCCTACAAATAGTTCTGGGTCCAGCTCTGCCTACCTTTGCCTGACAAACCATACAACTTTTCACAGATGTGCTTTAGGAAAGCAGAGAAGCCCAAGGTACCTGTTGTACCTTGCTGTGTGCTTCTTGCACAAGCATCTTAGCAACAGGAGGCAGGGAACAGTAAACTTTCTGCCTCAAGACAGCAGCAAAGGTGGGGTCTGTTCCACTCCAGAGTAGGATGGTCAAAAGCTTGGGGGGACTTGAGCACCAATGTTTGCCTGATTCAGTCTAGCTGGAATTGAAATGTTCTGGGTGCCCAAGTGTGGGCTCATTGTTTTTTTACATTCTGTAGATGAGCTGACTTCAATTAGGTTATTGCTAGGTGGCGAAAGAAGGATCAAACCCAAAAGCTCTGTTACACTTTTATATTAGAAAAATGATGTGAAGTCAATAACTGATACTACTTAGAGCAAAAAAAGGCACTGATGTGCATTGATGGCACCTGAGATCCAAATCTTCCTATTTTTCTTCTTTTGTTTGTGTTTGAATCAGAAGACTCTTGGGTTCTTCCCTTAATTACGTCCTTTATAACTTTATTTCCTAATCAATGCTCAGTAATCAAATTATTCAAAGCTTCTAAAATATATCTTTACTTTTGCAAAATACATATGCCCCTTTGACATGGTATCACCTATATAACCAGTATAAGAGGATAAATCTCAAAAAATATTCTAACATTCCACAAGATCCAATTTTGTAATAAAATCATAGTCTGCCATATATTCTGTGGAGGAAACAAGCCTTTTAGGGCATTCTTTGTGTATTAAGTGTTATATTTCTGCTGTGAAACTTTGTTGTGTTAGACGAGTTGCTGCTATATCTTCTACATGAAAGGTTCCAACCCTGAAAATTCTGTGATTCTATACAAATATGTAAATTGTAAAATAGCATAAATATTTTTTTCTCATTTCTGCTCACCTTTAACAGCTTCTGCATCAAAATTGTGTAGTTTAAAAAATTAGGGTTGTTTTTTTTTTTGTCTGTCCTGCCTACCTTAAGGTCAGACCAAGCTACTTTCTGTACATGAATGAGCAGAGGGCACAGGGCTGCATCAACAACACAGCTTGGGCTCTGGACTCCACATCAAACCTATGACACTGGCTGTGTATATGGCCTCTCCTTAGCACAAATCAGATCTCAGTGATGCTTATTTAAGCTTCCTCTTGTAAAACTAACCTCTATTTGGCTAGTATTTGACCTTTCTAAGACACATTGTTATCTTAAATTTGAGCCCAGCATGTGGAGACTGACTCTTTACTCATCATCATGAAATTCTTTAAAATCAGAAGTTAGCTAGTTTTTCTTCATGGCTCTCTCACAAACAAATGCTGCTTTCTCACAGTGTTTTCCTTGATGAATTCACCAATTTACTTGGTTAAAGCATGCTGAATTAAACAGCTAAGTCAAATTTTGCTGTTACTCATTACTCATATGTTACTCATATAAGGACTTTTGTAGTAGTTAATATCTATTAATGAATTATTTTCTTGCTGAAAACAGATATGTCTATGAAAAATCTGTTTTCCTAAAAATTTACAAAAAACAGTTCATGTGCCAACACAGAACCTCTTCTAGGTGGATAGCAATTTTCTTATTTCAACCAGATATATAACTTTACATTGCTACCAAGCTTTCATCTAATCATCCTCTTGAGCTTTTTGTGTCATCAAAAATGTATTACTGTAGCAAAATAGTTACTGAATTTATTGTCAATTATGTAACAACTCTTATCTTTCCCTCTGCTGTTTGTTGACAGTCTTTGCTGAGATTTGCAGATAATGTCTTACAGTGTTCTCCATCTCTATATTTTATGGATCCAGTTTTCACACTGAATAAGGTAATTTTAAATAATAAATTGCTATTTTTACACTGCCATCTGAGGAAAACTGTTACCAAGAGGAAGATCTACTTTGCCTGTTTTCTATTTTCAAGAATTTTAAGCAAAATAGAGTTTGTCTTCAGTTAATATTTCCGGAAATTAAATTTGTTTCTTAGTGGTTAAACCCTCCTCAATCTTCATCACTGGGTGTGGAGTTTAAGGAGAACTTAAGGAGGAAGGCAGGAGGCCTGCATCCTTGCTGCACAGCATAGTAAAAGTGTACCACTGAAAATGGCTGTTACTTGTTTGAATTAAAAGCAAATTATTATCTCATGATATGAAAAGGTAGTGTTTTCTGATAATTTGTAGAGAACAAGACAGATGTGTGTGTGAAGAATTTAGCTGCATGGTGAACAATGGGGTGCAACATCTGAAAATTAGCTATAAAGGTGTCCATGAGTTAGGCAGTTCTGCAGTAGAAATCTTAAGATGCAAAAGAAGATGCCTTACAGTGTTAAACAAAGACCAAGGCAAAAGCCCTTTGCCTGTTGAAAGATGCATTTTAATCCACGTGTCATATAACAAATCTACTCTTAAGTGCTGCCAACTGTTTCTGAATTTGCCAAGCATTAAAGGATTGAAATATTGGACACTGCATTTTGCATCAGATACTCAAAAGCCTCAAATCATCATGGCTGCATTAGAGCCAGTGAAGCAATTCAGCTTAAAAGCTGTCAAGAGACTAATATTACTTCATTTTTCCATTTCTCATGGAACTTAAAGCATGTTATTTAAGGATAATAAAAGCCAGGTCCTTGTTTCCTAGGAAGCCCAGAATGCATTCACAGTTGTACCTTTTGGTCTGGATACTTGTTGAAATACTAAACTGCTCTGAGTGTTACACATGTGCTGATCAAAAAGGGTTAAGTTATACCAAATTCTTGGGGAAAGGAGACTACAAATTGAGAGCAGCAAAAGGATGGTCAGGAAACACAGAAGTGGAGATATCTCTCGCAAACATTCCATTGAAATCTCAGAAAAAATTGAATTTTACTCACTGTTCAATAAGTAAGAACTTAAAGAGTGAAGCCACAAGCCTTCTAGGCACTGATTTGGACACAGGATATTAAAGAACAGAATGTGAAGGAAAGGTATACCCCTGAGGCATGGTGGTTACTCAGCTTCTGGATTGAGTCAGAGCAAATTAAATTTCATCACTGAAATTTAACATTACAACATGCCCTTTATAAATGCAACTTTTATGAAATATGAAACATAGAAGTCACAGCTTTAATTAAATGGACTCTTCTTAAAGATGAGAAGGCTATCTAAATGACACTGGTATAGAATCTCTGCTGTTTAACAGATTGAGAAAACATTATTTACAACAGAGTAAAACCTTTAAGTGTTAGAGTAAAATCTTCAGAGTAAAACCTTCAGACAAACTATTTTTATGTTCATCTGAAATGACACCTTAAAGATGAGCCCCTTAAATAGACATGGAAAGGTGTTAATGACCAGCTTCCTTGTATCTTAACCCAACTCTAAAGAAGCAAATTTACTCTTATCACTGTAAAACACAGACTTTCTTGTCCTTGATTTTGAGAAACTGAGGCTAAAATATTCCTTTATCAAATAGTTTCAGTAGTTCTGTAAGTAAGTGTTGCTGCTGTTTTGTTCATCCCCAGAGGTGTCTGCCATCGATTGGAGCCCCCAGTTCTTTAAGTATTTAGCAGAAAAAAGTATCCTGAAAATCTCTCATAGAGAAGGATATTCAGTTCATCTCATATAAAAGAAATGGTACATGTTAAGATGATGGTGGACTTTGTTGTAGAAATAATGTGAAGAAAATATTAATTTAATCACAAGCCAAGGAGACTGCTTCACCTGTTAATCACTCTGCCCTAAAATTAATCTGGAGATATGCTGGCTTTGAAATTATAGCCATAAAACATCTTTACAGAGATATTGTAGGGTGTGAATTTCTCAGGACTTCTTCCTTTGCCATCTTGTTGTTGCCTTAGGCTAAAAAAATCATAACTATATTTTCACTTTGAGGAGCCAATGTATTCACAGGGAAGTGTAATGACAAAAAAAAAAGTGCACAGAGAAGTGCTATCTGTAGAGTTATATCCTGGTTTGAGAGGACCAGGAGTGAAGAAGCCTGCTTGGGACACCACGAGTAAGTGCCAGCCTCTTGATGTGACAGCAATAATGGGGAGCAGCTGAGCCTATGGGAGGAGAGGATGGGCCAGGTGACCCAAAGGGACCAATCACATTCTTCCTTCCTGTGGTGCTCAGTATAAAATGGCTCCCAAGGCCTCCATTTGGGGCCTTCTTTGTGTTGGGTTAAGGGCTCCTCCTTGCTGTTGCTCACCCTGCGCTTCACCAGAGGAGAACATCATTCACTGGGACAGGTTGCCTCCTACCTTCTACAGCGGGGCCAGCTTGGTTGCTTTAAAACTATTGCAAACTTTTACTTCAAATCTTATATTTGTACATTTTTCTTATATGTAAATGGCATCTTTTCATTTGGTCTTTAACCCTCGGCTAAATTGCAAAACCCTTCTGCCATGATTTACACTTGCTCAATACTTTTAGCACCTTTGCTTTCTGAGTTCACTCTGCTTTCTCTGGTCTTTCAAAACCCAATGGTCAGATTTTTTTTTCAAGTAATGGAAGTTCCTCTATCAAGATGCATGGATAACAAAAAGCATGAAGAGAAGCTGATGCATTTGTTACAACCATTTTCAAGAATTTATCTATATTCTGGAAAATTAAGTGCTGTGATTTCCAGGATAATATATGGTGTCAGTTAGAAACCACTTTAATTGTCATGTGTCTATTTATAACAACCCTTTTACAAGCAAGTGGGGAAAAGGAACATGACCAAATCCAAATGTCTGCTTCAAAATGCCACATCTCTGTGCTTTGGGCATCATTATGGAAGCAGACCAAAAGCAGTGTTTGTGTAAACAAAGCCTAAATATTAAATCAGTCTTACAACAGAAAATTATGCTGACATATTTAGATGCCTCTTGTAGACTTATATATCTCTTCTCAGAAAATGTTTCTACCTCTGGTATAAACCTCAGCCAGTAAATGTTCAAAAGCAATAGCAGTTGTTCAGGAAGGATGAGAAGAATGTTCCATTTCATCAGAACATTAAAAAGCTTTCAAATGGTACAGAATGCAATTACCCAAATAAGAAGCAGGTCACAGCACTAGAACTGCTGTCCTGACCCATGCAAAAGCAGCAGATGTGTTGGTTTATCTTAAATGGTGACTGATATTGAAGATGTGATATGGTGATTCAGTTGCTATGCACAGTGCAGGAAGGACCTGGACAGTTGAAGGAAAAGTAATTTTAAAGGAGAAAATTAAAAATGTTCATTAAGGCTTGCAATTGTTTGTTTATGTGTATTTTCTGCTCAGGCCCAGTGCAATGAGAAATGCAAGAATTATGAGGACGAGCAAATAATCAAGAAGTAATTTAGTCTGCCATAAATGTAAGGAAATGCAACAGAGTAGGCTTGAAATTATTCCTAGTCGTTCTTCCAGTCCTGTGATGGCCCAGTGTAGACCGTGGTCTGAGTTTTGAATTTGTGACAGTTTGTAGCAATTGTGAAGATAAAAAGGACAAAATTTAATCTCACTAGAAACTGCTCTTTTTTGTCAATGTTGGTTGTTTCGAAGCTGATATGAACAAAACCACCCAAACATTTGTTGGAGGCTGCAGTTTCCTTTTAATTGTAAATGTTTCATGGTGTAAAGCCTTTGTTACAGCTCTCCCACTTTGAGATGTGTGAAAGCAGACTGCTGGTTATGGAAACATAACTCATAGATCAGTGATGATGTGGCAGGGGACACATTACATGCTGAAAAAAATACATGTACTGCAATGGAACATTTTTCTTCCTCTTTAAGTGACTGTCTGAGGATTAGTCTAATATTAAAAATTCCTATATGTCTTATTCAGCAGGAAAAAAAAAAAAAAAAGAGAGAACTGCCCAAAATGTTAACAGGTCTGACATTTTTTAGCAGGACATACTATTTCAAGATGTAGGCTAAGCTTCAGGAAAATCCTGCACATATCACAGAATCAGGAACGTTCATTAGAAAATATCTCTTTATTGAAATAATGAGTAAAAATGAGAAATGCATTCTTTTTGTCTGCCAGTGTCTTGAACAAACTGGAAAATTTTCTAAATGTTTTTGTTCTTTATAAAAGAGGATGAATGCCCATCAGAACTCATGTACAGTATCATTTCACCTAGGCTGGGATAAGAAACCAGAAGATGCATTGATTAATTAAAACAAAACCAAGGCATGAAAAGAGCTGTGAATATGACTTGTCCTCATGGGAGATACTGGCCTTGAAATAAAGCAGGACAACATCATCTTTGCCTGTCTGAAGTGTAGCCAGCAGGTACAGGGAACTGATCCTTTCCCTTGCCCTGGTGAGACACATCTGGAGTTCTGTGTCCAGTTCTAGCCCAGCACAAGCAAGACATGGACATTTTGGCTGCCAAATGGATCAGGGTGTGAAGCACAGAACATACAAGAGGAAAATAAGCTGGCTAGGTTTGCTCAGCCTGGAAACAAGGAAGCCAAGGGGGAAATATTTTGCTGCTTATAATTATCTGATGAGAGTTAGGCTCTTCTTGCAGGTGCACAGGAATAGGAAGAAAGTCTATGGAAACAAACTGGAACATGAAAAATTCAGGTTAGTCTTTTTATTTCTAAATACCACAATAGTTTTCTCTGGGAGGCTGTAGGTTCTTCATGGCTGGAGGTGTTCAAAACTCAACTGGATGAGCTGGGCTGCTTGGATTAGGTGACCTCTAAGTGTGTATTACAACTTCAATTATTCTATGATTCTATGGTTCTATGACTGCCCTAGCACCGAAGGGATGAGGATGATTGCTAGATATGCTTGAATATAGATAAATAAAAGTTTGCTTTTCTTTAAAGAGGTTATGTTATGTGTAAACATAGCACATTTAGCAGCTTGTGTATATGAACATATAATTTGTATTTTTAGGCTACATTACATATACATATATATTCTAGGACTAGTAGAATTGCAATACATTGCAAAAGCAAATGCTACAGTATTGTTCTGATTGAGAATTTCTGCCTCTTTGTCACATGAAATGAGTCTAACACCATCAGGTTTCTGTTATTTCAGGTGAAGTGTTTCTATGTCCAGTCCACAGCACAGACTGTAGCATCCAAGTCATCAGGCAGAAGGAAATGGATCAGGCTATGGTGAAAGTTTGATCAACTGATCAGGCAAGATGCACCTAACCTGTGGGGTCCAAAACAATTCATTCTGATTCTTTTGTGCACAGTAAATACATCCTGAGTTCATGTAAGGATGAAACTGTGTCCCAAAGCTCACCTGTACCTTTTTTGTATTGGAAAGAAAGCTGAATGTGGGCAGAGGGGGAGCCAGAGGCTGATTCAGAAGCAGACTGGGAGGCATCCCATGGGACATTTCCATAGAGTGCAGGGAGTGTGAGTCCATGGACTGGAAGGATGTTCACACTTCTTCCATTTTCCAGAATGTAGAAGGACTGGGAAAGTAAGAAATTAAAATTCTGTAAGCAAGCTCATGGGAAGATCTGAGCCACCAAATTAATTAACAATTATGATTTATGAACCTAGGAGTTTGCATAATTATTTATTACTATAAATCATATGCAATGTTCTTCCTCATATTAATATTTCATTGTTGTTTTTATTTTTTAAAAGTTACATTGATAATCCAGTAAAAAAGTCTCTTAAATATTAGGTTGAGATATTAGATTGAAAAATAGATCTTTTGGCAAAGAATTGAATATTCCTGCTAAATAATAAGACTTTTTCAGAGATAGGTTCTCTGACATTTTTAAATGGTTATTGGCTATTTAATTTGGGTTTTATAACTTCCCAAAATGAAATATTATATGCATTTTTAAAATGTTTACATTAAAAATCCTTTCGTGGCTTAACAGACACTTTTTCTTTCCCTTCTTTTGGCAAAGGAAATAGTTGGACTTTTTCCTTCTTTTGCTTCTTTTTCACGCTAATGACCTGTTCTTGGTGTTGCACACTTCTAGAAGTTGCACATGAGATATCTGAGATTCCTTTTGCTTGCAAGAGCACATGACAGAAGCCATGAGAAAAAGAACACTTCACACAGATTGAGACTGCACAGGTAGAAGATCAGCAGACATATAACTGAACAGGATGTCTTTTCACCTTTATAAAATCTTGAGTTATCTGCAAGTACTTTAATACTGACAGTGAAAAAGGAAAAAAAAAAAAAGAGAGAGAGAAGGGAAGTATTAAATTAAATGTAAACTGCCTCACTTTGCCTCACTTCAGTCTTGTTCATAAGACAGCTTAGTTCAGAAAACTGCTGTCTATGCCTCGGCTTCTGTGAAGCCAAAAAGTGATTTATTGCTAGAGATTTGCACAAAACATATTCTAAAGTAATGTGTCAAGTTCTGTCTGTTCTTCAAGATTCCAGAATGTGGGATATCAACTAATGGACATCATCTTCCAAAATTGCTGTGTCACATATCCATCTTGTGAACGGTAAGACCTTCCAAAGCTTAGAAATTCAAGTGCTTCTGCAGCCTGCTCTTTGCTTTATTCTGTTAGCCACTTGAAAAATAATCAGGATAGATCAGTAGGCAGAACTAATAACGTGAATGAACTAAATTATGCTCACAATAGAAGTAATCAGTGCAACAAATGCTAACCATAGCTGGTTTTGCTCTCTGTCTGTGTCTGTGTAATTATGAGAATGTACAGATGTTTTGAACACTAAGACATTAAAATGAACCTGTCCTGTTTTGCATTTTGAATCTGAGAAAAGCAGGTTGGAAGTCATGAAAAGTTATTATTTTTTTCCATCTGTACATCTGACCAATTTAAGGATCTGCTGCTTTTAGCATCTTTTCCATAAATCTCATCTGACTCATATCCTCTCATCTGATACGTGACATGATATGGTAAGAAGGTCTATTACTACATAGGCTCAAATCCTAAAAAGACTTCTGTGAGAAAAAACATTTATATGTGTTCTTGCCCTCATATCTTGTTAGTCACAAAAGTAAGATTTGAGTATACCAAAACCACACTCTTTGTGATCAAAATACACCCCTTTTTTATTTTCCTTATATTGACGTAAGTTTGCTATTTGAGATTGATCTTATGCTTTTACTTTCTTAATTTTTAAATATGTCATTAGTTTTTGCATATTGTGCAGTGTCCTGTGGTCTACAACTAAAATGCTGTACAGCCAACCATCAGATCTTTCAAGGATGGAGAGGTCACCTCACTTGTTATCCATGAGCATGGGCAGAGATAAAATGTCAAGGGAATGCAATTCTCTGCCTCCTGGGCCAGCCTGGTTCTGCAGACACCTGGAACACCACATGGAGCCACCTCTTCCATCAGCATGAAGCCCAAGGTCATAAATTCTGCCGGGACTTACCTGTCCCCACACAGGAATTACAGCTTTGACAACTGAGTGGAAAAGATGGGAACCTACCAGAGCCCAGGGAGAGGCACTTAGGGTTTCAGGACACGTAGACATCCCTCTCTTCTGGATGTCTGTAGCATTAAATGGAAAAGCTCTAGCCTGTCTGCTCCTACATCACACTTCCTCAGACACTGTGTGTGAGTCCACACAGTAATTGGTATTACAATGTAAAAATCAACAACCAAGAGATTTCATCTAGTTCTCTTGAGTGTAAAGAGCATATAAACATTGTAGGAAAGCTCTAGCGTGCTCAACAGCACCTAGTAACCAGGCTTACCTTTATCTTGGCAGCTGTCACTCTCTTGTCTTCAGTATTATTGGCACAATCTGTATAGGTTGTGCTGTTTGATTACACCTGGATCAGCTGCAGCAATACCTCCATAAACATATGCACAGAATGAAGATGTGCATGAAGCATGGGTAGGTTCATTTTCACCAGCCAGGAAAACAGTATTCCCTTTTTAATAAATGAGGGGGGAAAATGTTATATATGGTTAGGTTTACTGTTTTGAGAGCTTAATAGGCTATATTTTCAGATTTTGGAGACTTTTCTGGGGAACCCTTATTCACTGGAATGTATGAGGTACTTTTTAGGTCAAAAGGTAGGGTGTGTTTTCAGCTGCTGCATTAAACCTGCTGTTTTCATTGTTTCTTGGTAGCAACTTTGTCAGCTTCTTTGGATCTGGTAGCTCTTAACTGAGAGATCGAATAAGACAGCTGGGTAGGAAATGAAATTATAAATATTTGCAAGGTACATATATGTGAATAAAAGCAATGCTGACTGCTTTGGAAGCAGGGTAGGCAATACACATACAAAGAAGCATTCTGTTTTCTTAATGGAGCATTGCACAGGTACAAATCAAATCACCCATCTCAGCTTTACTGTTTTTGCCCCATCAGTCCAGGTCACTTATATTTTCACTCCATTTTGAGGGGCAGAATGAAATGCTGTTAACTAGGTCATGCCTTCATCTCTGTGTCTGCCAGAACATGTGTCACTCTGATGCTCCTCTCAAACCTATATAATCAAAATATCTAGTAATATCAGAGTATGTTTCTCAAATGTAAGCAATGTTTTTATCTGAAAGAGTCCCAGAAAGCATACCAAAAGCCCAAAGTGTTATGTCCATGTACAGACTTCATCATCACATGCTGCTGTGCAACATCCCCTTGTTTCCGTTCTCATATCTGACTGCTCTCCTAATTCCCACCAATCTGCTTATTTATTTATTTAATAGTTTCCCTAATATCCCAACTTGAACTATTGAGGTGTTCTGTATTTTTTTTGCTTTCTTTTTAGTGATCGGTTTTGGTTGGAAGGAACATTTAAAGGTCATCTAGTTCACCCCCCCTGCAGTAAGCAGCAGCATCTTCAACTAGATCAGGTTGCTCAGAGCTCAGAGTTGAAACTGACCTTGAATTTTTCCAAGGATGGGGCATTTACATATTCCTCAGAACCCACTCCAGTGTTTCAGCATGCTCAGCATCAAAAAATTCTTCCTCGAATCTACTCTGGCAGCCAGCAGGCGGCCAGTCACAGGTGGTGTTCCCCAGGGCTCAGTGCTGGGACCACTCGTGTTTTACATTTTTATCGGTGATTTGGACGAGGGGACAGAGTGTGCCCTCAGTCACTTCAGAGATGACACTAAGTTGGGTGGAAGTGTGGATCTGCCTCAGTGAAGGGAGGCTCTGCAGAGGGACCTGGCCAGCCTCAATTGATGGGCTGAGGCCAACTGCATGAGTTTCAATAAAGTCAAATGTCAGATCTTGCACTTTGGCCAAAACAACCCCCAGCAGCACTACAGGCTTGGAGAGGAGGAGCTGGAGAGCTGCCCAGCAGAGAGAGACCTGGGGATGTTGATCTACAGCCATCTGAACATGAGCCAGCAGTGTGCCCAGGTGGCCAAGAAGGCCAACACAATCCTGTCCTGCCTCAGAAACAGTGTCCAGCAGAACCAGGGAGGTGATCCTGCCCATGTACTCTGCCTTAGTGAGGCTGCACCTTGAGTACTGTGTGCAGGTTTGGGTACCACAGTGTGTGGACATCGAGGTGCTGGGGAGGGTGCAGAAAAGGGGAGCTAAGTTGATTAGGGGTCTGGGGAACAGGAGAGGCTGAGAGAACTGGGGCTGTTTGGCTGTTCAGCTTGGAGAAGAGGAGGCTCAGGGGAGACCTCATTGCTTTCTACAACTACCTTACAGGAGGTGGTAGTGAGACAGAAACTGGTCTCTTCTCTCTGTTGACCAGTGGTAGGACAAGAGAAAATGGGGTAAAGCTCCACCAGGGTGGGCCCAGGTTATGTATTAGGAAAAAATTCACAGAAAGAGTCGTGAGGCCTTGGAGCAGGCTGCTCAGGGAGGTGGTGGGGGCACTATCCCTGGAGGTGTTCAAAGGATGGGTAGGTGGAGAGCTGCAATGGATGGGTTAGTGGTTAAGGGTTGTAGGGTGGATGGTGGGACTCAGTGATCTTAGAGGTCTTTTTCAACCTTGATGATTCTATGATTCTGAACAAATGTATTATTTTGTCAATAATATTTAAAGAAGTAGAGCATAAAGGACACCTCTGCTGCTGGCTAGTGAGAAGAATGGGACTGTCTTGTGTACACATGGTGGACCAATGCAAGCTAGGAGAGACCTGGTTCCTGGCACTCACCAGGAATGGAGGAAAAGCTGACAATTGTTACCACAAACAGCCCCAAAAGACAACTTTTTACAGGTACAAATGTTGTTCTGAACAGCCTTTTTGATACTCTTTGTCCACAGATCTGTGATAACTGGCAACACACTAAATACAAACCTGTTTATATTTGGTGCACTCCAGCTGACACTTTTGCCTAGCTGATGCTGTCATTTTTTCAGAGGAAATTATAAAAACAAAAGCCAAAGTAAAGATAAATGTAAACTACACACTGGCACTGTCTGCATGGCCAGTGCTATTCTGCTGTCTGCTCAGGATCCCAGATATAAACTTTGGTCTCTATCACTTGTGTACTTTTCCATTTGGCAGAGGAATGAGCTAAAGCACTGGCCAGGCTGTCTTTGTTTCATTTATGGCCTTGTTTGTGCACTAACAACATTAATAATATCGATACAGCATTAGAATAGTGTTTGTTAACTTGTTCTGGCTCTGAAACAGGAGATTATAAAATACAGCAGCATTTTCATAAACCTGTATTTCCTCATTCAGCAAGAGTTAGGAGTGAGTTTTAAAATCAAGACACATCTCACTAAACCACACCAGTCTGGCTTGTCAGAAATAGACTGGAGACTTGTTTATATCTTTGAATTTATTATTAGCTCATATATTGATTATTTTTGTGAGCTAGGTGTAGTTGCATCCATTTTGCTAACTCATTCCAGAATGCAAAATTGCTAGCTCAAAAAGGACTGCTAGGAAAAATGCATATTATAAATTGCAAGAGTTTGTGGGGAAAACTATAGAAACTAACAAAATATAATGTAATATTTATTTTATATAATAATTTGATGTTACGTTATATGGCATGATATAATATAAAATAATCTAATAATAAAACTAAGGAAATTCTAATACATTTTCCAGAAAGGTAAATTTCTAGATGGACAGTAATTTTATAGATACATTCACCTTAACTGAGCAGTCATTGCTCTGTGTATGTTAATTTTCTCATATGTCTGAGAAAATGAGGTGTTGGGATGTGGTCTTTGTCACACTCAACATAAGCAAGTATAAATGTTTCATTTCTGTGGAAGGATGTACATTAAGAATTTCTCCTTTTGCACAAATATAGTTTGTAAATATGCAGTATTCAGTACCAAGTCTATGAGCATCATTGCCAATCAGTATTTTAATAAATCAAAAAGAAGGGGCAGCCTGTACTGCTGCACAGTACTCTGAATGAGAGTCTACAAACTCTTCACACATAAGTGTAAATCACTCTTCTGGTTGTTGCCTAGAGAAGGCAGTAAGACAGGAGAGTGACTGGGTAGGGGTGGTGATGGTACCCACAAGCTAGGTGTACCATGGCCTGGAGGCATCTGAGGGGTGCCCTACTCTTGGAAAAGGGACATGCTGGTGGGGACAAGGCTGGTGCAGAGGGGGAAGTGCAATGACAGACTTTAATTTGCTATTTAACCAACCATTGTGTAGTGCAGTGATTTAGGTGACTGCAAGTAGGTACCTGGCAGATAGGATGGGAGTTCACATGGTAGGACATGTGCAGGGAGTCTGTATGGGACACAGCTTGGGCTGCTGTTTGCAGTTTCCTCAAAAGTCAGGGCACTGCTCCTATATCTTATTGGTCTTCTAGGAACAACTTCTGGGAACTTTGGAGAACTGCTGGGAGCTTTTGAGGTCTTCAGGGTGTGTGGGGGGTTGTGGCTGGAGCACCTACTCCGTCAGGAGAAACTGGGAGAGCTGGCCTGGGTCAGACTGGAGCAGAGGTGGCTGTGGGGAGACCCAGTAGTAGCCTGACAATACCAAGAAGAAATTACCAACAACACAAAGCCTCTTTACTCAGATACACAGTGGAGGAACAGGAGGTGATGCTCTTACTGCATGTAGGAGAGGTACAGAGTGGGCATAGATGTGACCTTTCACAGCAAGATCAGTTAAACACTGGAACAGGTTGCCCAGCAAGGTTGTGCAATCTGCATCCTTGACTATTTTCCGGACTAGAAAAACCCCTGAACAGCCTGGTTTGAACACAGTGTTAAACCACCTTTGAGCAGGAGACTGGCCTGGGGACCTCCTAAGGACCTTTCCAGCTTGAATTATCTTATGAATTCTATCTTAAGAATGAATGAATAATAATGAATCCTATCTTCAGAAAATGTCTCTTCCAAAATCTCACCAATACTGCCATAACTTCTCAGGTACACGTGTACATAGTCATACTTCAAATGAGACTCTACCAGATCTAGTGTCCTCCAGGCCTAAGAACATCAGAGGGCTCTGCAGCTGAAACTGGCAGTGGGTTCAAAATGATAAAGCTGACAACAGATTTATTTTCCATTCAGAACAAGACAATTTCAGATGTACACATACTCAAGTAGTATAAGAGATGTAAGATACAACCTGAATAAAGTAGGCTGAAGAGATGGATCACAACTAAACCAGCACAGGCAATATCCTGTTGTCCAGATTGCAGAGGGACATTAGCAAGGTCAGCCCCGCATCATTTAGAAAGAATTTCTATTTCCTTCTCAAAGAGCTTAAGCTATTGTCACACTGGATTCTGGACTCAATGAGCAGGTAATCTGATCTCTGGGGCAATTACTGTGTTCCTGAGGCACTGAATGAGGTCTCAGGGACCCAGTGCAATATACCTAAGTAAATATAAATGATGTTGTTAGACCACACCATCCTTGTACCCTCTAAGCATGTTTGGAGCAATGGCTACTATAATAGTGAATAGTAAACAACAAAGAATGTTGCAGAAATTTATAAATTTTCCCCTCAATCACATCAACTGAGCTGACTGGATTTTTTTCTGGTGTAAAATTGTAAAATCTCCTGACTTCCTGAAGTGAAGCCAGGTTGCACAAGTGCCTTGAGTTTCCCCATATTAGCCCTTTGCCTTGTCCAACTCTCCCCAAATCAGCCCACATTTCTAACATCTTTACACCATATCAGTGACCTTCCCACTTATGTACTTGATGGATATTCCTCCTTTTTTTTCCAGGTCACTTCCCAAACATAGCTTTTTCCATGATGCCTTTTCAAAAAACAAGAAATGTTAATAGTCTTGAAAGAAACTACCTGCATTGTTTGAATACTACACCTTTGATCTATGGACCTTGTGCTTTAGTAGCCTTCTGGGACACACTAACATGGTGTCAGCATTCAGGTGGCAAGCTTACAAATAATTATTTTATTCACTGAAATATCAGATTTTAATTACAATCAGGTTGGTTTTGGCTAGGGAAAAAATGCACTTTATATTAGTAATTTTCTGACATGATATGATTTTAGTCTAGATTCTAAATGTCATACTTCAACTATGACTGTGTTTATTAAAGCATATATGTCAAGAACTGCACACTTTGTGTTTATTCAAGGATTAAAGTAGGGAATTTTTAGTATGAAAAAAAAATGTTTAATTTTATGTTTGAATTCTGATTAGAAAGAGTATGCTGATTGTGAAGTTACTCCAGCTCATTTTCTACATAAAAACTATCTTGAATGACTGTTAAACCAGACATAAAACACTAAACAAAGCAATTTATGTTTGTTTTCTTGTTTATAGACGTACATGTAAAATCACTTTAAGATTACTCGTGGACATTTTAGTTATTAGCATGTTTTCTATGAACACAGTGGTAATATTACATGTTTTTTTCACTTGTAAAAATGAAAAAAGAATCTTCTTCAAGCATGACTCAAATGCACATTTCCTAGTACTATGTAATCTGCTGGCACACTATCTTGTACTAAAGAATACTGCTTGTCTAACCTTGATTTAATTGTGCTCTGTGCATAAGCATTGACCTCACTTGAGTCATGAATCGCTGAATCAATTGAGCAAAAAGTACCACATTTGACCTTGCCATTAATGGCAAAGCCTTAGAGAGTACTGTATTAGGTTCTTCTATGTAATACATGTATTTTCCTGACATTACAAGTCAGTTTTTGATTACAAGAAAGAATTTAACATATACAAATTATATGCTAGGTACTGTCATCTCCCTCCTCTTTAACTCTACAAGCAATCTCTAAAAATACTCAATTTTATTAATTAAAAGGTAGGAATTGTCATATTTGTAATTTTTTGTTGGATTTGTGATAGAAAAACTTCGTGTGACAGAAACTGTGTTAAAAACAGATAATATATAGGATGTAGCAAATCTGAATTTGTCATTAAAATTTTTAGTCTGTTTAGCAGATTTACTGGAGTGGGATTATATAGAGATTTAATGTTAATATAAAATCCAGCCAGCCAGCAATGAGGCAATTTACGAATGTACATGACTCTACTTAAGTATTTAGAAATATGGGAATTTGAGATCTACATTCTGGAAAATGCAAAGCTATTTAAGTGCTAATAGAGTTGAATGAAATGGAAAGAATTGTTTTCAATGAGTAATTATTGTTTTCTTAAATTTAATCTACTTCCAATCTGAAACAAAAACTCTAAGTTATCAGTAACTCTTCCCAGTAACTCCTTGTCTTTCTTGTACTGCAGAGATTTCCAGCAGGTCAATCCCTAACCTATTACTGGTGCATGTTCCTCCCTAGGTGCAGGACCCTTCACTTTATTGAACATCATTAGATTCTTCTCTACCAACTCTCTGGGCTGTCCAGGCCTCACAGCCTTCCAGTGTGTCAGCCTCTCCTCCCAGTTCTGTGTCATCAGAGACAAGGGCACACTCTGTCCCTTCATCCAGGTCACAGACAAGTATGTTGAACAAGGTAGGACCCAGTACTGACCCGTGGGGAACACTGCTGGCATCCAACTGGACTCTGAGCTGCTCATCACAACCCTCTAAACTCTGTCATTCCACCAGTTCTCAATCAGCCTCACTGTCTATTCATCTAGCCCTAACTTTCTAAGCTTATCTATGAGAATGTTATAGGAGAGAGTGCCAGAAGCTATATTTGAAATAGACAGCAGTCACTGCTCTCCCAGCAGTAAAACGTACCTAAAAATCAGGAGAAACAGCACTAACAGCTTATCTGAAATAAGAGAAAAAATGTTCAGACAAGATCTAGCAAAATTAGGAAAGTATAATATAACATACCAAAAAGTGTAAATGGTAGGCTTCCACACTGGTAGCTTCATCACTGACTCAAGTTTGTACTATATATGAAAGTTTCCCCAGGTGTCTTTAATATGAAGAAACACAAGTAATGCTGTGAAGGGGAACGTTGCCACGTCTGGTGGATGAGCACGGAGTCACACATCAGTGAGCAAGTCCCAGATCTTGGTGCTACTAAAGCAGGATTTCATGTTTCTGCTGTTCTTTCATGCCAATAGAAGACCTGCTGTCTGTGGAAGAAGGTCCAAAGGACCAAAGGACTAAGGTTTGATACCCTCTTAGTGGATCATCTTTGGCTAGAAACTAATATGGGTATAAACAATTGCCTGATGTGCCAGGCCATGCTTTGTTTATACTGCAAAAACATCTAATTCAGGTAGAGATTTGGCCTTTTGTCAAGAGATGGGAAGTAGTGCTTGTCCATGATGTTCAAGGAAAGCTGTACTAGGGCGATGTACCTGTCTTTTTATTCCATGCCTTTTGACCTTTGTCACTGTCTTTCCCTGGCATACCAGGGTGTTTTGGGGGTCATTACAGCCCAAAGTACTGAATAATAACAGCGGTGATTTGCTCACTGTTAGAGCCCCTAAAATCACCCCAGGTTTTGCACTGTAGGGAGCTAGGGTTTCACCCCTAAAGACATTCCACTGTGTGCACAGTCAGGAGAACCAGTCCCAGAAAGTGCTGTACCTGTACCAGTACCCAATATCCACCCTGCATCATCCCATGGGGTATTTTGCTTCCTTTACCAGAGTCAGATGCAGGGCTGAAAGTAGTAAGTGCACAGTCACTGGTTTACATTCATCTGATCTCTTCAAATTGTGTTTGTTATTTTGTTTTGAATGACCCAGCAGTGTGTTAGGGAGCTGTGAAGACGTTCAGGATGATGTGACAATGACATAGCTGGTAGGACACGCTATGCAAGCAAACCATTTCCTGTCAACATGCAGCTGATCAAAATTAATGCTCCTCTTAAGTGTGAGCAGAGCTGTTTTTTCTTTCACAGGACACAGAGAATGAAACATTTTGCAGTTCCATTTTGCAGGTGGACAAGGCCACAGTAAAGTTACCCCAAATGGATACCCAACAAAGTACCTTTAGAGACTACTCTGATTCTTATGCTGAAGAAGCCCAGCAAGGAAAATAGATTTATAAGTTTTTCTGGCATTGAGGGAATTCAAAGAAGCTTCTTTTTAGCAAGGGTTTGGTCTGGAGTCACAGTCTTCCACAGATATTCCAAATAGCAAAGGGTCTCAGAGCTGGGCTTACTGTGTGTCCTGACTTGAACAAGGACTTCTAAATTTTGTTACCACGTGGTTATTACTAGTACCATTCCATCCCACTGATTTTATCAGCTGAAGTAGTCATGTTAAAATATTAGGACCAAAAATGGTGATAAAATAGCTCTCTGTTTTTTAGTTAGGATTTTTAGCAAGACAGAGATGCCATGTTCTTCTCTCACGGTCCCTTGGAGGATTTGGGCAGCACCCTGTGGTGAGCAGCCCATCTGAGAGAAGGTGCTGTCTCAGAGTAACATTTTTGTGCCATGCCAAGAGAGTGCAGAGTCCTGGTGAAATTAAAATCTACCAAGATGAAAATGCACTGCCAAGAGGCAAGAAACAAGAAAGGTTTTCTTCCTCCCTTATTATTACAGAATAGTAGCTGTTACAAAGGGCTCTTTGTAAGCATAATACCCCAGCCCCTCTCTGTTCCATCTTATCACTTTAGAAGTGTGGAAATGAGTAGAATTTTTCCCCTGTAGTTATGGACAATGGTTCTATTTTGAGGTTTTTCTACTGCATTGTAGAGGTCATGCTGGCATTTCTAAGAGCTACTTCAGACATCACTAAAAATTTTTCATTATGTTGTTTTCTGTGGGGAACTGTAATTCTTGAAGCTAAAATCAGACTGACAATAGTACTCAAGAAATAAAATTATGGTCACAAAATTCATATTCTTATGAAATATGCTTCAGGAGTGCTCCACTGTGATCATCTGAAATGCCATTTAAAATAAGTTGTGTTGTTCAATTCAACATCTGCAAATGTGGCTGGTTTTACTGTAACTTTGTTATGACGTTCTTGATTAATTTATTGTAATTATCACTAACTACTTGCATCACTAAAACAGAAATGATTGATAATGGCATTTTTACATTGAGTTGTACATAGTAATTGGACAATTGTGCTCTGTAGCTGGAACATTAAATTCACTGGAAACTGTTCTTTTGAGATGTCTTCAGAAATGCAACTTCAGAAATTGCTAAAAGCATCATTAAAAATTTAGAGACAGTCTGAAACCCTAACGTTAGTCTCTACAAAAACCAAATAATCTTCTCTCACCTACAGCCTGTCTTTTTGCCTAAGAGAATCTTCAATTCTATCTGGGCTGACAGTTAAGTAGAAAGTGAAGGCTTCAGGAATGAACAGAATTGATCAACACTCTGTAGGTTACAGTTGCTGGAAAATGTATTCCATGCTATATATATTTTTTAAATCACCAATTAAACCTAGAGCAAACAACAAATCAAAATTTAACCAAGCTAGGAAACTCAAAATCCTAACATTCTTGTATTCCCAGGTCCATTCCAAAATATCAGTCTGTTCTTGTGTACTTCCCCTATGAGCATCAGAAGATAAAAAGAATAGTAGCTACTTACAAAAAGGCAGTCCCCAGTTGGCCAAATGAGTTGAGAATGAAAACAGCCCTCAAGAGAAGGACTGGTAGTGCTGATTGATGAGAAGCTCAACATGAGACACAAATGAATGCTTGAAGCCCAGAAAGCCAAACATGTCCTGGGCTGCATTAAAATAATCATAGCCAGCAGGTCAAGGGAGGTGACTGTCCCCAATACTTTGCTCCTGTGAGACCCCCCCTGGAGCACTGTGTCCAGTTCTGAAGCCTCCAACACAGGAAGGACATGGAATCAAGTCCAGAGAAGGGCCACAAAGATGATCAGAGGGCTGAGGGACCTCTCCTATGAAGACAGTCTGAGAGAGTTGGGGTTGTTCAGCTTGGAAAAGAGAAAACTCAGGGGAGACCTCTTAAGAGCCTCCCAGTACCTAAAGAGGGCCTATAGGAAATCTGGGGAGGAACCTTTTTACAGGGCATGTGGTGATAAGACAACGGATAATGGTTTTAAACTGGAAGCAGATAGCTTTAGGTTAGACATTAGAAGAAATTCTTTAGTGTGAGTGTGGTGAGACACTGGATCAGGTTGCCCAGGAAAGCTGTGGATGCCTCTTCCCTGGAAGTGTTCAAGGGCAGGTTAAGGGGCTTTGAACAACCTGATCTAGTGGAAGGTGTCCATGCCTATCCAGGGGCGGGGTGGAACTAGATGATCTTTAAAGTGCCTTTCAACCCAAAAGATTTGATGATTCTGTGAAGACCAACAAACTCAATGTACAAACTCAGGATAAAGCTCCATAGCTATTGCCATGGATCCATTTCCATTGAGCCAAAACAATGGAAGAAAGAAAAGGATCTCCCTTATGGGAGAAAGAAAAGGATCATTCTGAAAACTTTCCTGACCCAGTGCCTGCTCTGAGATTGAGAAGTGTAATTGCAGTGTCTGTGAATGGACTCTCCCTTTTGTGAACTAGAAATCAGCATTAAGAATCATTATCAGAGAGTGCTTAAAACTGGAGTGCAACTGAGGGAAAAAGCAACTTCTTGCTTGCCCTAATATATTCCAGAATTGAATCCAAGTTGAGCAAGTGACCTCCTTGGAAGAGCCAGCAGTTGATGAGCCTGGTGTTGACCTATAAAGCCCGTGTTTTGGGGCCATTTCTTGTGGCTTTCACAAAAAAGTTCTTCCTAGTTCTGCAGCAGACTGAACTCTAGCCTACTCTGCTGAAGCTAAATAAAGAAAAACATCAGATGATTCAACATCAGTTTCCACAGGCCCATGGAAACTTCAGGTTCACTGGCTGGAGGGTGGGTTTAATATGTGCTTTTAAAAGTCACATCCTGGCCCAAGGCTTTCCTTTGGAATTCATACTGCAGCAGAGCTGTTACAGCACTGTATCACTCAAAATGTCCTTGACCTCTGGAATTTACACCACACTGAAGTGTGTTTTTTGATCTCATTTGATTAGTCCCTTTAGATAATGTTTCTATTCCCCTTTCCTTTCCTTAGAAAGGAGAATTTAGTGTGATACTTAAAGGACTGCATCTTTGAACTCTGTGTTATGAGAAAAAGTAGGCATTGCCAAGAGGCAATGAGATTCTTGAGAATCAAGAAAAAAAAAGAGAAAACAAAACAATAGCATAGACAAATTTATGCATTTTTGGTTTTTACTTGTGTCTCTTCCATAAAAATTCTAGTCTAGTCACACAAAACTGAGTCCCATGGCTTTAGGGAAACAGTGGATATTTCACTGATGAACCATTACAGTTTACAGTGACAATGAGGATGTGGGCCCATAATATTATAATAGACTACAATTAACAATTATAATAATATTACCAGTAATAAATATGAGCAGATTTTGCTCTAAGAAACTATGAAATGGCAAAGAACCTAAATAAAGATGGTTTTTATTGCTTGTGTTTGTACTTAGAGGTTTTTTTTTAATTCCTAACCAACAAACTGTTTGATGTCTGGCCCTCTGGGACAATTCCTAGAATGTCCAGGAGAAAACTAATTCTGTATTCAGTGTCAGGAGAAGAGAGGTGCCAGGGAGAGGCTATCCAAAAACCTCTCACTCTGAAGTGTCTTCTGTGGTTGACTTTGCTGCTTGTAAATCTACCTGATACAAGATACATTAATACAGAGGAACATCTTTTCTACTTCTTTATATTAGAGTAAACCATCAGAACAGGCACTTAAATGCTTGGAATGAAATGCCTCAGGACAAAATATATGGGATCAAATAAATACCCATAATAAGAAGAAGATGTAATGACATTGCAGTTTTCTTATGTCTGTTTTAAATTCATTTTTTCTCATTTGTATTAATATGTTTACTCTGAACACTAACGTTTTATCAGAAATAAGTTGTGCTTTGTTAATTTCATCTTCTTGCCATGGTGATAGGAAATGAACCATTTTTTCCAAAAGAGCATCTTCTCATATTCATAATGATTGGGCAGAAAGAATTAGTATGTGACTACTTTCCTCTAAATTAATCATTAAATTTAATTAAATTTGATTAAATCATCAACTCCTGCTTAGAATGAGTTTAATTTTAACACCTTCCATGGTTAACACATGTAAGAGCAACTGGCAGCTCCTAGAACAATTGATTTCATGCAGCATATGAAAAAATTGTAATAATATCCAAATAATGAATAGTTCTTTGGGCTAAGTCTGTTCTGGACTTGTACAGTATCCAGCAAAGAAAGTCTATTTTTATCCAAGATGTCTGTGAATTACTTTAACAAAATTTAAAAATATAGTTGGTGTTACCTTATTTTAACATCACATTGGAGTAAGAAAGTACAAAGGTAGAATGCACCAATGCTATTTTTCTTGGGCAATGCTGCAAAATTGTAAATTTATGTTCACCTAACTTGGTAGCAGTTAGAATCAATGACTTAATGCCATGTTTCTATTCCTGCAATGAAAGCCTACGCATTTTAAGCAGGGTATATAAAAAGATAGTGTGAAGATGGTGAGATACTGGCATAGGTTGCTCAGGGAAGTTGTGGATATTCCCCCCTGGAAGTGTTCAAGGCGAGGCTGGATGGGGCTTTGAGCATCCTGGTCTGGTGGGAGGTGTCCCTGCCCATGCAGGGGGGTTGGAACTGGATGATCTTTATGGTCCCTTCCACCACAAAGCATTCTATGATTCTATGATAATAAGGTGATTTTATTCTGTATAGCAGCTTGTTTTACCACTCCATCATCTGTTCATTGATAAAAAAGTGAACACCAACAGCTGTTTCAAGGCTGGGGGCTTTCTGGCACCATAGTGATTGTGCAGTACACAACCAGTTCGATTATAAGATGCAGTAAACTCCAGAAAGTACAGATGTTACCATCCTGGTTTGCTTCTAACAGCCAGTGCCAGTAGCAAGGCTGATTGTCAGGACTGCAGGGTGGTTGCAGCTTTATGCTGCAGAAGGACAGTGATCCTTCAGTGAATCCTTAATTGGGTACTCCAGCTATATGAAGTATTGACTGCTCCTTATATGACTTCAAACATTTTATGTGTGTACGGAAGGCTGCTGAGATCTCAGCCAAATTAAATTACTTTCTGCCCAGCTGTCCTCATGCTAGTTAGAAATCTGGGGTTTTACCGTTCTCTCCTGGTGACAAAAATTATGAACTAGATCTGAATCTCAACTGAAACATTCAGCTGAATAAAATAAAACATCACTGACATGTTCCAGCAATCTGCTGTGGCACCATTTACTACATAATCCACTGAGAATCATAATCCAGAATCTAAACATTCATTAAAAACATACATCCACAGTACAGCTGGTCTGCTAGATATGAAACCAATATACACTGATGATTATTTTTGTTCTGCATGACAGCCTGTAGCAAAAACACTGAGTTTTATAAATGGCTGTTCTTAACAAGTCCCTAATATTTACTACTTTCTGTGATTTTTAACTGCAGATTATTTTTGCAGAAAATAGAATATTTTTTCTGTGAATTTTTGGTGTCAATGCAAACATAAAGACTGAGTTTTTTGCTTCAGGTCATTCCTAGTTGAAAGTGGAGAAGTACTTCAGATCTAAGTACAATCATATTTCTGGGTAAATAAATAGGATAATAGAGTGTGTATATGTGAAAGCTTCAAACTTGCATAAGTTTTGTTTGTTTGTTTGTTGGAATTTTAAATAATGTATAAATTGTACTTCAGGCTTATGGGAGATGTTTGACAACTGTGGACACAAATAGCTTGGGAGAAAAGATGGGAATCAGTGTTTCTGAAGGCTTGGTCTTTCTTTCTGGAACTGCCTTTCTTGCTGCACTCAGACTGCTCTTCATTCTGTGCTCTCTGCTTTCTACCAAACCCAGAAAAATACAGAGAATTCAATTTAAAACATTTTACAAGGGCATCTAGAATAAAAAACAAAAAAATGTATAGCCCTGTTCTTCACTAGACTGGGTCAAGATAAAGGGACAGGGAAAATCTGCTGCTTGCTTATTCTCTATCAATTTATACAAGATTAAAGTCTACCCTCAAAGACATTTGAATTTCAAATTCCAGTTACTGGGATTTTGAGGCAGGATTGGAAGACAAAAACAAGGTCTTTTTTTTTTTTGGTCTTTTTTTTCTCCCCCTCTAATCAGTCAAGAGGAAATTGATAACATATTGATTATGTATATTTTCTATGAAGAGCACTCTGCATTCTCTAATAACAATACCAACTAAAAATACTTTGATGAGGATGTTGTTCAAAACTATGCATCAGTAACACCCAGTTTTCAGAGGCATATTTTAACTAAAAATCTAGCTGAATGTGATTCCCAGCAATCTTACATCATTCAGCTATACCAGACAGACCATTTTTTTATTCTTACAATTACTGAAAGTAAATCCAATCTACAGATAAAGCCAGAGGCCAAAGGTAAGAGAAATTTATGTATGTCTGTCTGTTTGGTCTGATGTAGAACTGCAACTTCAGTGGCTGTAAATTGCTCAGGCCATCAGTCTAACAATTTCTCTCCTTAACTATTTCTCAGGCACTTAATTGTGTGTATTCTGGAATTAGATTACAAGCACAGATCCCCTTTTCCTCCCTCCCCACTACAGGTCCTTCATATCTCAGGATTACCATGGTTATTCTCTTTTAACAAAATGGTCATCCTTAAAAGCTTTAAAGCATTTTTACTACTGTTTTGTTACCTGCTGCTGGTTTGTGAGATGAGATCACTCTGCCTCACAGTCTGATGGGTTCAGAGAGTCAAACAATTCATAAGCCCATTTATTTTTCCATAGTTTTCTGGCCATCAAAAGACTCTCCTCTGAGATTCAGTCAGCAGTGCCAGATATTTTTAGAGATTTATTTCAGACCTATGGTCTCTCTCTCTTTTTTCTTTTCTTTTTCCTTTTTTTTTTTTTTTTTTTTTTTTGTGACATTTTTCAAGTCCAGAAAATGTAAGATTAGGATGATTCATCAAAAGTTTAAAATAATTTTTTAAGGAAATTTCACAGAGGTCACTAGTATTTCCTAAAAGCTATTCAAGGCAGAGAATAAAGACAGATTCTGCATGGAAGAGCTCAGTTTACAAGTCAGTGAAGAATCTCAGAAAAGCCCAGAAATCTTCTCATTTTGATTTTGTCTATCTACTTCAATGTCTTAGAAACCTGAAGTGAGGATGGATTTATCCCACAAATGTATGTAAAGTTGGAACTAACCTCTCCAAATGCAGATCACAGGCAGTTTTGTCTGAGCTACTGGCACCATTTTCTTGCTACAGGTAACAGAGAGTAATAAGCACTTTTAGGTCATGAGTCTTCTCATCCTAAGGCAGGTATCCAAACCAGGACAAGTGAATCACCCCTTTAAAGTGCTGGTTTCTCTGTACTGATGATGGAGGGAGCCTGGGGTGACTGCTCAGGTGTCACTTTTTCCACTTATGCCATTTAAAGTGAAGTGAGATGAATCCCACCCCAAGCTAATATCTGATCCTTGCCGAAGAAAAGTGTGGAAAAGGACAGAAAGGTGTCAAGCAGGGAGGTGATTTGCCCCATCATGAGAGATGTCAAAGACAAAGCCTGAAGCAAAACAAAGCTTTGTCAACCTTCTGTTTTATTCCTTAGTAACTACCCTGCCCAGAAGGCTCCACACACAGCATTTGTTTCTCCTTTCTTGATACTGCTGGGAAATACTTCCCTTTTTATGTGGAGGCTGGTGATGGGTAGTTACTAAACCCATGGACATGATTCATTTCTTACTTTCCATATTGCAAGAATCTTGACCTA
Organism: Calypte anna; assembly: GCF_003957555.1. Taxonomy (NCBI): domain Eukaryota; kingdom Metazoa; phylum Chordata; class Aves; order Apodiformes; family Trochilidae; genus Calypte; species Calypte anna. The sequence continues at coordinate 184,736,127 of NC_044244.1, read as the reverse complement.
TAGAACTGAAGACATCCCTCTTGCTATTCTTCATTTTCACCTTGGATTCGAGAAAAGATTTTACATCAGGCTGCACAAAGTGGAAATGTATATCATTTTAACAGTATTTGGTTATAATTTTCTATACTATTCCATTTGTAGTTTTTCCCTTTGATTAATCTTCTTCCATGCTTGCCTTGGGATATGCAACTGGCCAGTACATTGTCACTGCTAAAATCCTCCCCTTTATGGCTTGTGTTGCCTCCCAGTTAAAATAATTCAAATCTTAGCAATGCCTTTGAGAAAAACCTTTACATAATTTCTCTTCAGATAATTTGATACTTTGTTTTAAATTGTTTGACTTAAGATACAAAATTACGTTTATCTATCTGTACGTTTACTTCAATTAGATATATTTAATTTTTTGTACCTGTAAATTGTATTTACTTTAATTATTTTGTTAGCTTGGTTTCCACAAAATAGTTATGACCTCAATATTCTTTAAAAAACCACATCCTAATATGATTTGTAACCATCTCCTAATTCCACAGACTAAATAAAAGTAAAACATTTGTCTTTGAGATGAATGCTGAAAATGTACAGTTGGACAGAAGAGCAAACCAGAAGAAATGTACTCTATAATTTCCTACTGTGTAGTTTAAGTTCCAATGAAATTTGAATCAGGTCAGTAATGCATCTTATGTTAAAAATTATTTTTATTACAATTTATGTTGTTTTAAATAACGAATTTTTTTGAAAAACACTCTGAGAGGACCTTAATTATCTTTCCTAAAACAGCTTATATTGGTTTGTCTATAAAATACACAGTACTGGTTTTAGTATACTATTATTTTTGATCCCTATCTTCATCCTTATCAAGTACTTGTTAAAAACTGTTCTGATTTTTTTAATTTGATAGTCACTATCCAAACATAACTTACTGAATTAAGCCTTACAGTCATACTCAGTTCTTTGGGAGAGGGACAATATGCATCTTACTTTGGAGGGAGTGTGAAGAAAAGGGAAGGAAGATAGAAGGGTCCTCCCCTGGTTTTGTAAGGGAGAACCTGTGCATACTCCTCAGCTGGGCCAAAGAGATCATCCAGGCACCAGCCACTGCAAACTGGCAATGGAAAACTTCTTTTTCTGCACTTCTCTCCATGCTTGCCCCAACCTGAGACACCAGGGGCTGATCAGGCACTTGGGAAGTACAGAGGCAGCCCAGTGGTGGGTCAGGAGAGGATTTGCAGAGGAAACCCAAGTTTCCCTTTGTTACACCTCTTTCTGCATGTCTATAGGGTGAGACGGGTTTTGCCCTGGACCACCCCCCCTAAGGTATGTGACTCCCTCAGGGCATCATCTGCAGAATCCAAGCACTGCCTCTTAGAGGTGGAGGTGGTGAGAAAGGGAGAAATCTCCTGAGTGGAAGGTGCTGGTGCTATCTTATGGTCCTAAGTGTCACCTATAAAGTGCCATGGAGTCTGGGACAAACATAATGATGTTGTGGAGCCTTTCATAGCAGGAAAATCATCTGGAAATGCCCAGTTCCACTGCCAGCCAGCTGCCTGCTTTTATAGGCATCTGCTTATATTATATGCCCCCTAAGCTGTAATTACATGCAAATACTTATTTGTTTCCCGTCTACTTGCATGATTTTGTGAAGAATATTAATATAATCCATTTCACTCCTGTCTCCATTAATAGTGCTCTGTAAATACAAATGAGAAAACTCAATTTTAGAACAGCAACAAAGCTTTTCATATATCCCATCTTTAGAAGGTTATTGCATGTCTCAAGTGGTTGATGTCACAATGCCATCAGCCTCAGAGCTCATAAACTCACCAGAGCTATGCTGTAATTATCTAAAAATATACATCCGGATCTTCTCATTTCCCAACACCTCCACACACAGGCACCATGGTCCCAGCTGCCCAAGCATCCCAGGTGACTGGTCCAGGGGGTTTGTGGGCGTCTGGAGACCAGAGGAGAGCCTCACCCTGTGGTGTCCTGCTGCCTAGCAACGGTCACACTGACCTCCTCAGGTTGCCATAGTGACACCTCCAGCGTGAGAGTCACCAGACAGGGGATCTGAAAAAATTTGCTCTTGAGAAATACAGTCCTGGTAATGCTGACCTCCAGAAAGGGTAATTTTATTGCTGTCATCAAGGAGCTATGATTTATAAAGACAAACCAGATGTCTAAATTTCTTGGTAAGAAGTTGTAAGTTTTTAAATAAATTCAGATTCAGGAGTATCCCTTCTCTGCCAGGAGTCCCCCACAGCCACAGCTCCTCAGGGATGTCCCTGCTCCAGTGTGGGTCATCCATGGCCACAGCTGTGTCCCTGACCCGGCATGGGTCATCCACAGCTGCAGTCCATCAGGGTTGTCCCTGACCCAGCAATGGTCACCCACAGCCACAGTCCCTCAAGGGTGTCCTTGTCCCAGTATGGGTCACCCACAACCACAATCTCTCAGGAATATCCTTATTCACTTGGTCTGGAGTGTCCTCAGCAGGGTGTTCACAGCACTTCATGGCTGACCATTTCTTTTTGAAGTAAGAGGGAGCAGGGACACTGTGTCCCTATGTGTCTGGATGAAGATCAGTATGTGATGGGTGTTGTTTCATAGGATGCAGACCTGGCCAGAGCAGCTTTTGCCTGGCACCCAGTGGATTGTGACTTCTCAGCCTGCAGTTGTAGTTCCTGGCTACACAGACTTTTTCACCTTTTCACATTACCTGAGTAAGACTTTGTGTCTCTTTTTACTCCAGAGCGTTGCACCAGGCCTTTGCCTTGACCTTGGCTGATCCTTCTTCAGATGTGACAGTCTTGAACAAATCCACAATGGAGATTTCTTCTTGCATCTCAACCCTTGATCAAAACCTTGCAGACCCACTCCAGCTGGGGCCCTATGATTTATCAGTCTCCCAACTGTGACCCTTACACTAGTCCAAATCTGACTCTATTCTAATACAAATGCACAAAACTGCATGAGAATAAGATGGGCTGCAAAAAGATTCTTCCTTGAGAAATGATTTATGAGGACTGTGGATGAAAGATTGGTGCTTGGGCCCAGCTGTTGTCAAGAATTAGGTTTACAGGAAAAGAAGCTGCAAAGGAGTCAAAAAAGAAGGAGAGATCCATAACAAGATCTCAGGAGAAATCTCCCCTGAGGATTTGGTTCAGAGGGCCTTGACTAAGGATCAGCGTAGGCCAAGATGTACTTTCTATCAGGTTTAGGAGGCAGAACACAAGTAGGGCTCCAGTTGAAGCAACAGTGTAGAGCAGATGCTAAAACCAGAGCTGGGCTGCAAAATCAATCCCCTTAGTGGCTTAGTTGTGCTGGGGTAGGATTTAGCCCAGGTGAAGCCCTACAGTTAAGCTAAGGGTTAGGGTTAGGATAGCAACAAAGTCTCAGGCTCCAACTGGAGTGGGACTGCAAAAGTGTCTGTCCAAGTACGGGATGGGGCATAAATGGAAATCAACACTGATAACTTGTTCAGAGTTAGTGATCTCATGTTGAAGAGGAGCTCCAAGTTAGGGATCCCCATCAGGATCTCACGATATGGCTGAGCCAAGGCCAAAAATCCTATGGTCTTGTTTAGGGTTAGTATTATGAGATAGACAATACATATGGCATCAGCTGGAGTCTTGTATCAAAGGGGCTGGAGTATTGTATCAAAGGGGCTGATCAAGAACAGGACAGATTACAAAGTCAAATCATTCATGGGAACTTCTTCAGGAGTTCTATGGGTGGGAGTTTTAAGATTGGGTTCTGCCAAGGCCAAGATCCTAAAGTCAGTGTTAGATTTAGGATTAATTGAGAGACAAAGCCTAGGGCTCCAGATGGAATGAAGCTGCCAGAAGCTGCTAAAGGAAGGGTTGAGCAGTAGAAAAAAAACGTCACCGTAGAATGTCATTTTAAAAATTGACATCTTGAGCTAAATTTTAGCCAAGACAAGGCAAAATTAGGATTACATTTACAATTGAAGTTATAATCCCAAAGCCTAGGACTCAAGTGTGTGAAAGGCATTGGGCTACGGATGGAATGGGGCTGCAAAGGGGCTCCCTAAAGAGGGGGTGGACTTCAGAGAAATAATTTTTTGGGAACTTGACTGTGGATCTTGGATTAAGACTGTCTTTGACATGATATAGGATCATATTTAGGTTTAAAGTTAACATTCAGTTTAGGGTTTAGATTAGAGTAATGGCTCATACAGAGACAAAACCCACAGATCCAGCTGGTGAGAAGCTGCAGGGTTTGCAGGAGAAAGGTTGGCTAAAGGCAGAAGTCACTTGAAGATGACATCTTATTCAACATTATAGTGCTGGGACTCTTGGGCTAAAGGCACAGCAGAGACCAAGAGGCCTCTGGGCTCAGCTGTGCACTATGCCATATCCCACATGATATTGCTCTTGAAAAAGTTCCCAGATATTATATATTTTTAGAGCCCTTCCCTGCCTTTGGCAGCCTCACCCTGAAGCCTTGTCTCTCGCTAACCACAACCATAACCAGAGGTCTTGGCCACCTTCTAAGCCTTAAGATGAAGCTTCCCAGCCATGACCCTGTTTAAGAACATTTCAGAGAACTGCTGCAATGCTCCAAAGCAGTATTTCTGTTTGCTGAACACTGTATTCATGGTATTTTTAGTGGTCTGTGTTTCACTATGCTACTTTACTTTCATGACAATAAGTGAAGTGTCTCAGAACATGTCACCAAGTGATGGCACCAAGATGAGTAATGCTGTCGATGAGCCAGAAGGACCTGGACAAACTGGAGAGGTGGGCCTGGGTGAACCTCATGAAGTTCAACAAGACCAAATACAGGGTCCTGCACCTGGGTTGGTATTGCATCCAGTTCTGGAGCCCTCAACACAGGAAGGACATGGATCTGATGGTGCAGATCCACAGGAGGGCTATAAAAATGATCAGGGGGCTGAATCTGCATTGAATGTGGTGGCAGACAGAGGAAGCAGTGGTTGCAGCAGCTGGTCCAAATCTAGGAAGATGGGAAGTAACAGGAAAGGGAGGGAGAAGAATTCCTGGATGAAAGGAGCTTGAGAGTTTGCGGGGGAGAGAGAGACTGTGTGAGAGTCATGAACTCTCAGCTATCTCACTGAGGGCCCGGGCAGCTACATTATCCTCTTATTTCCTCTTACAGGAAAGTACTGAGTCCAAATATAGCTGTTTCTCATCTAAATTACGTATTTGCCTTCTTTCTCGACTAGCAGATAACATGTTTAAAGCACTCAGTCACGTTCTCTTTTTTTTTTTCCTTGTTTTGTTTTGTTTGCTTTTTGTTTGCTTTGAATATAAAATTAAATGTTTCTGTGTCCTCGAAAGGTTCAGTCATTTGCTTTGCCCTGAAAGCAGACAGTTTGTGAACTGATGTGCTTCTACTCACACATCCAGGGAAAACGGCTTGCTTCTACCATGCATTTTAGAGAAAGTACCAGTGAATTAGCTTGAAGAAATAGAGTCAATGGGTAAACGTGTGCTAAGTTAAAAAAGACTACAAGGTAGGACAGGAAGAAGATACAGGAAATAACAGGGAGGGAAAAAAGATCAAGTGGCACATGAGCAAAAAGAAATGAGATCATTCTCTGGAAAAAAAAAAAAAGGAAAAGAACAGCAAAAAGAGAACAGAGTGAAAAGAATGGAACAATATAAGATAAAAAGGACAGTGACTGTTTAGAAAGGGAGGGGGAAGATGACAGAACTAGATCGTTGACAGAATAATCTAACCACAGAAGAAAAAGCAATGATAAAGAAATAAGGAGACAGCCATAGGTGTGGTGATGACATTGCCAGGAAGATATTATTTAAGTGAGTAAAAGCAGTCACAGAGCAAAGATGAGTAGATTATTATGCTAATGAACACAGCTTTCCCTTGACTCAGATATTTACATCATGATGTTTGAGCATTTGCCTAAGAACTGACCTTAATTTAACTTTTATGCATCTCTTAAAATACAGATCTTATCTTGAGGTTCTTATATTGTATTTTTTAAATATGTGTCAAAATGATAAGAGAAATTTAGGGATGCAACTCTCCAGAACAAATGCTTACAGCAGTCTACTGCTATGTAAAGGATTTTGGTGTCCAGTATTACCTTAAGTAGGGAGTTACATTTTGCTTCTGGGAACTCATATGTGAAGGAAGGGTATTCTCAGCTGTTGATACCCTCTTCCATTTAGAATGATAGATAGAATAAAAATAAGTGATTCAACAAAAATAGAACTCTCTGACTCAAAGACCATTCCTGAGAAATCCCAGTGTACTGCCATTAGAGATGACAAAATCAAAGGCTACCCTTGGTTAACAGTAGTCATTAAAATATATTTAAATCATTAAAAACTGAAAGACACTGATAACTCATCATTTATTGAAGCTGCTAAAAATGCAGGTGCTTTACTTAGTCACCAAGTTTGAAATTGTCATTTTTGTTCTTTTTGTGCTTGTTGCAACCTTGTAAATGCTGTGGCATGTGCCTGCATAGAGCAAGTTTAAACTGAAGCTATCTTCTATACACCAAGCTGTGTTTTATGAAGATTACTGCTTAGCAAAATAATTGACACATTTGATTGATAGACTAGCACAGATTAATGGCTGACGTTTCATGAAAAAATTATTTTTAGATTTATCTTGGGAATCCCTTCTTATATTGAATTAATATTTTCGTAAAACTAAATTCCTGTAGTTATAGCACTTTCTGTTTTGATAATCAGTATTGTCTTCTACTTCTTTCTAGTAAGCAACTAAACAAAATACACATTTTAAGTCCAATGCAAACCCTTATCAAGTTCCTGTGTGGCTGTGGAAATTTTGTGGTGAGATATAACCACAACCCTAGCTCTGCTGATGAAGTTCTGCAAACCAGAGTCTTCAAAGTGAGTGTAATGTTTGTCTCAAACACTTTTACAAGCTATTAATCTTTTAAGGAGCAGTTAATTCTTTTGTTGTTGTTGTTGCCTGATGATGATAGTCTGGAGAAGAGGAGGCTCAGGGGAGACCTCATCACCCTCTACAACTCCCTGAAAGGAGGGTGTAGGTGGGGGTCAGTCTCTTCTCCCAGGCAGCTTCCAGTAAAACAAGAGGGCATGGATTTAAGCTCTGCCAGGGGAGGTTTAGGTTGGTATTAGGAAGAAATTGTTTACAGAGAGGGTGATCTGCCATTGGAATGGGCTGCCCAGGCAGGTGATGGATTCTCTGTCCCTGGAGGTTTTTAAGAAGAGCCTGAATGTGGCACTCAGTGCCATGGTCTGGTAACAACAATGGTAGTGGATTGAGGGTTGGACTTGATCTCAGAGGACCTTTCCAACCTGGTTGATTCTGTGATTCTATGATATTCCTGCACTCTTTTAGTTGAAAAATGGAAAGTTAAGTCAAATTGCATGCAGCTCAGTGCTGGCATAGCAAGAGCTGGTTTGCTTAAAGGTGTCTCATACACCTCTGCTCTACCCTGCAGCTTACAGCATTAGTGCACTAACTAGCTTCACATGGTGGAGGAAAAGGAAAGGAAAGAGGCACTGTGTGTGACTTCTAGGGAATGTGACAGCATGGGTAATGTAAACTTGGGAACAGTCCTTGCACAGAGGAGATTCGAACTAATCATCTCTTTTGTTATCCTTACATGTTTTATTAACAATTACCAATAAAAATTGAAGAGCAAATGTCAGGAAGCAAATGACTTTGACTTCAGCTTAATTTGTGGTCCATGCTTACGGGTTGGGAGATGTGCTTAGATTATTGTTTCTGGACTTTCCCAAATTCAGCTTTTAAGATGTGAAACTGAAGCGAACCTGACATGGGTGGTGGAATAACAAGAGCAAGCTTACTGAGCATCACACAGCAGCTGCAAATGTTGGCTTCAGTCCACAGAAATGTTGGTTTCCACCACAGAAACCATTCCAGTAACAGCTGGTCTAGGGGCTTTCCTCTATTTGGGGCCTGTTAATGTGTACCTGCCCATTTCTGTCTGCACGTGGAAGGATGTCATGAGGACACGAGAACAATTGTACTGGGTCAAAGATACATCCAGCCCTATATCCTATCTCTGACAGTGGCCAATGCTTTGTCAATAACACAGAATTTGGCTGGGCCTGCTGCAGCAGTTTGCTTGAGTATTTGCTGTTCATTCTACCATCTGCAGTACTCCAATTCTTAAATCAGCTTTCCTGAAGACAAGCAGTTTATGTTCTGGGGGAAAGCAAAACGGGTCTTTATGCTAACTGCCCTTCTAGACCAGTGGAAATGGTAGTGTAAAACTCACTTTTGATTCCTTGACTGTGTGATCACCTGAGAAAAACCTGTGAATTTTCAGTTGTCATGAAATGCTTCAAGGTGCTCTGAGAAACAAAAAACTTTCCCATATTTGCTATGATTTTAGCCAGCTTTACAGGAGAGGTGCAGCTCACAAGCAACAATGGAGATCTTGAGAAGCCCATACATTTGTTATTGGTTTGTACTCAGCTAAGGGTGATCTGACATAATTTCAGTTAGTCTGACCCAGTAAGAACTCCTCTGCAAGAATAAAAATTGTAGAATCAGAGTGAGTTTCCATTTAGCCAAGCATTCAAGGACAAATTTAAATCCTGCTGACTTACATGAGAAATATGTGTAAGTGTGTTGCTGATCAAGAGATACTGTTATCATTAAGTCATATTCTACTTACAAACTTTTTAGAGGCGACATCCATGACTTAAATGGAAATATGAGTGTGGGTTGAGCCCACGCTGGGTATTTTTGATAATTTTCTGCTTGTCTAAGTGGCTTGTAATATCTCCCACCGCAATCAATATTTCTCTACAGTGGCCTGTTTCATAATTATAAAATTGGAAGACATACAGTAGCTTTTATTCCCTTTTTTCTTTCATTTCATAAAAATGCTTGTGTTACATTATCTTTGTTTTGAATGCTTTTCTTGGAATGTTACCCAAAAGAGCACTAGTGCTTGAGCTATTGAGCCTCCTGAACACACATCTTTTTGGGAGCTGGGTGCCAATGACACAGATGCTTATTACCAAAAGAACAACATGTAGACAATAGTGATAGATGCCCAGAATAAAATGTATAGGTGGTTTCACAACTTGCCTGCTACTTTAGATACAGAGATGAAGAAAATATGCATAGCAATTCGGAAGTTTCCACCATGGGAAAATAAGTGAGTTATAAGTATGTGTGTGCATTAAAGCTACATTAAAGTGAACTCAGCCTAATGATTTCATGTTGTTGTAACACTGCAAAAAAATCTCATTCATTTGACTTTTAGAAAGGCAAGTTTATATGGTTCATTGATTACAGCCTAAGTAAAAATAAAATTATAAACAATATAATTTATGTTTAATGTTAATAGTATTATTAATTCATTTCATCAGTTGGATAAGCTGCTCTGTCCAATTCTTCCTAAAAGCAACAGTTATCAAATTGACAAAGCAGGCAGGAGATTCATGTTCAATATTTAATTAGTCTCAGAGAGTAACATTGTAGTTTGATTACAATCATGAGAAACATCAGCATTAGGTATGGGACGATTTCACTGTTGCAAATCAGAGCAGAGTGCTCTCAGCTTGGCACAGAGTTATTAGTCATTGGCTTTTCAGTGAAAAACCATTATGTGAAGAGATTTTAACTCTTAAAAACTTGAAAAACTGTTGAATTAAATTTAAGTAGAAAAATATGAAAGCCTTTTCTTGTGGTTCAGCTCAAAGTGATAACCCAAGAAGCACTTGAGTATTCTGTAGCTGGGCAGCTTGCAGGACAAAGAGCCAGATGTTTCTAGCTAATACTGAATGACTGCTAGGAAGCATGCCTAGAATTATTGCTGATGGCTTTTCTCAGTGTGGGAGCTAAACAGCAGAGAGGAAGGTTGGCAAGTGACTCAATATATATGTAAAGCTTGTGATTTATCATTCTGTACCAATAATCAGAGAGTGGAAAAAATTGTTAATTGAAAAAATTCCTATAAATGCAGAGCTGTGTGGTCTAGTTAAGCTGTACTGGGCACTGGGCTGGGGAATGTGGGCTAGAATAGCAAAGGAAGGAAACTAAGAGGGGCAGCTTCTGTCTCTGTGCTACTGAGGGGATTTCTAAATGTCTTTAATGAGGATAAACCATACAGTGGTGTATTTCTCACCATAGAGTCTATGTGGCTAAAGTCATGCAGAAGGAAACAAAAATTATGAACCTACCAAAGGCTGAGACAGTGGAAAATTCAGTGGTTTGTTACTTCAAATGTCCCCACAATATCAAAATAGGCAGGAGGATTATTTTACAGTCCTGTCACAAAAGGAGCTGAGCAGCTCACAATCAGCCTAATAAAATCACCTCTACACAGATTCCAGCCCAAATTTCTGATTTACAGTAAAATTTACTTTCTCTTTCTCCTGATGAGTGGCCATATTGCAGGTCGAATTCATTGCAAACAGCTGCTGGATAGTTGTATCTGCTTTTTTTTCCTTGAATTTTTGGAAGCTGACCTCTTAACACAAATCAGTTTGTCAATTCTTCCTTATTCTGCCTGACCCACACCCTGTGGTTCCCTCTCTATCCTTCAGAAACCTAAAGGCTTTAGAAAACTTGACCAATACTGCTGTACCATCCATTTTGCCCAAACTTCTTCTGGTGCCTTTCAGAGGTTCTTTGAAGACTCTGGTTCTACTTTAACTGTACTGCTTGGGTGAGGTTCCTTTTGCTGTTGAAATACCAAGAAGTGGGTGCATGTAAGCAGGTGGCTACACCTGAAATAGGGGGCTAAGCTGCCTCAGTAGATAGTGGAGATTGAATCAAGCAGTCCCAGTAAACAGCCATTCAGTTTACCCGAAAGATTTGCCCATTGGATGTTCCTAAAGCATGCACCTTATGGCTGGTCAGGTAACTGTTCTCTCAAGGGAAATGTATGAATTTATCCATTAGTTAAACGCCATCTCTAGTTTTTGCTGTGAAGAAATAGGATCATGACAGAGGCATAAACTTGCCTGTTGTGAACATTTTTCTCTGATAGGAACTAAATGACATAAAGGTTTACCCTCAGAGGATTCTTTCAGCCTCATTTCTGGCAGTGGATTCAGCCACAGAACCATCCCTTGTTTATGCTAATGTTATGCTGCCTTTTAGATTTTCAGCTTTTGCTACATAATGTGCTCTGTAGAGGCTATTCCTGCCATTAGCCAAATCAGTGTTTAGATGACTCTAGGCAAAGATTTTTTTCTATGTCAATACAAAACTTCCCAAGTGTGATGCCTCATTTTTGGCCATACACAGATGCTTTTTCTGGTTTAAAAGTATATGCTTTAAATGAACTGTATCCTTCTGAGACACAAAATAGTTTAAAACTCTCAGCTGTCCTGTTATTTCTAGCTCATTCTATTATATTTTATAAGATATTTGATGGGAGAGCAGGGACTCTTGGCTAATGATTAGACAGGATAGCAAACATGTTTGGGGGAGTAATAATGTGTGTAGAGTAGGTGATGCCCGAACAGAGTTTACTGGAACTAGGGCACAATGACAAATACTGCACTCTCAGGCTGAGCAGTGGTTATTAATTAAACTATACTCACTTATTTTAAGATTACTCTGGTGTGTGTATTGCTGGTATTCTAAGTCTTCCTGTTCTTTTTCAAGATAGCTTATTCAATTAAAATAGCAACATGTGGTGGGGTCAAGACACCCTCATTTATTTTTATATTTTCTCTTGGTGTACGTTGAACTTTAAAATATTTGTTCTGGCTTCCATTAACTGTGAATGTCAGGCTGCCCCTTCAAAATACACCATAAGCAATTTCTTAACCCTCTTACTCAAATATTCCTGGTACTTATTCAGTACAACACATCGAAATGTTTCACTACACACAGCTTACACCCATGAAGGAGTACTGCATCTTTATTCTGACCTATATCATTGTGAGTCATTAAGTTTTGTACAAACATTCTTTTGTAAAGGCTTACGTAAAGTGAAATTGCCATCACCAGGATGCAGAAGTGTTCTCTGCTGGCTGACACTACGAACGTGGAGGCTGCTACTAATCTGAGGCAGCTTATCAGCAGATAAATTGTGCTTTGCTCATCACAGATGAAGCACAGAAATACTTCAAGATCTCAGATCTGAGGAAGGTATTTTCCCCATCTCCAAACCTAACAACTGGTATAACTTTTTGTATCAGTGCCCAAAGCTTAGAAGCATGTTTTTAACAGAGAGTTTCACAAGCATTATATAACCTCAGAAAGGCTGCACACACAGTTGTATGGATGCTTATTGGACACAGAACTTCTTTCAGAAGCATCTTCTAGACAAACCTCACTTAATTTTAAAGGTTAACCATCCAGGTCTTCATTTGTATTTCTAGGCTGAAACTCCTGTCTTTGACATCTAGCAACAGTATTTTGCTATACCTCTGTTAATGTTGAAAATTCCTAAGCAGTCCATGGGAAAATACTTACAGAATAGGATCTAAACCATTTGTTGACCACCTTATCAAGAAGCCAAATAATATTATATTCCTCTACCTTTGCATCTTTTTCATGGTTCTTCTATGCATTAACTAAATTTAACTCACTACATTTAGTGACAGGACAAGGGATGATGTTTTAAAACCTGTAGAGGGGAGATTTAGGTTAGACATTAGGAAAAAAATTCTTTCCTGTGGGAGTGGTGTGACACAGGCACAGGTTGCCCAGGGAAGTTATGGATGTTCCCTCCCTGAAAGTGTTCAAGGCCAGGCTGGATGGGGCTTTGAGCAATCTGGTTTAGAGGGAGGTGTCCCTGACCATGGCAGGGGAATTGGAACTATAGGATCTTTAAGGTCCCTTTCAACCCAAACTATTTTATGATTCTATGATTCTAAGATTCTCTGATTCTATGATTGATTCTATGATTCTATGAACTCAAACATGGGGACATAGGTTATATCATCTTCAGCTTGAAGTGATTTTCTACACTTTTTGGGAAGGAAAGAGACAAATTTAGTTTTTCAAACATAATTTGCTGAAAACAAATAATGGATTATAGCTAAAATACACAGCTTGTCTGTACAACAGTGCAAGACATTTCCCAAGAGAAAGGAGGTATTCATGGAGTTTCTACATCTCCTGAGTTTCGCCTGACATTTCAAGGGGTATTTCCAAGTATACACTCTTGTTTATCTTATTTATTTCTTGACTTTCAAGTTAAAGTAAGAGTGGAAAAATACTTATGCAATCTAAACTCAATTTTTTCTTTTTGTTTCTTGAGTGATCAGTTGGAAGTGGTTGTCTGTTTTCCAATGTGAATGTATTGCTTTGGCTAGGGAGATTAGAACAAGGTGGTTTATCTTGCTGTTTTAATAAGTTTAAAAACTAAAAACTGTACTTAGAAGAGCTTCCTTCCCTTTGCTTCTTGCAGACACCTGAGTAAATTAGAAAATTATGGCAACAATATTAAAGTGTATGAATTTACATTACACATGGCAGCTATCAAATATATGTTTTGAGATGAATTAGATTTTCACATGAAGCCTCACTGTGCATCCTTTCAATCTGCTTGCAGTCTCATCTAGAGACAGTTGCATGAACACTGCCAATAGCCTTTTCGCAAAGTTCTGCTTTCTAAAACCTCCATATACCCTCTGTGCTTAGTCAGATGTTTTATTTGACCTCTCATGTTTAAATGCATTCTTTCTGCATGGTCATTGTTTAGACAGTGCTGTAGCAGTGCTATCCAGTTGTTCAGTTGTTTAGTCATTTCCAGCTAACCCCTCCCAGCCTAGCATGGTTTTGACATCTGTTTGAGCAGACATCAAGTAGAATAATATGATTATCTGTTTCCTGTGTGGTTTCTCCTGTAATCATTTGATTGTATCAGTGCATGCTGCTCTTGTTTCCCTGTGTCTATGACTTGGTACATATTTACAATGAATTTTTTTTGAGATTGGTCTTACCTTTTTTCCATATAGAGGACTCCTTCTTGAATCTCTAAAGCAGATCTCTCTAGGGATGTGCACATATTCCCAGATGAAGGAAGATTTCCTCTAGAGCACAGTAAGTTCTGTGGCACAAGCATAGAGGAAAGATAATAGCTCCAAGTCTTTATGAAATAAAAAGACCTGGACCCTGACAATAATGACAGTCAGAAAAATAGCTTATTCAGTTCATATGGACTCCAGGCTACATATGGAAATCACGTTAAAGCACAGTCATCTTAAGTTTAGCTTAACTGTGATGTTGTTCCTTTGCTAGAGAATGATAGACCTGCATTATCTCATATTATGATGGTGTATCTGAAGTTTCTTTGTCTTGGGAGAAGCAATTCACAGATTTTCTAATTTATGACACAGCAAAATTAATACATGTACCAACTAAGGACAAAGTGGTTTCAAAGATACTTGATGTGCAGGGGGAATAGAAACAGGATGGTTGTGTGGAAACTCAGTATTGGTAGAGCTCAAAGATTTTTAGCATCTTTAAGACATGCTCAAAAATATCACCAAGGTAAATGTGAAATTAATATTTTCTATTTTGGTGGCATTTTTCTGAGAAGGACATTGTGGTATTTAGCTATTCCTGCTGAAACTGATCTAGAAGTAGAAAGAAATTTTTAAAAAACCAAAACAGCAACAAAACACTAACAGAAACAACCCAATTAGTTTCTCCTTCCAATGCTCTGCTCTGCAACATTGCTTTTTTTTTTTTTTTTTTTTTAAATTTTTACATGATTAAGATCTTTCAAACTAAACATCAAATTCAGAGGTTAGGGATGCATCCCAGCTATGTCTCCCCTGCTCCACATGGAGTCTGTGTTACAAGCACAGTTAGCCAGCTACCTGTGGAGTAGCATCATGACCAAACACTCATTTAGAAAGTAGGTTTAGATCCCCAAGGGTTATTAGGCTGGAAAATCTGACAGCTACATGGAATTTAGTGAACAGACAAAAGTACATGTCAGTAGCCAAGAGCTGATGAGTCAAGGCTGACATTAAGATTCTACTGGGAGAGAAACCAAGGCAACTATTACCTGTTCAATTCACTTTGGAGGTGTAAACTTGTGAATTCTCTAGTCTTACTTTGTGAGAGATTAGGGTGCTGAACACATGTCTGAAAAATATGTTTTGCCAGAAGAAGGGCAAAAGTGAGGAAAGAAGCTGTGTGCAACATCTCACATAGAACACAACTCTGGACAGCCTGAGTCATCCCAAAAGATCTTTCTGAGCCAAAAGGGCTCATCATGCTATGGGCTCACAGCTTGGTAAGCAAAGCACAGGAGGAAGTTGTTGTTGTTGCTGTCTACAACTACCTGAAAGGAGGCTGTAGCGAGGTGGGAACTGGACTCTTTTCACAGACAACCTTCAACAAGACAAGAGGACACAGTCTTAAGTTGTGCCAGGGGAGGTTTAGGTTAGATATTAGAAAGAATTTCTTCACGGAGAGGGTGATTAGGCTATGGAATGGACTGCCCGGAGAGGTGGTAGATTCTCCGTCCCTGGAGACATTTAAAAAAAGACTGGATGTGGCACTCAGTGCCATGGTCTAGCAACTGCTCCGGTGGGTCAAGGGTTGGACTAGATGATCTCTGAGGTCCCTTCCAACCCGGCTAATTCTATGATTCTATGATTCTATGATTCTATGAAGGCTTGAAAGGTCTTGCAAGAGGCTGGTGTGGTAGTTCCATGTCTTGTATATGGAGAAAAATACAAATTCTCCCCTGGGAATAATTTCCTCAGCCCTAGGGAATGAATTCACGATGCAGGATAATTATGGACTTACCCAGACATAATTAAAATGTAATGGCAGTCGTTAAAGGATAGGAGGATTCAAATGAAAAACAATAGTTTTCAAAGTGATGTTCTTTTCATAGATCATGTGGTTGGAAAGCCAGTGGGGAAGGAGACCAGGAATGATCTTATCTTCCTGTGCAAACAGATGGCCTTCTGTCAAAATTCAGGCATTCCACTCTGCTTGCAATACATCAAGGTATTAGACTCCTTGAGTGCCTTAACTTTGTATTTACAGCCATCTTTGCTTTCATTGTATAGGTGCTTATAGTCTTAAAATTAAAAATAACACATAAAACCAATGAATGATAGTGGCAGCTCAGGTTTCCAAGACCATATAAACTAACCATGTTCTTATCCTTCCCTGACCTTGCTTCAGTAAGTAGATAGGATGAATTCACTTGACATTTACTCTTTGCCAACTTTACTCCTGAACATCCTCTACAAATCAGCAGATTAATTCTTCAGGGGTAAAGTGTGATGTAGACAGCAGAGCTGTACAAGACATGAAGAGGATAAGAAACTCTCTTAGCCCATGCTATGCTATCCACCACAAAATTAGAGGCAAGTCCTTCCTCCTACCAGTCTTGGTCAGATGGGAAAAGTGGTGACAGCAGTTTCAGTTCTGTGCCTGAAGTATCACAGCTGAAGAAGTGAGTGCTTTCAAGACCAAATTGCTGCTTTCCACCTTGTGGCTTGCTGTGGGGTGGGGATGGGGTGCCAAAGGATGTCACTGCCTTTGAAGGGTTGCACATTTATGCACAGGTCATTGCTCAGGCCTTTCCTTAACCTCAGAAACACACCGTGCACACGAGCATGACTTGAACACAACTTGAAATAAGAAAAAAATTACAAAAAAGAATTCATAGAAATCATTCTAACAGAAGTAGCATTTTGACGCCACTTTGAAATTGCTGAGATTCATAATTTTCTACTATTGCTTGGGAGAGGAACTGCAATAGGTAATAAACTATTAACAATAGAGAGGAAAAAACCAACACCCACTCTGTCTGATGTTTTGCCATGAGGAGCTACCAACACAAAGCTATTCAGGTCACTGTGTTCCATATTTTCCTTGTGAAATGTACTGACTGCTTCGGTCAATTGAGTAAATCTGTGTATGCAGTTTCCTAATAAATTTTTTATTTTACTGCCTAATAAAAGGAACTTTAAAGACCATGTGGATCTGTAATTGAAGATTATGGGTTTAAAGAGAGAACAACTTTGAAGGAGCACAAGGGACACTGTATTTGTTAAGAGAGTAGAGCCTACTCCCAACATAATCTCTGCACAGCAGATGTGAAACAAAGTGATGCAGAACTTAGGTTGTACATAGCTCTGCCAACATATTTTTCTATTATTATATGTAAATATAATTTTATATATATATTATATACATTAAAATATAAATATTATAAATTCCAATCAACATGCTTTCAGTTTCCAAGAAATTTTTGTGTGCTTAACTCTTTCATGCCTAACTCTATCTATGTGTCTTGCTTCCCTTAACTTCTAATTTAGAAGTATCATGACATTTATTGTGTCATTATGCTTTATGGACTGGTTTCTCCTTTTACTTTGCACTTGGCTAGAAAAAGAATCCCCAAACTTCTATTTTGGTGATCCAGTTTACTTCCTAATAAAATAGTCTGTCAAAACTGTGTAAGTGTGGCAAGCTGAAGAAGAAGGAACAAGCAGCCAGAGGCTGGAGTTTCATTTGCTAACATCATTCTGCAGGTGGATGGCTGTGGGTGTTGGTTGCTTTTACTAAATTTTAGAGGTTTTTTCTGCTTCTGTGTCAAGTTAAATGTCTCACTTTCACCTTCCTCTTCATAGCAAACTGTAATGCCTACCCAAGCATCAGAAAGCTAACATAATTCATCTTAGGTCAGAATAACTGTTGCTAAACTGTGCTTGCCATGAAAGTCACTGCTGCTGTTTCAGGTCTGATGGAGTCCTTGAGTGAACACTTGTCTGTATTGACTGACTCTGATAATTGTTTAAGTAAAAGTATCACCTCTCTCCACAAGCCTTATCATCCTTAAAAATGTGCCTGAGAGCCTTAAGGGTAAGACATTTAAAGGAAGCAGAAATATACTTATGTGTGACTACAAAAAAAAAAAAAAACAAAACAAAAACCAAAACAGGTGAGAACCAACACTTAAATAAGTTAACACTGGCTAAAATATCCCCCCTTCCCTGCCTCCAGCTGGCAATGCTCTAATGGTATTCATTAGTATAGAGTCCCAGAAAGAATAATTATCGCAAAACAGCCACCCTGACAAAACATACATTGTGCTTGGGTGGAGGCCTCATTTGAGAAGACATCTGGACTCTGTTCTCTCAAGGAGAAACCCTCATTTTGGTGGTCATCCTGATAAACTGGGCCCTGGTCTCACAAAAGCATCCCCTCCTTAGTGGCTTTCCTGATAAGATGAACACTGGCCTAGCATGGGAAGCTCTCTTTGATGGGCACTCTAACAGGCAGGACATTGTCCTGGGGCAGGCAAGCTGTACCCTGCAGAGGCAGAGTGACATCTTGTGTGTGCCCTGTGTAAAGCCACTGGAGAGGGAGCATGCACAGGAATAAGGGTTATTGCCCACGCATCCCACCTGGAGGGGCCCAAGTGAACACCTGGCTTCACAAGGTATGCTCAGGCACCCCAAAAAGGTGGGGTCAGGTGTCATAAAAGAGGCACACTTGAAACCTTGGGCAAGAACCTGCCACCCAAGGACCACAACTTCCTACAAAGATTATTGCTGCATTCAAAGGTAGTGATATATTTTCTATTTCCCCTTTTCTTTTTCTTTTTTTCTTTATCTTTCTCTCTGTATCTCTCTGTTTCTAACCCTTTCTTGGCAGATAAAGGTTTCATAGTTTCTAATTTTGTAAATTTTTATAAACCCTTGCTCTGTTAGGTTTTGTTAATCATAACCTGTTGTTTTGATTATTTCCTTAAATTTTACTAAGTTCTGCTATTTGTAGTCCATTGCTTCGAAAGTATCATTACTTCTAATTCTGCTGGTTGTAATATGACATCTTTATAATCTTACTCACTTCTAAGTAAAGTTGTGTTTTGTACAAACCTCCCGGGTAATAATCTTACTCTTAGAGTGCCACACAGAAAATTCCTGAACTTAATCTCACCAAATGGGTTGTTAAAAGAGATTAATTAATAGAGGAGGATTGGGCCCAACCACCCCTGGGCTCCTCTCGAAATTTAGAAAGCAAGGGAGTCCAGTTCAAATCTTTCTGGGTCGACCCCCACTCTGGGGAACTCTACCTGTGCCCACTCTGTGGGATGTGATATTTGGTTTGGGCCCCACATCTGGGGAGCTGTGTTCACTTTGTGAGAGGTGACAGTGCCACATCCACCTTTTGGGCCATGAAAATCAGGTTCCTGCTGACACTGCTTGGCATTTACAACGATGTGTCCACCTTCTTCCCTTCCAATGAGAGCAGCCCAAGTTATCCAAACAATTTTTACCCCATGCATTGCACAAAGACTGAGATTCCATATGGTTCTGAAAAATGCCTGTTATGAAGAACTAGAAGGATAGGACTCACGTGTTTAATGCAAGTTGTCCCTAGTGCTGGATTCACCTGTGCCTTTTTCTCACTTACCTGTGCTATGTTTCGTGTCCAGGGGACTTTTTGCAAAATCAGTTTGCTCAATCATCCACATAAAGTGCTTATCTATATTGCCAGCTATATGGCCTGGGGTTATCTCTTTAAAAATGCTCAAATCAGTCAGTCGAAGACCATCTACTAGTTTACAGTCATCCTACAAAATCATTCTCCAAACCCTAGCAGACTTGAAATACTGAACATGAAATAGAGAAACTACCTTAAGAATTTTTGTTGAAGAAATCAAACATAAGATGCAGACACTGTAAAGTGCCTTGCCCTCAGCAAAACAAGTAATCTGGTGTTTTTTACGTGGCTGATTTGCCAGCAAGGCCATATTATTGTCTTTGCCTACTGAGCTATGTGATGACTCAAATGTGAAGGACCTGGCAAAAAAGTAACCCCTTCAGTTGAAAAATCCATGAAACTTTCCATTGGTTCAGCTCTATCCCTCTATCTCTGCCTCTGCACCACAGATTAACTTACAGTCAAGGACCTATTTGAAGCATTGAGCTGTACATCCAGATAGCTTGCCATAGGGAAGGGATTATGCCAGCATTCCCAGAATACATCTTGTGTGAAATCGATATTAATCAAAGCAATTCCAGCAGTTCATGGAGGGTAACAGATTATACTTCATCAAGTATTGCTTAAACCAACACTGACCCATGCACTGTGAGCTGTGTACACGAGGGTGGCACCAGCATTTTCAAAAGGTAAGAAAATAGCCAGCCACACACTGTGACAAAGCCAGGGTGCTCGGATAACAAAAATTCCAGTGAATTTCAGTTTGTCAGAGATATTATTTTTTCTTCCTGGGAGAAGTATTATTTGAACACTAAGAAAAATGCTTGAAATCATCACATTATGTCACATGAAATGTAAGAAGGACAATGTGGAAATCACACTAGAATTGTGGTCATTAGATGCCACTGACCTTAAGATGGACAGGCTCCTATCCTGCTGGTTTTACTGCCTGACTGTGCCTCTGTGCATCATTCTCAGCCAGAGGATGAGCTTTCTGAAGCATTGATAGGACATCCACTTTGTTCACTTGGTGATAATTTCAGAGGTTATTGCCCAGAAATAATTTATAGTAGTCAAATACATGAGGCTAAGGAACATTGAATGGTATTGTTACAAGCTAGTTTTTTATTGTCACTTTGTGTTTCTGTGACCCATTATGCATTTGGCAAGCAAGCATTTACCCTTAAAAATGTTTGTCTCCTCCACCCACAGCAGGACAGAATGATAAGGTTTATGGACTCCTAAAAATGCTTTGCTGAAAGCTGTGAAGAACCTAAATGATTCTTGCTAACACCCTCCTCCTTTTACAATAATGTGATGGAGACAGGCATTGTTCACTAAATGCCAACAAGACATGGTTTATCACCATTTCTCATAGTGATGTACATGTAACTTATTCAGCTGTCCTCTTTTTTGCCTTTTCCTGGTTGTTTTCTGCATGGAAATTGTAAAACTAATTATGCTTATTCTAAGTCCCTAAATGTAATTTTTTTCATAAGACTTCTCATCATGTAAGCACTTTATCAATTTGATTTAAATTCACATTAAGATTTCTGTCTTAAGTGATTAAAGATGTCTTTCTCTTCAGCTTCAAAGTGATAGAGACCATGAGACCCAACTGCTACTTTGTGCAGTCTTCCCTAAGAGTATGAAGTAAATCATACAATACCAGATGGAAGAAGGGTTGAGTTCATTCATTGGAGTCTTACTCCCACTGTGGATGCAAGAGCTGGAATTTGCACCCTCTCATCTCTACTGACAGGCACTGAGATTTGCAGCCAGAAGGCATCTTTTCCAGTAGAGAAGTCTCCTTGTCACACCTATCTTTAAGGAAACAGTTATAATTGGAGGGGGTTACCTAGACCCAAACCAGTCAGTCTACACAGCAGGTTTCTCACCTATGTTGCCTCAAGGCCCTGAAAAGTTCTCTGCAAAAGGTTAGGAACAAAGCCAGTTCCATACTAATTTGCAGATATTTTTAAGAATCGACCACAAATATAATGACTGGTAATACATGGTTACTTATTCTTTCTTGATGGTCTATTACACTCATGTCAAGAATTAAGTCACCCTCTTGGATCTGGATTTTGTAGTTTCAGCTCTGTGAGGCACAAGTTGCATTACATTTACCTTTATCCAAATACATTCTTAATCTCCTCAAATTTTTGAATTCTCTATCACTATTTGAAAGAAAAGGTATTGTCTCAGAAGTAGTTATATTGTTTCTGAGCCTAATCCTTGCAAAAACCCCACTCTTGACATTGTTTTATTCATCAAAATCAGCAATACCCCACCATTTTTAGCCTTATTTTAAGCCTTTCAATTTCCTAGCTGAAATTTGCAGTCATGACAGATGCAATGCAGTCCACTTCTCAGATCTCAAGTACCCTGTTGCTGCTCCTGTCAGTCTAACTTTCTTCTAGGAGCTTCCTAAGTATCTTCTATTGTAGTTAATCTGTATGTATTTTTCTCTGGTTCCCAGAAACCATGTCAAGCTAACCTAATCAAACATGAAACTGGATTCTTTGCAATAGCTCTTTCTGTTAGGAAGATGTACTAGAATTTTCAGAAGATATGGTCTCAACCTCTTTTTCCCTCAAATAAATTAAAGTTCTTTTTAAGATGTATGTGGTGCTTGGTGCTGTTGGGCTCTACAATACCTGCCTGTCTGTCCACTTTTCTCTCCACTATTAAAGTAATTGAGTTCTTCACAAGCATGGATGGATGCATTGTTCATCTGAAAAAAATATGGCTTTGAACTAGGGGCTTCATTTTGTCTGTGGGGAATGAAAGAGATTAAGGACTAAACCATAAAGCTCAAGCCTTGCAACCCTGAGGTGATCAACATCTAGGAACAGTGAATCTGAAGTATTCTCATCCCCAGCTCAGTCAGCCCTGGGAAGAATTAGGAGCTGGTGAAACTGATCCTGACAAACTTCTGCAGCTATTAAGGATTTAATTTCAGAAGGAGGTTGTAGAACTCCTGTGGAATGTTTCAGTGGGATCCTGCTCAAGTGAGTATTCTTAGTGGAACAAAAATCACAGGGGTGATTGGAAGGTATTTATCTCAAATACCTGAAAATTTAGACTAAAGATATGTGAGAGGGAAATTAGGGTTGAAAGCACCCACTTAGACAGAAAAGAATCTAAACAAGTTTTTCTACATACCACATGCAGAGCTAGTCTAGCTATAAGAAGTCTCTTGCTGTCTGTAGCTTATTAGCTGTAGAATTCTATCAGTGCTTGTACACAGTAGCTTTATATAATCTAGAAATATGGGATGCTCAGAGACCTGAGGTTTGGGGAATAACCAGTGCTTCTTCAGATCACTTGCAGCTCCTATCTGGACTGTGGCCTTTGTTGCATATAAAGAGATATCAGATGCCTCTTGTTTACAGGAACTGAGCTAAGTTGTCTTCATTCTGACCTGCCTTACCCCATAGAACACTTACTTAATTATCTGTGCCAGTAGAGATCATGAAAAAGAAAGTTTTTCTTGAGCTTATGATTATCTTTCCTAGAATTAATTGGTGTGAAGTTGCAGAGCCATGATAGCTGTTTGGTTGTTTCTTCATTAAAACCTAGTACAGAAAGCTGAGGATAAGGATCAGTATTTCCATGTCAGCCAGCTCTTTCTATGTGTTCCATAGTCTTCACTCAAAAATCGTTTCTCCTAATCACAGAAGATTATTTTAGAGATTTTTTTTTAAATAACCATTTATTTTCACCAATACCTTTGATACTGTGAAAACTGAGGGTGCTGAGGGAGCTGGCAGAGGAGCTTGCTAAGCCTCACTCCATCATTTATCAAGAATCCTGGTCAACTGGGGAGGTCGCAGAGGGTGGTTGATGTGACACCCAACTACAAGAAGGGCCAGAAGGAGGATCTGGAGAGCTACAGGTCTGTCAGCCTGACCTTGGCACTGGGAAAGATCATGGAGAAGATCGCCTGGAGTGAGGTCTCATGGCAAGTACAGGTCAGCCAAGGGGTCAGGGCCAGCCAGCATGGGCTTATAAAAGGGAGGTCTTGCTTAACCAACCTGATACCTTTCTATGACCATGTGACCCACGTTATGAATGAGGAGAGGCTGTAGGTGTCATTTACCTGGACTTTGGTAAGGTCTTTGACACCTTCTCCCACAACATTCTCCTGAAAAAGCTGGCAAACCATGGCACAGGCAAGTGTACTCTTCACTGGGTAAAAACCAGGCTGGATGGCCGTGCCAAGAGAGTTGTGATTGATGGGGTGAATTTGAGTTGGCAGCCAGTCACCTGTAGTGTCCCTCAGGGCTCAGTTTTCCATTCTTGTTTAACATCCTTTTTAATCATTCTTTGCCATTCTTGTTTAATATTTTTATCAGTGATCTGGGTGAGGGGACTGTGTGCACCCTCAGTAAGTTTAGAGACAACACTAAATTGGGTGGGAGTGTTGATCTGCTTGAGGGTAGGAAAGTTCTTCAGAAGGACCTGGAGAGGCTGGATTGATGGGCAAAGGTCAATTGGATGAGGATCAATAAGGCCAAGTGCTGGGTCCTGCACTTGGGTCACAACAACCCAAGGCAACATTACGGGCTTGGGGAAGAGTGGCTGGAAAGCTTCCCAGCAGAAAAAGACCTGGGAGTGCTGGTGGGCAGCTGGCTCAACATGAGTCAGCAGTGTGCCCAGGTGGCCAAGAGGGCCAACAGCATCCTGGCTTGTATAAAGAATTGTGGCCAGCAGGAGAAGGGATCTTGCCTCTGTAGTCAGCACTGGTAAGGCTGCACCTTGAGTAATGTGTTCAGTTCTGGGCCCTTCACTACAAAAAGTTCATTGAGCTGCTGTAATGTGTCCAGAAGAGAGCTACCAGCAGGCCTAGAGGGGAAGTCATATAATGAGCAGCTGAGGGAACTGGGCTTGGAGAAGAGAAGGCTGAGAGGATACCTCATTGCCTTCCACAACCACCTGAAAAGAGGTTGTAGGGAGGTGAGTGTTGGGCTCTTCTCCCAAGTGAATAATGACAGAACCAGAGGAAATAGTTTAAGATTGTGGCATGAGAGGTTTAGATTAGATATTAGGAAGAATTTCTTTATTGAAAGAGTGGTCAGATATTGGAAAGCCTGGCCAAAGAGGTGGTTGAGTCACCATTCCTGGAGGTATTTAAGAAATGTGTAGATGTGGCACTTCAGGGCATGATCTAGTGGCTGAGATTGTAGGTAGGGGGTTTGGGTTTTTTTGCTTATTGCATGTATGTATGATTGGACTCAGTGATCTCAGAGGTCCTTTCCAACCAAGGCTATTCTGTGATTCTGTGATTTTGATTTGCAAGCTATTCCTCCTGCTTTGGTGACGTATTAAGTGGTTTTCCGTAGTTATGCTATGTTACCCAAATCAAATTATTTTGTATCTACTTTATGAAATGATGACTTCCAAAACTGTCTTTGCCTCAGTAAGCATTTCTGAACATATCAACTTCCCATGTCATATGATCAAGATAATGTAGCTACAGAGATCTGTTTTCAGTTTTCTCCTCCTCATTAAAAAATATCCAATGACTGCTATACTGGGGAAAATCTATGATGATAAGAAATCATATTAATTTATTTGTAGTAGCCCTGTATAGAACCAAGCATCCAACTGGCCAAGAAGGAACAATAACTGAATGGGCTGAGACTTCAGTAAGTGAATGGATTCCTTAGCATTTTGTTAGCCTTCTGCCCTAAAGGAATATGGCAACGTCTTGAATGATACTGCTAACCCAGGGCTCAGGGTACTTAAGCATCTAGAGTGATGCTTGGGAGGATGACTTGACTACTATTTCTCCCCAGTTTTAAGTTTTTTTATATAAGCCCTTTCCTTCACAAGTTTATAAGCATTTTCAACCATTTTAAAAGTACTGTTCATTAAAGCAAAAAAATCTTACATAACATTTTCTAGTTGAGCAAATGTAATGGAAGAAAGAATGGCTTTACTGGGGCTCTTAGGTTACTTTGATATCTGTATCAAAGTATTCTTCTTCAGTAAAACAGGGATCACAGTTAACTTCAAAAAGCAATGTCTGTGTTGATCACTGCGTAACAGAGCATAAGCTAATAAGGCAGCTTTTAAACTATCTTTTTCATCCAGACAGCCACGTAGTTTCTACTGATGCCAAAAAAAGTATTAGAGAAACAATCCCAAATCCAAGAGATGTGGTTTCACAGCATCTTTGAACTCAGACTTAGGAAAACAACTATAAACAAGGATGATTAATCCTGGAATAGTGACCAAAGAGTGGAGGAGAACACCAACAAACTAAAAATTATAAGCTGTTTTTATGGAACATCAACTGGATGTTCACTATTTTCTGATGTATAACAATGAACTTCACAATGCACACTTCACAACAGCCCTTTTGCTGAGATGCATTATTGATGGTGCTAGAATAAAAATTAAAATGGCAAAAGAGCATAGAGTGAGAGTAGGCTCTTCAGGAAAGAGCTCTGGCAGTATTTGTGAGATCTAGAAAAATATTTACTAAAACTGCTGGTAATTTTTTTTTATTATTTTTTATTTTGTATTATATTTTATTATATTTGTATTATATTTATTATTATTAGTTATTATTAGTTATTATTATTATATTTTATATAAAAATATAATTTTTATTATTTTGTTTGGGTTTTTTTCACTTGAATATAGAAACCTGCCTAGGCTGTAGGTTTAATAAATCTAATTTCAAACTTAATAATTCATGAAGTTTTCCTTAATCAGGGAGATACCGAAATTTACTTCCTTAACATGCCCCACCTACAAGTTGAGGCTGATACATATAATTTCTTCAGGAAAGAAGCTATTCAAAATAGACCATGCAACTGTGGTTGGGTTTTCTTTGTCGTGTCGCAATGACCTTTTGAACAAACCAGAACAGAAGCTGAAATAAACATTATATTTTCATTCCATGAATCTTCTGCAATGGCAATTTTGCTGCTCAGATCTAGGAATCATGGAATAATTTAGATTGGAAAAGACCTTTAAGAGCATTGAGTCCAACCATGAACCTTATACTTCCATGTTCCTTTAAACCATGTCCCTCAGAATTTAGACATCCGCTTGAAAGCTGAACAAATACAAAGGGTTTGTCCTTTGCAAATGGGGAGTCAGCTGAAGTGGAACTGCTTGTATTTCATAAAAATAAATGGAGAAAAAGTGTAGAACACGTAGAGCTAGCTGGCATACACACCACCACACAAAACTCACACAAAAAGTGATATACAAATCTTGAGAGGGACCCTGCCAAGCCAGTCAATTAAAGCAGTGGGGCAAAGAGGCCAGGGTCAGGCCTCCACACCAGCTGTGTAGCCAGCTCCCATCACAATAGAAGGTGAAAACCTTAAAACACTTCTGAGAAAGTGCTTTATGTTACATCTTAGAAATAGGTACATATTAAAGCAGCATAAAGCTATTATTACAGAACACCTGGGCAACCAAATAACAGAATCAGTGAACAATGAAAGCTATTTCTGGGGTTCTCGGCCCCCCAAATATGAGAGAATACGAGGAATACACTTCCTTACATCATCAGAATGATTTCAAACTTTTCCTCATTCAGTGCCACGATGCCCAGAGAAATACAAAAAGGCAATTCCCACATAGATCCTAGTCTGCTGCTAAATTGGGATTCCTTGAAGATGGGTCATGGGGCAATAAATACCAGGTTTGCTGCAACAAATGTTTCAGTGTCCTGTATTTAGCACTTCTTGAGTGATATCATGCCTTAAATTACCTTTTAATTTTCTTTAGCAATACATGTATAGCTTGTTCTGCCAGTAAATAATCTGGATTTTTAAAAAGCTAATGAGGTTAGAGCTGTAATAACTTATAATAATAGTAATAACTTATAGTAATAACTTATAATAATAATATATAATTATAATAATAGGGCTTCAATTCAGGGTACACAGAAGATCAAAGTGATTGAAAAGTATTGGTAGAGAAAAGTATCTTGTGCTAGTTCCCTTCAAGTCAACTTGAGTGGAGAACTTAGAGAAATAATGTAGAACATGATGGAATAATGGCTCTCAGTAGAGCAGAAACCAGGTTATACTGCAGAAGACTACAAAAAGTATTTGGAGGAAGAAAGCAGCTTAGGGAGAAGTCTGTAGAGATGGAGTGATGGCCAAAACAGGCTCTGCTGCCCACTGCTGAGAGTTGGTCATGCTAGGATGGGACGGGTCAGTGGTGCCCATCCCAAAACCCATAGCTGTTACCCTGCAGAAAAGCAAAGGTCACACAAGGTGAGGTGGGAGGATACTACACAGGACAAGACCACTGTGTGCACAGCTTACACAGTTTCAAATGGAGAAAATGTTAAACTGACATGGATACCACTGCCTTCTCATTGCTGCTTCATCAGCAATCTCTCTTGTATTCCATGTTCCCCCAGTGCTGAGAGGGCATTCCATTTTTATATCTGCTTGTCGTACAAGAAAATCATCTGTCCCATAAACCTACAGAAGACTGAGAAAGGCAATGTTTGAACTGACAGCATCAGTGCCAGGGAGATCTCCAGCAATCCTTCTGTGGTTGCCAATCCTGCCTGGAAGAGGCTCAGTGGCAGGTGGCTGGGGCTCCTACACTGTTCCTGCATCTCCATCTTCCTCTTTAGCCAGACAGGAAGGCAAACACAGAACATTATATTCACTCCCCCCACTAAAGTTGTGGCTTCTAGACTGCCTTTTCCCACTTTCCCTAGGTGGTAAACACTCCTGTCCTCACATGAGGCTGCATTAGAAGCTCCCTGACATGCTGCACTCCTGCTATCCAGTATGAACTTTGCAGAGGAGCTCAGAGTCTGAAAGTAAAGCAAAAGGATAATCTGGTGACTTTGGGCACCTGGTGAGCTCAGGTAGCAGTTGAGTAAGGATTTGTGATAGCAGTTCAGGATTTAATCAATGATAGTTCATCTTAATCCTGCTTTAGTATCCAAGCCTTTTAGGATTTTTCTTGTGGGCTAAGAAAGAGGCATGTGGGTGGAGCTCCATCAGTTTGACAGATGAGAAGGGCTCAGTTGGAGGATGATGATAAATTTTATGTTTGTCTCCCCATTTCTGCTGTGCTGCTGGAAACAGGAATGGAAGGTGCTTTGTAACAAGCAGCCTTGAAAGAATTCAAAATTCATCATTTAGTCCTGAAACAACACAGCTTACCAGAGAGTCCCCATGTGAAACACTGGGGTTTCACACTACAGTTATTAACAGGGCCTCAAAACCAGGCAGCGTGGGAAGGGAGGGCTGCTGTGACACAACCTGATGTACAGAAAATCTGGCCTTTTAAAGTTTTTTCATATGTTGCTATTACAAGTGATCTTTAAAATAATTAGAACTAAACCATGTGGAGACTATGAAGGAGAAACCTCCTTAGTTTTAATTTTTGTTTGTTTATATATTTGGCAGGAGTCAGACCTTGCTCCGCACCAGGTGACATTAGTAACCACAAAAAAAGGAATCCTTTAATTTTAATGGGGCTACTGCATTTGTTAATAACTGCATATGGGACTCCCTTCAGTCTTCCTGCTGTCCATTTCAAGCAGAGCAAAGAAGGCAGGAGGGAAACATTCTCTTTAAAGCCAGGTAGAAGTTCTGAAAACCTCAAGCCAGCATTCATCACCATGCAAAGTCACTAAATAAATGAGTGCAAACTGCTCTTGTCCCTTTAACTGTGCACTAAATAGCTTTTCCATCTCAGTTGCTGGAGCAGCAGCAAGGCCAGAAGAAGCTCCTCCTTCCAGCAGCTGGAGAAACAGTGGCTCCAGCCTTGTAAGGGAAGAGAGGAGTTGCTTGGGCAAGCTGGACACCAATGTCAAAAGACTGACACAGCACCTGATTTATGTGCAGCAAGCTCTGAGCCTGACAATGTGAGGAACAGCAGACCTCAGCTGAAGGGCTGCATCATGGAATAGCTTTGCAAGCACTCAGAAAGTTCCTCAGGCATCAATTCTGGGGGAAAAAAAATTCATTTATCTACAGACTAAGTAGAAACAAAACAAAAAAAAAGGATTCAGGGGTTATGACAGATCAGGAATGAAATTAATGTCACGTGATCTCAAAAGAAAAGACAAGCATACACTGAAGGTGAGCTTGCAAGAGGAAGTCATACTACAACTGTTTGCTATTGAGAAGGCTTCAGCTGGACAGCCATAGTTAGCATGGGACATAAAAAATTTCAAAAAAAAAATCTTAAATGAGAACAGTCTAAAAAAACATGATTTGGGAGGGAAAGAATTGAAAGAAATTGAATTAATCTGAAAGAAATAACTGAAATCACAGTAGTCTTCAAATGCGTAGGAGGCTGTGGCATGGAAAAGAGAGCAATCTGTTCTAATTTTGTGTGCTGGGAAGGCATGGCCTGAAAATATATCAAGAAAACTTCAGATCACAAAAAACGAGAAATAAAAATCTACCTTTAGGGACAGTCGGGTATGTGTATGGGTTATGGCTGCTGTGGAGTCACCAGCAACTGTGGTCTAAAGCAGAAGGAGACGAAGTATCTGTAAAATGATCCCATCTCAGCATGAAGGGTGGACTTCTGAGCTTTCTGGATTTTAAAAGAGCTGGCTGGGTCCTGCCTCTTGTCAGCCCCATCAGCACAGAGAATATTTTAAAATACTCCCATGACTTTTTCAGCTAGCATGCACTATTTTAAGACAAAGCTGATCAGCAACACATTACATAACAAATGGGTGGGAACCTGACCCCATGGGAGCAGGGTTTTTTCGTAGATTTCAAAGTTTTTTACTAGTCATATTTCTACTGAACTCTGCAGGAGCTTGTAGATGTCCTTATAGATTGGACACACAAAAAGCAGGGAGAAGAAGTGTTAGAGAAGCAGGGACTGGTAAAGATCCTAGAGGAGATCTGGAACACTGGAAAACAACATTTCACTTTAAACTCTCACATCTGCATCTTCTGTAAAGCTCAAAGGAAATATATGAACAGAAAACAAATTACAGACAAAGAAAACAAACCTCCCTGTTTCTGGCACATGATTTCTTTGACCAGGTCTTGACAGAGGTTGCTGGTGCAGCTGCCAGCGATTCCCTCATCCCAGTCCCAGCAAACATCTTGGAGCATCAAACTGACAGGAGGGGAAAAAACATTGAAGAAGCATTTCGAGCCAGATGGTTGACTTTTAACACTGTTTCACTACATTATTTATTCCTATTTTGGTGGTTGTTGCTCGAGTTATTCCAGGCCTATAGACTTCCACTCGTGAGAGATGGAAGAAAACAAAAAATAAAACCATCAGCAGAGAATTTATAGGAGAAAAGATGGGAGTGAAAAACAAGCTATTGTTTCTCTCATATGGACAAGAAACAGGCACAGAAATGTGAAGTCTGTTGTTTTCCATGTGAAACCCTGCTAACACTTTCCAGAGAGGAAGAAAATTGTAGAAGGCAAGGGGTCCACAGTGCCAAGTTTAACTTGGTGCTTGCAGCTCTTGTGGGATCCATTATGACCTCCAGGGGCACAAAGTTTAGTTTTACCCTCTCCACTTTGGAGATTGTGACCAACACAGCTGTGGCAGCTGGCATGGCCTGTGCCTCCCTCCTACAGACATCTCAGGGCACTATGCCACAACCCATCTGCCTGGAAATGAGGGCTTATTTCATCTGGGTTAGTGCAAAACCCTCAACCTGAGCTGCTCCAAAAAGAGTTTGCAATGTAGACAGGGTCTAACATGAGGTGGGAGGTCTGTGCCAGAGCTGTAGTCAAGCTCAACCTTCCCTCCTCTGCATCTTACTCTATAATCACAAGAGCATCTCTGACTTTTTTATCTGTGCGTTTGCTGTCCTACCTAATTATGCAGATTTGAAAGGGTTACTGGATATAATACGTGTTTGCCAGGCAATTTGAAAGACCCTCAAACAGCCTAAGAAGTGAAATGTTTTTCCTGCTTGATCTATTTTAATTACAAATATTACCAAATCATCTGTCTCTACCTTTTTTTGTTTTGAAAACAAATGTTTGAAACCATTTTCACAAACCTACCACAGGTAGTTTAATCCATAAACATGGGGGGGTTTTGCCCTGTGCTGGGAAGAGTTAATTTCCAGCATGTTTTTTTCCCTAAACACAACTTTTTGGGTCACTTATGGAATCTCTTTGGGCATGGCAAAGTTATTTCATTGGCATAATTGTGAACTGGTTGGGAAACTCTTACAAATACTTTAAGAAGTTACAGGATTTGAATTTGTGAATGGAAGAAACCTGGTCTGACTTGATTTTTCAGTCACAATATGTCTATTGGTTCTTTTAGAGTGAGCTCAAAATGTAACCTGTTTAGAATCCAAAATATAGAAGATGTGCCTGCTTTTGAAAAGATAATGACAGTTTTTTTGGCAGCTTCAACTGTTTCAGATCCTGTGGGTCTCAATCAGCTTTAATAGCATCTCCAACCAGGAGAAAAAAAAGATTTCTTTTGACTGAGATTTATTTTGTTCTTGGAAGGTAGCTGGGGTTTCGTGGTTTTGTAGTGATGGTTTAAAAAAAAATTAGAATTCTGGAGGGTTTTTTTAGTTTTAACCTATTTTAGTAGTATGTGACTGTGGATTAAGTCTGTGCAGCAATGTCAGTTCAGGCTTAGGAGTGCCAGGATCCTGTGAGCCAAATGTCTTGGTGACATTTCACATCTAGAAGACAGATGCATTTTGCCAAATCCTTTACTCACAGGAGACTGAATCCACAGTTCATTTAGTTCTTACTAAAACCAGAAAATTACTTATTTTCCTGGGTCAGGATTCATCATGAAGTTAATTCTTCTATTTCAGTATTGGCAACCACTCAGGTACATCCAGTGATTTTTAATCAGACTATTGTACCCTAAAATTCAAAGTGCTGTAGACATTTGATGAAATTAAAAGAATGTGTTTGGATGTGCATGTCTGCAAGCATATATATTTATATAAAATGGTACATATTTAATATATTGTCTTTATACAAATACAGATGTACATACAGATAAATTACATTGTATAGATACCTATGTGCAGAGACTATCTATAGGATGTGTTTGTTCCATGTGCCCAATATATTGCATGTGCATTGAACACACAGTTTCTCAACATACAAAAAATGTGGGAATATAAGAAGGTTAAGAAAAAGATTTGGAAAAAAGTTGATTTTTCCTGATTCAGGCTTAGATCTAATGCAGTTTTAAATTTACTTATAAGGAAGATTCTGACCATTCCCAACAGAAGCAATGGGGAACACTGTCGAGGGGAGAAAAAAAGTTTTCTTCTGATGAAAAAAAGAGATAAGGAACCTCCACTCCCCTATTTCAGCCCACTTCATCCATGTTCAGGGTAAAAACACACTGAATGATTGTGCAGCACTGGTAGATTGTCATTCCAGTCCCTCAGGTCTCATTTTGATGTTTTCTAAGGTCAAACTCCAAGAACTTCACATAAGAGTGCAGTAAATCATCATGTAGTGAGAAATTATAAGTGAATGAGAGTAATTCCATTTTTCATGAAAAATACAATATATTTTTGCCCTAGTATCCAATTAGTAGCTCCAGAGCAAGACATTTTGATATGGACCTCTAGACTGGGACATCCAGAGTGCTTGGGGTAGCCCATGGAGAGGCAACCAAAGCTCTAGGTTAGACAGTGCTGGGTGGCTTCTCACAGGCACAAACTTCTGGACTGTTTAGATGTAAGGGCACACAGAACCCTTCCCAATGCATTCCTAATCCAAAATCTGCTCTTCTTGGTGCTAGAAAGCAGGCAGCCATATAAGCAGTCATGACAGTAGTAGTACCATAATTGGCTAAACAAGTAAGTGGAGATTACTTTTTTGTTTAAAAGTAGAATAACTTTTCTCCCCTAGCAATGGAAGCCTTCTAACACCCCTTATTTTGCTCAACACAAAGCACTTACAAAAAACCTATACAAATAAGCCCTATATTTGGTTTAAGAGAGCCAACAGCCTTGCTTTCTATAGTTGGGTTCATAATTTAACTTTTTCCTACTGAGCAGCGATGCTACGCAGATCATACAGTGAGGAGAGGTTCATGCCTTCATCTACTGCTTAAAGAAGTGGTTTTGCTTAATTCAATCAAACAAACAGGTTTGGTAATATTTTTATTTTGGTAAGAGGACATATCCTTTATCATATATTTGTTCCACACATCCTATAGGACTTGGGAAGCAGCTGCGCAGACCTTTCAGTCAACACTGTCTCCCTGGCTCCCACAAAAACCCAGTTAAAAAAAAAATTCCCAGCCTTAAATAGGAAAATGTATCTACTTCATTCTCCTGAGTCATCCTTAGATCTTATAAAATTTCACAATTTTCTTCTTGGCTGCAGTCAGTTACAAAAATTGTGGGGACTGATAATATAACCCACAAAATTCACCAAAAGGCCACCTGTTTCATTGAAGAATTATCACTAAAACTCTGAAAACTCCCCACTCATATCTGAGCCACAGTGTCCAAATGGCAGCACTTTAGGGAAAATCAATCATGAAAAAAAGTGTTAAAAAATAATACAGTAATCAATAACTAGCAGTTTGGGCTTAGATTCTGGCAGGCACAGCAAACTTACAGTCAATTTACTCACCTCATTCCTCAGCCTGTTGAGGCTCAAGAGCAAGGGGAAGCAGAGAAGAGTCATAAGGCCATGTCACCTAATCACTTTTCTGCTGAATAAACCCCAGCAACTGAAGTAATTCAACCCAAGTGACCCTGCCAGGTTTGGAGTTGTGCCAAACCCCAAAAAATAAACATAAGTCACAAGGACAGTGAGCTGTAAAATAAAATTTCATATTTATAAACAAGGCAACAGGCAGTCAATTAGCAGCTGTGGAGCTGCATGGGCAAGAAACACAGAAATACAGCCTGACAGCATGTGTGCACTATTGCAGCCTGACCCAAGGAAATCTGCCCAGCCCAAAATACCACAGCCTGCCCAAGGTGTGCCACTGCTGTGCCTTCCTGTCCTGCTTCAAGCCAATGGGATAAATGTCTGGAATGTTTTCACTTTTATTTATAAAAACAAGACAACCTTTACAGAGTTTTGAAGTGGGATCCTTTTTGGGAGATAGTAAACAGGTCCAACATAGGAGAAATAAAAAAAGGAACTGAGGGCCATATTCTCACATGTCTCTGCAGTCTCAATCACTGTAAGCTGAGAATTGGGGTGAGGGGGAGCAGCCACTGTTTCTGTGCAGAGCTGGAGGGTGTTCTGCTGGCCCTGGCTTCCTCCCATCTGGGCAGCACAGATTTGCTGCCTGCATGGTGCAAAAACCTTGGCTCTGTCTTGTTCCTCAGCTGTGTTTGAACTCCAGAGTTGCTGGGTTCAACTTCCAGCCCTGTTTTCTGAGCTCCTACCTGCCTAGAGAGACCTTTTACTCAGGGACATCTATCAGATAGGAAAGAATAAATCACAATATTTTTTATATTTACCTATGAACTGTTAAAGCTGATCCATGGCATTTACAATTAAAAGAAAAAATTGACAATACATCCAATGCTTTTGATCTTCTGCTGGAAATCCAGAGAAGTTTCTTTGCTTCACTCTCTCTTGGCTTATTCCATTCCAAACAAGCTCTGTCAGATACTCCAAAGTAGCTCCTCCAAAATCCTCATAGAACATGGATGCACATGGATTTATTAGGGAAAAAAGGGTACAAGACAAAAAAGTATTTGGAGCTGTGTTTCTAGAAAGATGATACTATGAAAACAGGTGAAGTAGGCTGAACACAACCTGCTTGTACTGTTAGCTTTAGGAGTCACAGCAAATGTATTTTAAGCCTTAAAAGTGTTCATGTTTGCAAATTTAAAACTTTTATTTTGAGTTATACTTGAAGTGTGACTTCTTTTATATGCCTTCATTTCAGTGCTTCTGTAGAGAACTGATAGACCTTTATAAAGAATTGTTGGAGGAGAATTGCTTTAGAGAATTTTCTAGGCATCTCAATGCTGATGCATCTGGTTATAATAATAATTTTTTTCTGCTACATAAAAATGTTACATTCTGCAGTCACAAGCCTTCCCAAGCTAGCACTAACCTGTCTTTGCCTGTATTGATTCGTCTGCTTAGGGCTTTTTCTTGGCTGCTTCTTCCTTGGTTATTTTCCTTGGCTGGGAAAAATAAACAAATACTGGAAAAGTGCTGTGTTTAGATGAGAGAGAACTGTTTAATCATAGATCTAGAAGCCATTAATAGATTTCCCAGCCTCACCAAGGGAAAAGCAAAATGTGGAAATCTCAGATTTCTTGCATCCCTTCAATTACTGAAACACAAACCAGAAGCTTTAAAAATGTGGCTGGCCCAGGATACCAAATGATTGCTATGGATAAATACAGATAATACTTTCAGTCACAGAAGCTTGTGAATGCATACAGGGGTATTCATAATATAATCAGAGATACAGAATTATATCATATTTTTGTTTTTAAAAAAGCTGAAGAGATCAGCTAGACCAGTCTTCTGTTCAAAGCAGATCCAACCCTGATAAAGTGCCCCAAGGCTTAATCCAGTCAATTTGTTCAAAATTTCTGAAGATTAAGACTACACAACCTCTGTGAGCAGCTTCTGCCAGTCTGAACACTTTCAGTGGGAAAATATATTTTCTGATCTCCAACCTGGATTGAATCTCTTGCAGTTTGTGTCTTTTGCTCCTCACTCTCCTGGTGTGACTGAGCTGCAGAATTGTAACTCTGAAGAATTTTCCACAGCAATTACTGTAGCCTTGCAGTGGTTTTGCTGCAGCCATAATTTTGCTTGACAGTCGGCTTTATAGGAAACATTTTATGGAAATACCCAAGGCATCATAAAAATCGAGTAAGAAAGTTTGGTGTATGTGTTATATATACATACATATATAGCATATATTATAGGTATATATGAGTCAGTATTTAACCTGTGTATATTTATATACACGTATGTTTATATATGTCAAACTGTGTGTGTCCGAGTGAGGATGTTTTCCCATCGCTGCTCCTCTGGTGGGGTTTGAGAGGAGAGCTCACGGTCAGTCCTTCCCTTCCCGGACAAGAACAGGGATCTGCTGCCCCAGTGTGGCTGATTGTGGTGTTGCAGGTGTCTTTACAGAATCACAGAATCACAAAATATTTAGGTTGGAAGAGACCTCCAAGATCATTCAGCCCCATCTTTGACCAACACTACAAGCTAACTACTAACCCATGTCCTTAAGGACCAGGTACAAAAGCCTTTTAAACGCTTCCAGGGATGGTGACTCCACACTGTCCTGGGCCATTCCAATGCCTGACAAACCTCTCAGTGAAAAAAATATTTCCTAATAAATATTTCCAGCCTGAACCTCCCCTGGTGCAGCTTCCATCCATTCCCTCTGGTCCTACCACAGCTCACTAAGGAGCAGAGGCTGTTTCCCCCCTCACCCCAACCTCCCATGAGGCAGCTGAAAAGAGTGATAAGGTCTCCTCTCAGCCTCCTCTTCTCCAAACTAAACAATTGCAGGGCTTGAATTCACTGCACTTTTTCATACTTTTGTCCTTAAATCTTTGCCACATTTGTACAAAGTCAAACAGAATTTTGTAGTTTACTTTGCATTTCAGTTTTCTTGAACCTCAAATAGCAGGATGGGTTTTTAATTAGGCAGCTCCAGTCATGCCATACTGTGCTTTTTGCTTAAGAAGTCGTAACCCCAAAAATGTACTGCAAATTGACATAAACAGTTAGACACAGACTGTATAAAACTTTTGCTGGAAGTGATTTATGTGCTTGTGATTTCTTCTAGTTCCATCAGACAGGTACCTTGTGCTGGAGAGACCTCATAGAGGCACTAGCACCAGCCACACTCTATTTTTCCCTTTTTTTCCTGGATAGAGCAGTGGTGCCATAGGCTTGTGTCACCCAGAGCATGTGCAGTGATATTCTCTGACCTTAGGTGGTTGTAATTATTGCCCCTGCATAAATTAAAAGGCCTTATTGGACCTGACTTTCAGGACTTTAGGCCAATGTATTGTCCTGAGTGAGCTCTGATGACTTTGTGGGCATTACAACAGTGTGACCTCACACCAGGCAAATATCCCCAACCTCACTGAAATTAGGAATACTCTTAAACCTACTTTGAAGAGATGTGTGAGCTCAGTCTCCCTGTGTGGCTTTTCCTTAGCACCTTCATCTAAATAATCTAAATGGGAGGAAGTTTTTATCTTGCATTATCTTGCATTAGTGCCTTCATGCTTGGCAAGCACATTACATGCATGTCCCCAGGAAAACAGAGTTCAGGAGTTTGGGAATATAGAGAGAGCCACCAGACCATCCAGGGCTGATGTGTTTTAGTTGCACTGATGCCCAGCCAGGACATTCATTGAACTCACTGCTGCTACAGCCTGAGGGTGCAAGTAGAGTATGAACCAGGCTGTAAGGCTTCAATTTTATAGAGGTGCAACCTGCTGAAGGGGATTTATCGACACTACAGTTGTTGACAGCCCCTTGTAGTGCTAAGGACAAGTCCTCCCAGAAGAAACTGGGCTTTTAAGGGCCTCTTTTTAACACTCAAAACATGTTATACTGTAAACAAGAATGAGGACAGTGGTTTAGTCTTGAAAGCTGATGCACTTCAAGTGATTAGCCATGACACAGATAAATGTACTGCACAAAGATAAGGAGGTTATATTATAACCATTACTGAATCAATACATCTATTTCCTAACTGCACATATTAATTCAAAGCTCTGGCCACTGTATAATAAGTTTATGTTGTCAGGGTGAAAGCACTGCAGTGGGAAATTATTGTTGTCAAGCTCACTGTTACTTCAGAAAAGAGTAAATGAGGAAACATGGAAAAATATCTGGGAAATAAAATTGTAAAAGTATTTACTTTATTGGAAAGAAAATAATACTTCATGTATTTACTTACCAGTTGTAATACTTACAGGTGTGGACTCAGCAGAAGACAGGTTTAGTAGGACTTCTGTAGAGTGTTAGAACAAACAAGAAGAGGGAATGCAATTCTCATAAACCAGAGGAAGTGGCTATGTCAAATCTTCTTGTTTTTTGGATAGCACCACAAAAAGGTGGTGTTGTGACTCAGCTGCATTGATGAGTTGTCAATGGTTTCTTTGCTTGTTGTCCACATGTGGACACCCCCTACCATATGCTTTTTGGCAAAGAAGGAATTCTGTAACTCTCCTGAAATGTCTGGTGGCCCATATACCTCAGAAGTTGATAGAAACTTTCACTCAGACTCTCACTGCTACTTGAGTTATACTTGAATTATCCTTAGGGTTTGCTCTGCAATTTTTGTAGGACTAGAAATTTACAATTATTACTGAACTATGTCATTGAAGACTGATTCCAGGATAGTCCTTGCTGGGCCCTGGGTGCCTACCCACAACCCTGCAGGGACTTCATCATGACTCAACTCCCATCCTAATAGTTCTCTCTAGTTCCTCCTTACCCACCAAGTCACCTGGACTGAGAAACATCTGAGATTGCATTTGAAGACTTGTTCCTCCAGGTTGTTGTTATTAGACAGAATTTACTTTGGACAAATATTTATGGATTTGTATTGCACAGAACAGCACAATAATTTTCAGTCCCGTTATAAAGTTAATTTAAATTTTCTGGGTACATATTAAGGCAAATTCAGTCTTTGCATTTTGTCAATGAGGTCACTGGGGTGGATTACTTCGATTTAGGACTGAGCAGCTCTGCCAAAATGTGCTCTGTGAATCCTAACATAGTTTACCTGCTGGAAGGTCCAGGCTGTCTTTACTACAGTAGGCATCCTGTGGTTTGCAGATACAGAGAGGCCTTTACCTACCATTGCATGAACAGATGTTATTTATTGTTCATGGAAGAAGTTTAGTATGACAAAGCATTGGTTAGCAGCTGCTGACTATGCAGTGACAATACTGTAAAACTTGAAGACATTGAACATGATGACCTGAAATACATTTGTTTCAATCACAGTTTAATTCCTGCCTAAACCAAGTATGTAAACCAATAAACCCAGAAAGAGAAGAAATTAATTTTCAAAAGTGTTAGGATAACTTCAGCATGAACTGCTTACTGAAGAGGCACATATATGTCCAACTTTGCAATGAGCAAGACTGCTTTGAAATTTTTCAAGTCTTCTGTTTGATAGAGAGAAGAGCTGGGATTCTTTTTTCCAGAGTTACTCCAATAAACTGAGTGCAGTCCTGAGGCTCAGGACCTGCTCTCTGTATAAAATAAGCTGAAAGAAATACATGTATTTGAAGTCATTTCAAGCGAGCCTGGCAACAAAAGCATTTGTTAAAAATAATTCTAATTCTTTTAAATTCTGGATAACTGTCTTCTCTCCTATGGAGTGCCTGGGGCAACCAATGAGAACCATGACATTCCATCCTATGAGATACTGTTTGGACAGAGGTGGGGATACCTCACTGGGATCATCAACACATTCTATCCCAAATACTGTCTCCTTCAGATTGAGTTTTGGCTGGTAACTAGAAAATTTACCAGCATGAAATAAAAACATCTTGGTGTTTGCCTAATACAAGGATTGATTAATTTGGGTTTGAGTGATTAGATACTATATCAGCTGCAACTGCCAGATTTTATAGTGTACAGCCAAGTGTAGTGGGGATTAATTAGTAAGAGACACAAATAATACAGATGTCTGAAGCAGTGGAACCATCAGCACAGCAGAACACGCAGCATATCTTTATGTGCAACTTCTTGTTGGGTCACTGTTTCCATGCAGGTGATGACCTTGCTGGTGACCCAGTAAGGAATTCCCAGTTTGTCAAGATACTGAGCTACAAACAGCTTGGCCAGGGCTGCACCTGCTGAGTGAGGGCCCTGAAGCACTGCTGGTTGTCTGTGCTTGCTTTCACACATTCACAACTAGGGTCTTGGGGCAGTGGATGGGACTTACCTGAGAGGAAGAGGCATTCTGAAAGCATTTTTTGCTGGCATATTTTAGATATTGTCTGAATTTTTCTCTGTCTTTTTCAGAGACTATGTTTCAGGCATGATGGAACATTCATGGGTAGGTATAGAGAAACTTAACATGGCAGAAAAACCTGTAGGTTCTGTGGGAATGATTTTCTCTTTAATTCCTTCCACTCTGATGCTAAAAAATCTTTCTTGGTCCAGCCAGGGCTTGAGTGGCTTAAACACCATTGATGGTGCTACAGTCAGTGGACTCTGCTGAAGGGATGTGGCTCTACAAGGCAATTGATTTTCCTCAAAGAGCAAAGCAAAGTGTAATGTTCACTGAAGAGAAGAAACTCACAGCATTCTTAAATGATACTGATGAATTTGAGCATGTGTCCATGTCTAAGAGGAGAAACATTTTCTTTGGAAAAAGAGCTATAATGTAAGGAGACATCATACATGCTCTAGCCCAGGCACTCAGGTCTTCAGTCTTTCACTACCAAGAGCATTTGACAGCAACCTGATATTGTACCTTACTTCCTTTTCACCAGAAAGACTTGTTCATGACATGTGGTTTTGAAACCATTTACCATGTCAGTGATTTTCTCCAGTCAAAAGTGAGTATGTTATGAGGCAGCTGCAGAGCCCCAGTTTACTACGTGGAGATGGGGACCGAGTAATTGAGGACAGGCTCAGTGAGCATATTAACAGGAATTTTTAGAACTGCAGTTTTGAAGAGCAATACCTTTATCTGTGAAGATAATCATCTCCTGAAACACTGTGGTTTTTCTCCATTGAATTACACCACTAACTTCTGGTACAGTTAATCAAATTCTTTTCTGGAAGCCAGGAAATACTCCCTTTGAGGAAGAATTGATGTTTTCTTATTTATAAATTCCTCAGACCATTTATTTGAGCATGTTTGCATTAGTTAGTATGATTCACACCCAGCATAAATGAAGAAGCTAAGGAACAGAGAGTTCAACTAACTTTAAAAAAAAGTAATGGGAAATTTTTTGTAGAAATCCACTCACTACCCAAGAGTGAGCAGGTTTTGCTGTTCTGATCTGGCCTTTGATCTGAGGTCCATTGATTAAAGCAGCAAAGAGTAAACATCAAAGCAATGAATCACAGAATATTGAAAAAGTTAACATAAAACCAGATGCTACTAAAATATAATTGGTCAAGGAAAGCACTGAAAGGTTGTACCTTGTGATCCCTTCTGCCCTGCCACATGAAGGAGGGTGACAAGAATAGAAAGCAGAACAGAATACTTGGGATTTGCAACTGTGAAAACAGGAGGACAAATTAAATATTTTGAGGTACTCAAGGCCATCTCCAGCAGGGAAGGGCACTGTACCACATGGGATTCCCTGTCTTTCTAAGTGAATGGAGTTTAAGGTGCACTCCTCAGCCTCACCTCACTTTTTTGATATGAGCTCCTGAAGTTCAGACTTTTCTTCCAAACAGAAACTTTTTTTAATTTAAGAGTTCTATTTTCCACAGGCCAAATTAAAATTTAAGCAGGAACATAAGAGCTTAGAAATACTACTCACACGAGGCATTTTTAAATGAATTTTAAAAAGCATTAAATATTTACATTAAAAATAAGCAATTTTGAACATAAGGATGAATTCTCCATTTGCAGATGCGTTCTGCAAAGGAGCACAGTTGCACATTATGGGGTCTATAATGTATTAATTATAATGTTCAGATACAAATTTCAGGTTTGAGGAAAATGTCTAAGGCAAAACTTCAAAAACCTCATTGGATTAAACTGCATTTTGGGACATTGCAGTCATGAGATGTTCTTAGTAAATTACATGATACAACTGCTATAGCTGAAGTACTGACAGGGTCAAACTGTAAACTTTAAAGACCTAATATTGAAAAAACATGGTCACCACAATGTTCTAAAACATGGTATATGAACTTCTTCTTATGATAAAGCTCCTGGTTCATCGAAAAGAATTTAATTGCCATCTGCACAGTAACTTAAAGTTTTTCTCATGTCTGGGGCAGATGCAGTTAATGGGTACTTCCATTTATAGGGAAAATATCATTACATTTCCACTGTTAAAAAGGCAAAAATGAATTATAGAATCATAGAATTGGCTGGGTTGGAAGGGACCTCAGAGATCATCAAGTCCAACCCTTGATCCACTACCCCTGCAGTTACTAGACTATGACACTGAGTGCCACATCCAGTCTCTTTTTGAATATCTCCAGGGATGGAGAATCCACTACTTCCCAGGGCAGCCCATTCCAATGCCTGATCACCCTCTCCATAAAGAAATTCTTTCTAATGTCCAACCTAAACCTCCCCTGGCACAACTTAAGACCCTGCCCTCTTGTCTTGCTGAGAGTTGCCTGGGAAAAGAGACCAACCCCCACCTGGCTACATCCTCCTTTCTGGTAGTTGTAGAGAGTGAAATATATGAAATATTGCCAGAGAGTAAAGAAGACTCATCCTCATCCATCCTCCCTGGGGGATGGACTGGGTTCTTCTGGAGGCAGGTTATATCCTGCACCTCTCAGTGACTGGCATCATTGGTTCAAGTGCTTCCAAGCAGATGAGCATTTCTGATGGTTCATGGCTCTGCAGAGTACTCTGGGACTTCTCACACCTCACTGCAAACACAGGTAACAGGTACAGGGCCTTCTTTAGAGTAATTGGAGGAAACTCCAATATACATCTAATATACAAGTCACCTGGGACGCTTTTCTACCTTAAAATGGGTCTTTGACCATTTCTAGACACTAAATATTAAAAAAGTCTGGATGAGCTTAGATGCAGCATCCATAATACAATGAACCTATAGATCTCACATCTATACCCAGTAGAATTTGGTGGCTTGGTAGTGCTCTAAAATAGGGTGTAATACAGCATATTTTAACCTGGAAATCTTAATCTATATAGCAAACCCTGCAGCTCTTATCCAGGACCTGTTAATGTAAATTTTGAGTACTTTAAGCTCTCACTGGCAGTGAAGCATTGCACCCTAATACCTGCAGTCATCCATGAGGTATGTCTTTTTCCCAATAGTGAGGCATGATCCGGTTTCATCCAGAATAGTGAAAGAAACCCTTTGTCAGAGTTATATTTATTGCTTTGTGGATTTTCTTCCTGCATTTTCTTCTGTTCAGAATTTGTTAAGCTTTCCTATACTTTCAGTGAAATAAATCTGTATGAACAGAGAAGAAAATATCTAAGTCATGACAGGTTATACTCACCATATCTCATAATTCAAGCTTAAGAAATATTCAGGAAAAAAAATTATAAAAGCCAATATTTATTCAAAGGAGGTCGGGTTTAGATGTCAAAACTGCTTCTGTAGAAACTTTGAATTGCTGAGCTTAAAAAACCCCAAAGATTTAAAGATATAATTAAGCA
This sequence comes from Calypte anna, assembly GCF_003957555.1. NCBI lineage: Eukaryota > Metazoa > Chordata > Aves > Apodiformes > Trochilidae > Calypte > Calypte anna. The sequence goes on along the minus strand of NC_044244.1, from coordinate 184,692,480 downwards.
AGACTATCTTTCCAGTCTAATAATTCAGAAAAAAAAATCCAGAAACACTTCCTCTTCTAAGTTATGTCAATCTTTTCTTGCAGGAAGTCAGAACTGTGTAGGATGCAAATTACCTGTCACCTACTACAGCATTCTTCTGAAACATTTAGCATTCACATTGTGACTTTTAGCAGTCACAATTAGTCACAGCAGACAAAATATTAGACCTTGGATCTAATCAAATATGACAAGACATTTGTTCCTCTGTGAAATTATTTTTTTACCAGTTTTGCTGGAAAATGAAAGTGTTTTACTATAGTTGTCTTGCAGCTGTCTTGAAAGCAGAAGCAGCCAAAGGTTCCCAGTGAAGCACCAACATAAATAAAATGTACATAAAATATATCACAAAGGGTTTTTTGAGTCTGGTACATTTAATTTTTTTAATCAGAATAATATATTTGGTATTGTGCTCATTTTAAATATTACATTGCTTGTCACACTACATTTGGCAATAGACCTCTTCAAATATATATTTAACAAATTGTTCCATAGGTAATAACTACATATAAAATATCTTCATTGAATTAAAAAAAATTATATGTAATTTCTTCATGAAATACAATATATACACTACGACCGTATAGTATTAAGGTAAGTCAAAATTTGGGCTTAAACATATTCACAGTGTCCATTTTATTTCTGTTATAAAAATTTTCACTTTTAAAAGTGCCTGGATCTCAAACTGTGTTTACCTATTTCCTTATCCTGGGCTTATGGAGATTGAAGGGTTTACCATCATCTAGCACTAGACCACAGATCCAAACTGTACATTACAATGACCACAAATAAGGACTTTTGATTACTGAATTTTGACTGTCTGTGTCACCTGAAGTTCTGACCAACAGATTTTCTGGAAAGGTTGTCAAAGTTGTCTGAGCCTCTAACATTGGGAGATTCAGTGGAGCAGAGCTCACTGCTTCAGAAAACTGGCTCCAAAATACTCAGGTGGGAACTCAGAATCAGTGGCTAATCCTGGCTAATCCCAAAGGAGATGGGCAGGAACCACTGAGGAGCTGACAGGCAGTGATGATGTTAGAACATCATCAATATTTCCTGTTAGCCCAAGATCACCCCAAGTGCCTTCATTTTCAAGGCAACAGCTCAGAGCCAAGAGTACCTTTTGCTGATTACTGCAGGAATATTGCAGGTTATGAGGTAATGGTTTTTCATACGGAAAGGCAAATTATGATATTGGCTAATCTGTAGTTTTTCAGGCCAGCACACTAGGACTTTTAATACAGACTGGTCCACTAACTTTGAAAGATCACTTTCCTCCTCCTCCCTCAGGGGAAGAAGACTTAAAAGTTCTAAACCCTGAGTTCATTACACCTGAAGCCCACAGGACACAGACTGTCCCAAGTGCTCCTTTGTATGGGCCAAGCAGAAGGTTGAGCAGTTCCCCCAGACCATGACAAACACCCTTGGGTTTGGCCAACATCCACAGCAGCTTCCATTGCTCTCCAGGCAGGACACAGCCCCTCACCTCCACCTGTCTCCATGTGATTTCAAAGCCTGTTTAAAACCCTCTTTTTTTCCCTGAAAATATACAGTGACTTTATCAGCTTTTTTTTTTCTTTTTTTCTTTTTTTTTTTTTTTTTTTAAAAGGACTATCAATAAATTCAGCTAGAAACTAATCTAAAGCCATTAAAAAACTACCTCCAGCCTAAAAGGGAGAGGCAGAGACATTCTGATACATTCCACAATAAGTAAATTATCAGAAAGATAATTTAAAAGCAATTACTGACAAGCCATTTTCAGCCTTGTTTCCTAAACATACAAGGCTTTTACAGGTTTGTTATACATCTTGATGTTCCTGTTACAATTTTTCACAGCCCTTTCATTAATCTCAGCCAAGCTTAAAGAGGAGCAGAGACCCCTAATGTTATACATGCTTCAAACAGTTCCAGAATTGGTGATTGTCAGAAAACAGAAGCCCAAATTCTTGTATTAACTGAAGGAAAAATAGATCAAATTTACTTTGTATCTGCCTAGAGAGACAGATTCCAGCTGACTGCTCTGCATGTACAGATTATCTGGTCAGTCACACAGCCGTGTCAGCCAGACATGCCAGGGGCTGCCTCTCATCCAGCAAAACAGGAGGAGACACAGGAGACCTCCTGCAGAGAGCAGGCTGGAAGAGTTGGAGGATGATGATGATGATGATGATGATGATGATGATGATGACGACGATGACGACATGGAGTGAAGATTCTTCACTGAGAAGTCGTAGGGAATACAGCACAGAAGCTGAGCTTCCTCCAGTGGGAAAAAAAAAAAAGGACAAGGGATGCATATCCAGAGATGAGATTGCATGAACTTTTGGAACAACATGTTATCATTTGTTAGGTCTGAACATAGATCTGAATAAAATTCACCAATTCAAACAAGTTTAACTGCGGGCAAACATGGTCCCCAATACATGACATTCCCAGAATTCAGAGAAAGGGTTTACACCTAACATTTCAGTATCAAGCCAGAGAACTTAAAAATTCTGGAACAGATGAAAAATTCAATGATTTGTTATTTTGGATTAAATATGCTTTCTTCAGACCTCAAAAATAGTTTTTCAATTAAGTTGTTGAAAAAATATTTCTTTCTCAATGCACAAACTCACACTGAGATGTAGGTATCTCAGGATAGTTTAGAGGCGACAGGGATAAGTAGGGAAGATAAGTATTCTGTTATCTACTTCTTCAAGGAAACATTCAAATAAATACTTCAATAACCTGCACATTTTTAAAATAGGGGATTTTTTTTTTTTTTTTTTTTTTTTTTTTTTGCTAATTGGGACTGCTTGAAAAAGTAAATAGCTTTTCATATAAATATGTAAAAGCCTAGAATTTTCCTCTTCCATTTCACTAAAATATATGTTAAGAATGTCTACAAAAGAAATTTGAAAAAATATCTAGCTAATGTAGGAAAAGTTTAGATTAATGCTATTAGTATTTCATGACTAGGCTTATCAACATTCCACTGGAATTTTAAAAGAAGTAAACTGAATTGTAAAATGATCTAAAATTAACTCTTCTTCAGGAGGTAAAGAATAAATAAATATCTTTACTCAAGTGGTATTTCCTCTCTACCACATACATGGAGGATTTGCCACTGTTGTTTTTCAGTAAAGAACTGGAATGATTTAATTTCTGTGTCTGTTGTAGAAATGTGAGCTAGACTTGAGAAAAACAGAAATATGGCTTTAAATGAATTGTTAATGCTCTGCTGCATTTCTTAAATGTTCTGGTTATCTCTTGCTTTCTTCTTCCTTAGAGTTAATTGATAGTTTTTCCCCAAGTTTCCTTATAAGTTCTGCCAGATCTTCAGAATTCTGAGATTTTTCCTCAAGGAGTTCATACCGGAGACTTGAGATGTCCTGTTTAATTTCCTTCAGTTCACCTGTAAGAGACATCAGAAGACGACACATTTAAAAAAGAAAGAAAAAAACCAGCATATCCATGTATCTCACAATTATAATGGGACTTCTCTGGATTTCTTTGTGGAAGCAGGAAAAGTCAATGTTCTGTGGCCTATAGGTGAATGGTGGGCACTGGACAGGAATTTGAAGATGTAATTCAGGAAACAAACCTGAAGGCAAAAGTGTGTGTGAGAGATGACATCTCTTCACAAAACCTGTACAATCTGTTAGATAAAAGAGAGATCATGAAGCTAGAGGGTGACTAAATCAGCAGCAAGGCTTCTGACTGTCCATAAGAGAGCAGTCCTCTCCTTTTCTTGCTGAACTACATGTCTTTCAAGCATCAGAGGGGGGCAAACAGAAGACAACATTTCTGTGAAATGCACTTAATGTGTTTGCAGCTAATAAGAGACACTGGAAAAATGCTGAAGGCTGATGGATGCACCTCCCACAATATACAGAAATCCTACTGGAGTGCCCAAACCAGCCTCTGCATTAAATGAGGCCTCTCTGTGGGACATCCACTGGCATAACTAGAAGTAGCAACAATCTTCAGAAGAAGGTATTTTCTGATGGGAGTGGAAAGACAGAAAGCCTCATCTTTAATTCTACAATCTCTTCCTTAATTTCAATTTCATGTTAATTTTACATCTTGCACCTGTAAACGTGTAAAATAGATTAAATACTTTGGAAACATTTTTCAGGTGGCATATGTGACCACTTTAATGAGTTTGTTTTGATTCTCTGAGTAGACATAAACATGCAATTCATCAACATTCTCACCTTCATTAACTTCATCACTTTCCTTATCTATCTGAGCTTTCAGAACATATCTTTTAATGAGACGCTTCATTATTTTCTGCAAATGAGAAAGAAAAAAGTTATGTTAGTTGGACTTGTCATAGTTTTGCTATGACATCTCAAGATATGAGCTCTGTTATCTTCTGTTGCATTCATACACCTCAGTGGAGGACTTGCCAGGTTAAAGAAATATAATGTAAAAATATTTGCTTTCATCTGCAGTAGGTATTTAGACTTTATGATTCTGCATATATCCACAGGAGTGTTAGAACATAAAACACATCTTGTGCATGTTGTAATTCAAGAAGCTTCATCTACTACTGTAGCCAGTCAGAATGACTGATACAGTTTCAGCTTTGATCCCTGCATAGGTGAAACCATGTATCCTTTATTGCTACTACCAGTGCTAATTACTAAACCCTTTTGCAGCCACTTTATTTTGATCTATTTTTATGTTTCATCTCGTAAGTTATATTTTTCCCAGCCTAAGGCTTAGAGGAAATGGGACCCACATTCCAGGAATCATTTAAGCACCTCAACTGGACTCATCTAACAAAATACAGATAGTTTTTAATATAAATATATGTAAGTGTAACAGTCACCTTAAACTCCTGCAGAGACAAAAAGCAAATCTGAAAGGATAGTTCATCTCAGATGGCAAAAACTGATGAAATAAATGACACCATTAGACACCATTAGAATGACCATCTCTGCTGAAAAATAAGCAGAACCCAGGCCACCAAATCTAGATGCAAAATTTCCAGAAAAAAATGAGCCTGAGTGCCCTTCACTCACATTAGTTCAAGTTACTTAAATATGAATAAGATATCTAATTACCTTTGAGAATCTAGCTTTAATATTTTTATATAGTGTAAACCCTGGCAACAAAATAGTTGTTTTTCACTGCAAGATAGAAAATATGCATAATTTATGTGTTTGTTTTTGTCTCCACAGTAACAGACCTGACCAGAGGTGGTTGTGAGGTGAATCATCATGGATTTGTAGTTCCAGACCACCCCTACAGTCACTCTTGTAAGCTCAGCAGCTGTCCTGTTTATCCTAATTATCTGAGAAAGTTTCACAACAAAGCCACACATCCTTATGTTTATGGAATAAAATTTTACTATTAATATCTATCACTGAATCATAATTAAATCAGCTGTGAAAAATAGAGGTTTTGGACTAGATTTGTACAGACACTGCATAATGCAAAAGTGGAGCAAAGGTAGCTCCTCAAAGGGAATTTTTTTTCCATGTCATGATTTAAAATACTTAATTCATAGTGTTTTCTGAAACTTTCTTTATTGAGACAATCCTGTTCTGCTGCCCAAGCAGCTCTTGCCTGTGCCTTTCCACCTGCTTTGACTGTCACAGGAAGGGCAGAAGCAGCCTCTGGACCAGAATAGTTGAGTTTTATGTGGACTCTGCTGGGTCTCTGTGCTTCGCTGCACAAAGGCTCTTTGCAGATGTTTCAGAGTCAAAGAGTAAACAGACTGGATCAATAGCATAAACACTAGAAGATATCTGCAGTGCTTGAAGTAATAGAACATAGAGGTGTGGCACAATAAGATAAACTACTCCAGGAAATGGAATGGGAAGGTTTTTTCTTTCTTTTTGGTTTTCTTAATTCACACTTTGCAGCTGAGGGCTCAATTTGTCTCTAAAATTAAAACAATTTTCCAAGTGCTTTAAAATATTGCACTATAAGGGCAGTATTTAAGAAACAAAGAGGAGAAAAAACCCACCTTCAGATTGTACTGCAAATACCAAAATCATGGCATTTATTTTTGATACAGGCAAGGTCTGTGGACATATTTTTTGAGTCAACTTGTTTATTCTAAATTCAAAATTGTTCTGATCTGAAAGTTCTACTACTTCTTGACTTTGTTTTAAAATATACTGTATTTTACCTGGTATTGTCTTGGAGGATTGTTTAAACTGTTTAAGTGGATTTCATCTGAGCTTCTTGTACTTGATTGCTTCCTCTGACCAAGCTGAAATGGAAACATTATTTATAGTACAAAATAGGCAGAAGAACGATATGGTTAAATTCCTTCATACAGACATCACATGACAGAACATTAACTGTTAAGCTCAATTTGGGAAGTATTCAATTACTGTGGTAAAGCTCTCACATCTCTGCAGAATTCCATCACAAAAACTGAAACAAACATTTTCAGACTGTGATGTAGGGAAGTGAGAACTGGGAGGTTTTCCCCCTGTACTCTGTCTCTCACCCACTCCTGACACACCCAAGGGACCCAAGCAGAGCAGCCACATCCCCACAGGCTCTCCCTGGAACCTCTGGTGCACAGGAGGGGGATCCAGGCCAGGGGGGAGGCAGCACTGGCAATGGATGAAGGAGAGACAGGGAAGGGTGTGGGAGAAGCCAAGAAGAAATAAGGAGTGGCAGCATTACCTCTTCCATTATTTTCATTTTCAGTTGCCCATAACTAATGGGACCACTAAATGCAGGAGTATTTTACTTCTCCCCTCATTGGCACTAACAGCTCAATGTAATCAGCTTTGTCACTCATTATAGGGACCACATTTTTGAGTGGTATCTTCTCTACTGCATGTGCTGGAAGAACATCAGTCTCTGATGAAACACTGACGATGCAGTCTGTGGGCTTCATTACTGATTTACATCTTTGAAAAGGACCAAAGCATCACAGAAGGGGGAGCTGAGACTCAGACTGAGTGACCAGGATGCAGCAAGAGGGAATTGCTATGGAATAAAATGATTGACAGACCGATAGTGGTGCCAGTTCAATAAGCAGCAGTAATAAAAAAAGAAATAAAAAAGTAAAAAGTGAAATCACGATTGATCTGGATGAGGAATAAGCAGGGCTGTCACTAAAAAATCAGTTCTCTGTTATGACTAATGGTCCAATTTTTAGTGTTTTCAAACACCAGGCTACCATTGCTCCAGAGAGATTGTGCTGACTTCCAGTAAGATTTTCTCCATGTTGGTTATCTGTGTGTCTTACTGCATTGAACAGCCACAGGTAAGCAAACTGGGGCACTTTGAAGCCTGGTAAGTAACGTGTAAGCAACAGTTTTGTGGGAAGGAAAACAGGGCAGCTGTACAGGCATGTCATACATCAAGCCTTCACACATAAATGTCTCCTGAAACTGAAGTCATTATTACAACCTCCTGAGGTATAGCAGGAACTTCTCACAGTTGAACTTTGATAGTAAATGGAAGGAGGAATATGCAATATGTGATAATTATTCACCAGATGCCATCTGAAAGGTTCTAAAAACATCTCAGCAGAGATCTTCAGGGGGTCTGTCTTGGGGAATTGTATAGGTGTTAAAAAAAATGCTTAGAAAATTGTATAGGTATAAAAAGGCTGAATAAGGCATTCAGTTCAGTTGTTTAACTAGTAATGAGGACACCAATTAAAATTCTCAATTCTCCCAGCTGCTGCAGGGTTTTCTAGAATTCTGAATAACTTTATATTAATTTTAACAGTAAAGCAAATGAGTATTAATGAATCTGCAAACAGAGAATAATTTAAGTATTTTTAGATTTTGTTTATCCTTTCATAGAACCATAAATTGGCTTGAATTAGAGGGGCCCTTAAAAGATCATGTAGTCTAATTCCTCTGCCATGAGCAGGGACATATTTCATTAGATCAGGTTTGTACTTTGACAATTTTTCCTAAGAATAATGTTTATTAATAAAATATATTAATTAGTAATTAATATAAATTTTACACTGATTTTGGATTTTCTTCTTATTCTGCAGGAAGACTCACTATACATGCATATGGATAAATACTTCCTAAACATATCTATTTTGACTGCATTTATTTTAAACACTAACAGGACAGAACATCTGTATGTTGCTGAATGGCCACTAGGTGTCAGAGACTGCCAAGGTTTCATTATAACTTCTTTTGTACACAAAATCTTTAAATTCTCTTTAACCTTGCTGTCACAGTAATGACTGAACAAGAATTCATATTTTTTCTGTTAAAATCTATGGAACATCTGCAAATAGGTAAGTGGAGGAAGAGAAAAAACACCCTGATTTAAATTAAACGATAATAGAAATCCTAACAAAAATAACTCTTCTCCAGCAGTGGTGTGTGAAAGAAATGCAGCACACATCAACCACTGCTTTTAGAAAACACCTTCTCTACAGTTCCTTCTCATTTCATCGGTCATCTCTCTCTTGAAATTCAACATAGTCATAATAATAAAGTAATTACTGTAGTTGTGTAGCACTTTGTTAATGTCTTAAATCACAGTTTTCAGAAGCAGTTAATGACTTGGAGTGCCAGTAAATTGTACATGCTTGGCCAAGAAGGGAGGGTTCTCAGAAAACAAATCTGTGCACCCAGAATCAGAGGCCATTTATGAAATTTTCAGAAACACTGTTTTATAGTAGGAAAGTAAAAGTGAACATATTTTCTATTGTTTGAGTGGGGATTTAAAGTTATTTCAATACTTAGCTGTTCCTTAGTTCTATTTTGAAGTGCTATGTTTTAAGAAAAACACTTAAAAACATCATATTTACCACTATCAGCTTTTAGCTCAGGAAGCTGAACATGTTCTTTGACTCTTAAACCACAATTTTCTTCATTTACAAGATAGTTTTTCAATTTAGAATAAACTCAAAGTAGGTTTCTTTAGAACTCTCCTTTTCCTTCATTTATATCTCCTATTTGTGTTTGAGTTTTTTGTTAACTTGATGTTTAAAACACCAATTCTAGCCTGAAAGAAATCTGACTTTCAATCAACAACCTGAAAGAAAACACCTCCACAGTCTTTATTATTATATGCAGAAATAATGAATAAATGAAGTTAAAAATTGGTTCATCTTTTCCAATTAGCAGTCAGTATATACTCAATATAATTACCTTGTTCATCTCTGCATCTTCTTTAAAGTTTTTCTTTTGGCACAGAAATGGTTTAGAAATCCATTTTTTCATTCTGAGTAGGAGATACAGCAAAGATTTGGGGCTTGGAACTAAGTTGAAGGGTACTGGAAGAGTTCTCCCTTCTTCAAAGTAAGAAAACCAAAGTTTAGCCCTTGCAAATTTCCATTCTACATCAGCATCATCCTGTATAACAGAAACACAGCTGTTAATACACTGTTAACACCACCTGCACTGCTGAAGATGTTCTAGCTAAATTTCACCTGTGTTTTGAATGTAATTGGCTGAAGTTAACCTCAAAGAGATCAAGAACATTTTTATAACCAGTGAAAATCAATGTTCAATTAATGTAACTGTTCTTATTAATTCACTAAAAGTAATGCAATTACAGAAGAACAAAGTGGATTTGATTTGAACATGAGTTACCTCAGAGTAAGTGCTTATAATCTGCAACACAAATCCCCAGATCTGCAAGACGTGTTTGGTGTTCTTTGTAAACACTAATAAGAACAAAAGTTTTGAAAATGCTCAATTCAAAGCTTCCTGGCAACACAAATTCATCTGTTAGGGCTTGCCTGGAACACTGTCATGCTCAGTAAATAAAATGGAGAAATCCTATGTTAACCTAACAAATGGGTAAATGAGAACATCAGCTCTGATTTATCTTATTGGCCTCTTCAGTATCAGTCTATTATCTTTTTTTGTGAAGAAGTATCAGAATTTCAAATGAAAATTTTACTCTTACTTTAAATATGAAGTTATAAAAAATTAAATGATTCTTACCTAATCCCTTCCACTTGCTGGACTGTATGCTTAAATCAGGTATGCTACCATCACCATGGTTTAACATTTATGATAGCCAAAACACCCTGTCAGGTTTAAGAGGGTTTTCTGCAGACAGGACTGATGTGATGTTCAAGGATATGACTTAATATTGCAGTAGCAATTTTTAGGCCATGTTTGCATCCAGTCACAATATATTTTGATAATACCCTGGTTTTTACTGCTCTGAACCTAATACTTTGTTCTGTGGCCTCCTGAGTCAGAAGAATCTGAAGTCCCCTAAAGAATGTGTGTTGCTCTTGCTGGACAATGCTACGGTCCCAACTAGAGCCAGAACCTGGGACCAGAGCAGTGTCTACCAGTTGTGGCAATGGTGTCACCTGGGAAAGGCTGAGTTGGCCCAGCTCCTGGTGACCTGTGTACTTTTTTTCTGAACAATCATCATGATTTTGCCCTTCATTTTCTATGTCATGCAAAAATTCATGGTGATTTTCAGTAGTCCTGCTAACTACTTAGTCAGATGAGGTTTTTTCCAGTGCAGAAGACTAGAGCAACAGTTTTGTAAATCAAAGAAGGAAACAGCTTCTTGTTTCCAAGGTCAAGGCACCAGAATAAAGGCATCCTTGAGGCAAGAGGGACATAACTGAAATAACTACAAATGGGGCAAATGAAAGATTCAGTGTCACACAAAGTGCCTACCATCTTCAGAAACACAGTTCAACAGCAGTTTCTTAGGCAGTCTAGTTCTAACTGTTGCAAATACATGCATCTGGGTGATTTTCAATATTTTATAATAAAAAATGTACAGTAGAATTAATATTTTATTATCATATACTCCAAAAGCCTATGTGTTATTTTTCTTAAATAAGATCTCCACGAGAAAAATTTTCCAGGAGATTTACAAAATGATCTGTAACAGTAAATGTGGTGATATTTCATCAGAAATAGGATTTTTACCTCGATTTCCTGGAATGAGCTGTTGATCATTGCAATGAGCATGTTCAGTAAGACAATGACCATGGTAACATTATAGACTCCATAAAGGACATAACCAATATTTTCAATAAATTTGTGTTTATAATTGATGACAACTGATTTAACTTCTGAGAGTCCAAATATAGCCCAGAACAATGTCTTGAAACTTTCTTCAACACTGAAAAGAGAAATTCAATACACGCACATGTTACTGACCAAATGCTGTATATTCTTATTGTATAATAATTATACTTATTGCCAGTTACCATTTTTATTCAGAGTACAATTTTTGCCATTGTCTTAATGCAGAATTCTATCACAGTGACAGGCAGAACAAGTAGACTGTCTACTTTCATAGCTACAGGTTGTTTCACCTATAAAATTCCTAGTATTTAGGAGTAAAAATAAAACTGCCCAGTTCATATTAGGAATAATACATACATTCTCTAAAGAACATTACAATGAGTCACCTGTTAACTATTTTAAACTGCAGGTCACATACCTGCTGGTAATGTGAATAGCAAAATTAAGTAAGCTTTAAATATTTTATTAGTTCTCTTAGTATTAATTAGTATTACTAAGATCATAGAATCATAGAATCATAGAATCCTAGGGGTTGGAAGGGACCTCGAAAGATCATCTAGTCCAACCCCCCCTGCCAGAGCAGGGCCACCTAGAGTACATCGCGCAGGAACGTGTCCAAGCGGGTTTTGAATGTCTCCAGTGAAGGAGACTCCACAACCTCCCTGGGCAGCCTGTTCCAGGGCTCTGTCACCCTTACAGTAAAAAAATTTTTTCGAATATTCAACTTGAACCTCCTATGCTCCAATTTACACCCATTACCCCTTGTCCTATCACTGGTCACCACTGAGAAAAGCCTAACTCCATCTCCCTGACACTCGCTCCTTACATATTTGAAAACATTGATGAGGTCACCCCTCAGTCTCCTTTTCTCCAAACTAAAGAGACCCAGCTCCCTCAGCCTTTCCTCATAAGGGAGATGTTCCACTCCCTTAATCATCTTCGTAGCTCTGCGCTGGACTCTTTCAAGCACTTCCCTGTCCTTCTTGAACTGAGGGGCCCAGAACTGGACACAATACTCCAGGTGTGGCCTCACCAATGCAGAATAGAGGGGGAGGAGAACCTCTCTTGACCTACTAACCACACCCTTCCTAATGCACCCCAGGATGCCATTGGCCTTCTTGGCCACAAGGGCACATTGCTGGCTCATGGTCATCCTCTTGTCTACCAGGACCCCCAGGTCTCTTTCACCTACACTGCTCTCCAGCAGGTCAGCCCCCAACCTATACTGGGACATCGTGTTGTTCTTCCCCAAATGCAAAACTCTACACTTCCCCTTGTTGAACTTCATCATGTTTCTCTCTGCCCAACTCTCTAGCCTGTCTAAGTCTCTCTGAATGGCCGCACGGCCTTCCGGTGTGTCAGCCACTCCTCCCAGCTTAGTGTCATCAGCAAACTTGCTGAGGGTACACTCTATACCCTCATCCAAGTCGTTGATGAAGATATTGAACAACACTGGTCCCAGTACCGACCCCTGAGGGACTCCACTAGTCACACACCTCCAACCAGATTCTGCCCCATTGACTACAACTCTCTGACTCCTTCCTTTCAACCAGTTCCTGATCCACCTCACTACCTGATCACCAAACCCACACTTGGTCAACTTATCTACAAGGATGCTGTGAGAGACGGTGTCAAATGCTTTACTGAAATCAAGATAAACCACATCTACCGCTCTTCCATCATCTATCCACCTAGTAATTTCCTCATAGAAGGCTATGAGGTTAGTCAAACATGATTTACCCTTGATAAAACCATGCTGACTGCTCTTGATGACCCCCATGTCCTTGATATGCCTGGAGATAGCGACAAGAACAAGTTGTTCCATCACCTTTCCAGGGATGGAGGTGAGGCTGACCGGTCTATAGTTACCCGGGTCCTCCTTTTTGCCCTTTTTGTAGACTGGAGTGACATTTGCTATTCTCCAGTCCTCAGGCACCTCTCCTGTTACCCATGACTTACTGAAGATGATGGAGAGTGGCCTAGCAATGACCTCCACCAGTTCCCTCAGCACCCTTGGATGCATTCCATCTGGACCCATCGACTTATGGATGTCCAGATTACTCAGCTGATCCCTAACCCAATCCTCATCTACTATGTCAAGCTCCTCATCTATCTCGACTACTTCTGGGGCTAAATGAATCTGGGGCTCATGCGGAAACCCTGCAGGAGTAAAGACAGAGGCAAAGAAGGTGTTCAGCACCTCTGCCTTCTTTATATCCTCTGTCACCAGGGCTCCCATCTCATCCCTTAGTGGGCCAATATTGCCTCTAGTGTTAGTTTTACTAGCTATGTATTTGAAAAAGCCCTTTCTATTATCCTTAACCTGACTTGCAAGGTTAAGTTCCAAGGAGGCCTTAGCTTTCCGAATTGCCTCCCTACATCCTCTGACGACAGTCCTGTATTCCTCCCAAGTGACCAGCCCCCCCTTCCATGATCTGTAGATTTTCCTTTTCCACTTAAGTTTTCCCAGCAGTTCCTTTTTTAACCATGCAGGCCTCCTAGCTCCCTTACTGGATTTCCTAACCATAGGGATGCTCTGATCCTGTGCTTGCAGATAGTGGTCTTTGAATATTGACCAGCTATCTTGAGCCCCTTTATCTTCTAACACCCTGTCCCATGGGATTTCTCTTAACAGTTGATTGAGGAGGCCAAAGTTTGCCCTGCGGAAGTCCAGGGTTCTGGTCCTACTGGGCATTCTGGTCCTTCCACACAGGATCCTGAACTCAACCATCTCATGATCACTGCAGCCAAGGCTGCCATTGACCACCACTGCTTCAACAAGGCCCTCCTTGTTGGTTAGTACAAGATCCAGCAGCGCTCCTCTTCTAGTCGGCTTGTCCACCATTTGCATTAAGAAGTTATCGTCAATGCACTGGAGGAACCTCTTAGACTGTGAAAGGCTGGCTGTGTGAGTCAACCAGCAGATATCAGGGTAGTTAAAATCACCCATGAGGACTAGGGATTGAAGTTGTGAGGCTACTTTCAGCTGCCTGTAGAAGATTAATGTTCTGAAACTATGAAGATGACAGAATGTCTGACTGCAAATTAGTATTTTTTTAAAAATATGCCTCACAGACCATTATCCTCCAATTGAGTTTTCACTATTCCCAGAAATTCAAAATAAATGCAGTGAACCATGGTGTGGGACTGTTGATTTTTTTTCAGGTTAATTCCTTTAATTACCTATACTTCCTCTTAATCATTCCATATATATTTATTTAAATATATAAACATAAGCCCAAATCTCTGAGGTATCTTTCTATCTGCACCTGCTTGAAGACATATTTTTCTCTTGCACTTATAAACAGTGAGCTGTGTGGTGTGGTCAGCACACTGGAGGGAAGGGATGCCATTCAGAGGGACCTTGAGATGCTTGAGAGGTGGGCCCATGCCAGCCTCATGAAGTTTGATAAGACCAAGTGGATGGTCCTGCACATGGGTTGGGGAAATCCCAAGAAATTAAGGTTGGGTGGAGAATTGATTGAGAACAGCCCAGACAAGAAGGACTCGGGGCTGCTGGTTGATGAGAAACTCAACATGAGCCAGCAATGTGCACTTGCAGCACAGAAAGCCAAGTGTATCCTGGGCTGCATCAAAAGAAGCATGGCCAGCAGGTCGAGGGAGGTGATCCTCCCCCTTGAGACTCCATCTGGTGTCCTGTGTGCAGCCTCAGCCTGTCCTGGTGACTGAGGTATCTTTCCCCTGCAGTAGGACATGGCATTTCCCTGTATCAAACTTCACAAGGTCTCTGTTGACTCATTTCTTCAGCCTGTTGAGATCCTTTGGAGTGGCATCACAACAACTGGACTATCAGTTCCTTCTGCTCATCTATACAGCCTCCTGATACATTTGCTTGATTTCCTGACCATTGCAATGAACGCTGAAATGGCAGCTCTTGAAAATCAACAGCTTCCCTGGACTGCCCTTCTCTTCAGGGCCTTACTCTATGAGATTCTTCCCTAAACAGACTAAATTCTGCTCTCCTGAAGTCTGGGGTTTTGGTCCTGCTATTTGCCTTGTTCTCTCTTCTCAAGAATCTGAACTCCACCATCTCATGGTCAGCCAAAGCTGTTCCCAGCCTTCACATACCCAGTCAAAAATAAGGTATCACAAAGTTTCTCCTCACATCAGATCCTTGTTCACCCATTTCAGGAACCTATTGTCAATGCCCTCTAGAAATCTCCTGGATTGCTTGTGCCCTGATGTGTTGTGCCTCCAACAGCTATCAGGATGTTTAAAAATCTCCATGATGACCAGGGGCTGCAAGTGTGAAGATTCATCTACTGCATCTTCCTGATCAGGCATTCCATAGCAGACATCACAACATCAGCTGTGTTCACCTGACCTCTGATCCTCACCTATGAGCTCTCATTGGTTCATCAGCTATCCTAAGGCAGAGCTACAGGCTACAAAGCAATTAGTAAATTTAATACACAGAATGCCAACAACACACTTTCCATAAAAAAGGCCCACAATCATTATATCTTAACCAGTTTTACTTACGTTGTGAACGCTTCATTTTGTTTTGCTCCTAGATAGTAGGAGTAGAGATTGAACATTCCTATCATGAAAGCCACAAACACCATGATAAATATCACCATGAACTTGAAGATGTCTTTCACAGTTCTGCCAAGTGATATCTGCAGTGGTCCAAAGCTTTCATTTGCTGGCAAAATGTAGGCTATTCTGGAGAAACTTAATACTACTGCAATTGCATACAGGCCTTCAGATATGATCTGAGGATCAGATGGATCCCAGTTTATTCTGGCTAGAAACAAAAAAAGAGGAGAACTTCTGTCAGTATTTCAAAGGCCACCGTGTTAGGCTATTCACTGAAATATTCTCTTGGTGAACAACAATCAGCAGTCAATGTAAACTGGAATAAAATGCAATGATGCTGTGCAAGTTTGGAACAGGTAAGAAGAAGTCTCCATAAGTTTCTTTTTCTACTTTTATCTACTTACTTATTAACTTGGGCTTGCATGTGCTAAGTATGACTACCCAAATGGTGACAGTAGCAGTTGTCCACTACATCATACTGCTCAGCAAGTGTCTTACATTAACATGATTCCAGAAATAAAATGAAAGAAAGGAAAATACTTGCTTAAGACTGAAAAAGAAGTAGGATATTCTTTCATCTACTAAGTAAACCTGGAAAAGTTTTTTGTTTTTTTTTTTACTTATATTTTACTCTCTTCTTTGCACAACTTCACTAGAAGTGTAATTTTTAATTGGAAGAAACCATGAGTGGGACTCAGTTCAAGATTAAGGTGTTTGCCAGCCCAAACGGGAAATCAAGACAGAGCAGCCTAGCGAGTTCCTGGGGCTTGAATCAGGCACCTGAGAAAGGACATCCATTGCTATTTGAGATGCTTAGGGGATCCAAGATATTTGTGCAGATCTGTGGGATGTCTTTTTGGAGCAGCACCTTAGCAATTCAAATGGCATTAATTACTTATTTTTGGCCAATTTAATTAAGCCAGGTAGGGCTAAAACCACTTCACAGCTCCACATACTCCACATCTCTAGATCTCCACTTATCATAAAGATGGGTTGTAAGATCACTGAAGTACAGTTTAGGGATTTGAATACAAATCTGTTAGACAATTAAAGCAAAATTAAATTAACAGGATCAGGTCATGAGATTTGAATAAATTTTATTAGAAATGTGACTTCTTTGAGCTATCCAAAATGAACTGTTTCATTGCAGGGATTGGGAATCATTAAATACCATCCACAACTCCAGAACTGTAGGAAAAACAATGCTTCCCTGCTTTTTCTATTTACTCCATCTTTCTACTCACAGTGAAATGGTAATGACCCTTTCCTGGAAAACAGCAAACACCCATTTCTCTCACTATTTCTACAATTACTATCAAACTCTTCTGTTGAAAATAATCCCTTTTTGTTAATTACTTGAACATCCTTTGGATTATGAGCAAATAAGTTTGATAAGAAACACATTCAACTGAAGAGGGGAAAATTCAGGTTCAGACCTTCACATGGAGAGGTATATCTAGAAAAGTGTCAGGAGGAGAGATCCAAAGCAACACCTTTTAGGATACTTCCTAGCTGTGGATGAAGTCATTCCTCCATGAAGCAGGAGGCTTAAATTAATTTCACTCCTGTGCTTCAGGCAAAGAGAAGAGGTTAACCTGGGACAGGTTTCCTACAGCCCTGAAGGGTGCTGTCATCATTGTTTATTCTACTGTAAATGCCAAAAATGAAACAATTTATACTGCAATAAAGGCAATCACTGGCATTTGGAAAAATACTAATTGGAGGTGTTAACTAACAAATAACCATTTAATAAATGATAATTTATTTAAACAGTAATGTAATATATCCACATCAGAAAATTACATTCTTCAAGGAACTTACAGCCAAACTAGAATTTATGTATCATGAAAAAATAATTAATGACTGATTTTAGGCATAAAAACGCTCAGTTAGCACATATTAACTGCCTTGTTAGCTGCAGTGTGTTTCTTGTGGGTATGTGTATATTCTTTTGTCTGTTGAGCTCCTCACTATAAAGCTTACTACAGACTTTATTAAAAGAAGAAAACGTCTGCATGGTAAATTGGCCATTTTTACCTAAGCAGACATCCCCATGTTAGCTTTACATCAGATTTCATGGATAACTAAAATCAGCACTAGCAGATGTTTCAGTATGGGCTAGTGGCCTGATGTCTTTCAGATTTCCAGATGGGCTGTATTAGCATAGAGTTTGAGGTGGGAAGGGGGAGATCATCTGGTACAGCATCCCTGCTCAAGCAGGGCTACTTAGAATCAGTTGTCCAGGATTATGTCCAGATGACATGTGAATATCAGTTTTGGTTTGTGCCCACTGCTCCTGGTCCTGTCACTGGGCACCACTGAAAAGAGCCTGGCTCTGTCCTCTTTGCACCCTCTCTTGAGGTATTTATAGACAATGATGAGATCCCACCTCTCTCAGACTTTTGTCATAGGAGAGATGCTCCAGTCCTCCAGGAGTGGCCTCACCAGTGCTAAGTAGAGAGAAAGATCACCTCCCTTCACTTGCCTGATACAGCCCAGGATACCACTGGCTTTCTAAACCACAAAGGCCCATTGATGGGCCTCATATTCAACCTGGAGTTCATCAAGTTATGTTTGCCAGCCTATAATAAAAGCTGTGGTATTAAATATTTGCTATTAATATTATGTTACTGTTAGCATACAAGATGCTCTCCAAGCAGGCTTCTGTGTACATGCATATACTAAAAAAATGGCTCAAATCTGCTTCAGTGTGTAACAAAGTCACACCTCATCCCTGATGTCACTGGAAACTGCCCTGATATGTGATACAGTATTATATAGCATAAATGACTTACAAGATTTTATACTTGGAAACTGTGAACATAAACAACAGTCTCTGTTTACAAATTCTTCAAGTGGATGTTACTGGAAACTGAATTAATTAGTATTTAACTATCTGCTTTTATAACTTATGTGAAATCTGCAAGTCTCCAGTAAAATTTGTAAAACCACAATTTAATGGGTTTCAGAACATTAACATTAATTGCTCTACTTTTCCTGTAGTCTGGATAATGAAGAAATGCAACCATAGCACCAGAGGAACAAACTAGAGAGAGAAACTGATGTAATTCAGTATCTAGAGACAAATATCTAAAAAAGGGAAGAAAGATGTGGTGGTGTTGAGAGTGAACACAAGTAAACAGAGCTTATTTTTTTCTCATTTTCTCATTTCATCTCTTCTCAACTGAAGCAATGAGATGACCTGAATTAAAATAATCTTGGAAAGGAGAGACGGAGGGTGACAGTGGGGTTAGATTTTAGATCATTTTAGTGCCTGAAGTCTAGAACAGTCCCTAAAGAGACATATGTGATTAAACAGTAAAAAGTCTAGAAGGTACGGAAATTTCTTAAGCAGTACATTGTGGAATGAAGTATTGGAGACTTATAAACAGAAAATAATTTATCTTGGCCCAAGAAGTAAGTCTTAATTATATGCAATCAACTCACCTAAGGTGTAGTATTTTATGTTAGGCTCCAGTGTTGGACTTGTCAGATCTTTCATATTTGCATCAACGATGTTCTGGGCTCTGGATGCATGCCAAAATGCCATAAATCTTGCTATGAATGATGCTGCAAAAATTGCTAACATACCAAAATCAAGCATATTCCATAACTCAAAAAGGTACTCCTTTGGACCCTGAGACCAAATTTCTTTACATTCAGACCATATCATGCCTGTATAAAATGGAACAGAGAAAAGAGTGTGTTCTTTTTTTCTTCACATTTGTTCTATTTGATATTTCATGATGTATAGGATATGCTCCTGACTGCAGTTAAAATCAAAACCACTTTGGTAAGTGGGGTTTTGAACATAAACTAAAATCCTTGAACCTGCCAATTCATGTACATTCCAGTATTTTTTTCTCATGTGAGTATAACAGTGATCTTTCATACTGCTTTTGCCTGTACAATTTCAAAAGCTTTCAAAGAGAAGAATGGGGTGTGAGTTTTACCATCTGTGACAGACATAGAAGGAGAATGAAAGAGCAGAAAAGCTCTGGCATGATCATGGAATAGTAAAACTAACAGCAGAACTCACATTTTCTTATTTTCAGCGTACCCTGGCTACTCTCTATTTTACAGAAACTGCAAATACATGTGACAAATGAGCATGAAATAAGAACCAGACCTCTTGCTTCTCCAACAGAGCAAAGATATCTGTGTCATTCCTCATTATTTTCCCTTAATAAAAATACAGGTGTACAGTATTCATTTATGGTATCCTTTTTATAAAGCAAATCCTTTTCCTTGTTAAGATATGATTAATTTAATAATGAACTACATTTCTAGGAATATAGAGATTTAATAAAAATTGAATTGGAATACTGTCACTATTTTTCACACTCATAAATTGATCTTTCAAGAACTCAGAATTTTCAGATAAGAACAATTATAACACTAATTACAGTAAGCAAATTCAGTGCTACATCTGTTCTGTTCATGAACCCCCTAATGAATAATACTGAAATAAATAAAAAAATATTAGACTAGCAAACTAGAACTTCAAATAGGAAAATTATTATTTATGACATCAGTATCAGATGAAAATTCTGGAATTTATAGGTAAACTAAGTGACATAGTTTTCCCATAATACATATATATTAATTTATATACAGTTCAGTGATGAAAAATTTAAATATTGTCAATGTCTTTTAAAGGTGCAAGAATGAATTTGTGTAAAGAATGGCTCCAATTTCAATCACAGAGAGCTCACCAAAGTGTAATATTTTAAACATGTAAGCTCTTGAATGCAAGTAGATTTTTCTTCGCTTGAAGTTAACTCTCCCAGGTTACTGATTTATCAAAAACTAGAACCCAGATCTGTAAAATATAGAGACATCTAAACCTTACTGGAATAAATGGTACTAGACTTTTAAATAAGAATCAGATAGCTAAAATACTTTTGAGGGTCTGTGCTCAAGTTCTTATGCTGAGTAGTATGGCATCACCAAATTGAATGGGTCAGCTCAGACTACCATCCACAGTGTTCAGTTCATCCCTCTGTTAGGATGGAAAAATCTATTGCTGAATGGTCAGTCTATATTCTACTTCCTTTTTAACAATAGTACATTCAGCTAAACACTTCTAATTCTGCAGGCATTCTTGCAGACTTAGAGAATCTCAGGAGAAAGAGACAACTGGACACAAAACAAGCTGGTCCATGATGTAGAAACATTTCCCCTGGGGATTTGACACCCTGACTCAAAAAAAATCCCAGAAAACTGGTAGAGAGTTTTCTTTGATATTTATAAAACTGAATGAGTTAATATTCAGATGATGTATATTTCACCTAAGACCTTAGCCTGAGTATTTTTAAGTAACCAGGCACATGTGAGTTCTGCAGACATCCAGTAAGAAAAATCAGGTCTGCGTAGGAATGAAGACAGTTGAATAAACACCCTTTGTCACAATTTTCACACATAAGATTCATAGCAAACAATTAAATTTAGTCCAGTTTCACTGAAACAATAGCGAGACAAATTTAAGCAAAATTTAATATTTACCTATTACCCAAGAAATAATGAGCATCTCCATCCATGAGAAACAGGATGTTTTCATCCTAAAAAGCTGTTTTACATTGTCTGTTGTTTCATTAGGTCGGAGTTTTGTGCCATCAAATCTGTCAGCTGCATTCATGACAAGCAGACCAAGAAAAATGGTAAAAGAAGCTGCATGGGCTACAAACTTCATAAATGGTCCACGCATTATCCTCCCCAGCTGCAACAGAAATTATGAAACAGAAGGGTATTGCATTGCTTTATTTCAAAATAAAAATGTATAAAAATCACAGTAACACAGAGAAGTATGCATTTCAGTAACACAAAGGAACAAATATTTAGAAAGGTTTATATACTATGATGACATGCTGACTTTCACCCTTAAAGTTTCCACTTCCTTGCTATTTTCAGAGGAACAATATATCAGTTTGACCATATTTATTTTTAACTTAGTGTTGTGAAATAATTCTGTAATTATTTGGGCACATCTATGCCTATAACAGGTAATCAAAAGAAACATTTATTATAGTTGTTGAATTTCGTTTTAATTTACAAGCTAGTTATCTTTATGAGGCAACAGAGAACATGAGGTTTTAAACACTTCCTGGGAGCACTGAATGATGAGTAGAAGTAAATTACTGCTAAAGAATTCTGTTTCCTGACTGATGTGATACTCAATTTAGCACAGTTATTATGCAGTTTTCCCAAATTATTTTCTTTTTTTGAAAAAAGTCTTGATGCCTCAAAAGTTTATGTTTATGGCACTCTGTATAGTGTCTTAGTTTTCTTTCTGACTCTTTCAATGGAAATGTCCTCAACTCTGTTATAACTAAGAGCAACTTAAAATGTTTTAGTCCAGCACTTAAAAACCTAAAAGTTTCAAACAAACTCAGAGAAGAACTTTTATTTAATTATTATTTTTTATTAACAATTAATTAATTAATTAAATTTTTTTATTTATTTAATTATTAACTTTTATTAATTATTTAGTTCATTTTTGTAAATGCCTGTATTAATAGCTAAAGTCTTAGCTTTTCTCGTATTTGGTAGCTATTTTATATTAAGACAGTATCTGTATCTGACAAATATTCATTGGAAAGAACTGAAAGCAAGCATCTCAGATCTCAGCTGAAAGAGAAATAAGGGAGGGGAAAGTAGAAAGGTAAATTATTTTTATTTGTGCTTTTGCCACACTTGTTTCAATATAAAAATTCAGAATTCTGCTGTCCTTACAGTCAGCTTTTACAGAAACATATGATAAGAGGATGCAGCCGAGGATGTGACAGTAAGGCCTCAGATTCAGAGAACATTAACAAAACCAAACAAATGTAAAAAGAAGATACTGCTAAAGGAACACTGTCAAGGTTATCAGGCAGAGAATTTGATCTTCTTTTTCCCTCATACTATTTTGCAAACTCATGTCATTCATTATATTTCCCACTCAATAAAATTAATATATTTTTATTAAATATTCTGCAACTTCCAGTTATTTTACATAACTACAAACAGAACAGGTAATCATACAATCATAGAATCATAGAATTGGCTGGGTTGGAAGGGACCTCAGAGATCATCGAGTCCAACCCTTTTACCACCGTTGCGGTTGCTAGACCATGGCACTGAGTGCCACATCCAGTCTCTTTTTAAATATCTCCAGGGATGGAGAATCCACTACTTCCCTGGGCAGCCCATTCCAATGCTTGATCACTCTCTCCGTAAAGAAATTCTTTCTAATATCTAACCTAAATTTCCCCTGGCACAACTTAAGACCATGCCCTCTTGTCTTGTTGAAAGTCGTCTGGCAAAAGAGACCAACGTCCACTCGGTTACAACCTCCTCTCAGGTAGTTGTAGACAGCGATGAGGTCTCCCCTGAGCCTCCTCTTCTCCAGGCTGAACAGCCCCAGCTCTCTCAGCCTCTCCTCATAGGGTCTGTGCTCGAGTCCCTTCACCAGCCTGGTTGCCCTCCTTTGGACCTGCTCCAGGACCTCGATATCCTTCCTAAACTGAGGGGCCCAGAACTGGACACAGTACTCGAGGTGTGGCCTCACCAGGGCTGAGTATAGGGGCAGAATCACTTCCTTGGACCTGCTGGCGACGCTGTTCCTGATCCAGGCCAGGATGCCATTGGCTTTCTTGGCCACCTGGGCACACTGCTGGCTCATGTTCAGCTTCCTGTCAATCCAGACTCCCAGGTCCCTTTCTGCCTGGCAAGCTTTTATTTCAAGTTAGGCATAAACAGTCATAAACAACACACAAGTAAAGAAGAGCTGGAAAATTATAAAATACCTTGACAGTGTCCTTTTAAAGGCACTATTCTTTTGTTCATAAAGATGGGTTAGGAAACAGAAGCCAGAAAGAAATAAAGGCAGAAAAGAATCAAAAATACTGAAGGGGTAATGTTACTATATGCCTTGATCAAAAAATACAAAATTTAAAATAGTGAACTCCTAGTGCCCTCACCTCCAACGGAGGTGAGGTAATATTCTCAAAAGAGAATATTATTTACATATATATATAGTAAAATCTCTCTGGAAGGACTGACTATGGTCAAACTGCTTACACAAATGCTGGAAGTTACGACATTGCCATGTAACAGCAATCCAATAAAATCTTGAAGTTACACTGACAAAATTTATAATTGCTTTATGAAGAAGATACATGTCAGAAAATACAAGTCAGGAAAAAAAAGAGCAACATGTAAAGAGAAGGCATAATCCTGCAATTTTGGAGTTTTCTATAAACCAGAGCCCTTACTTAATAAGGCTTCACTGTGCATTTTGACGTAATAAACTCCCTCCAATTGCACAAACCAAGGACATGATCTAAATGCTCTGAATCTCTTTTTAACTTATGTGAGTTTGTTTTGTTGTCTTTTGTTTCTGATTCTGTGCTATGGCCTTTGGTTTGCTATAGAGTTTTGGGGAGTGTTTTGTAGATTGGTTTAGATTAGGACAAAATATACAATTGTTACACTGTGGATCCTTCACCATGTATTTGTCATTATATAAGTTCATCTGAACTCACTGGTGACTGGAGTCAGTGAATCACATTACTCCTCCCTTGTGACTGCAGAAACAATCAGTATTGTGACATTATTGAGTATGGCATTAATAAAGAAACTATAAAACAGGACTGGGTAGAAGGTTTATCACACAGAAGAAAAGGCTAAATAACACACATACTTTTCTAGGAAGAAAAATTCCCCAGCTCCTCATTTATACTGGGCATAACATGCATCTTCTTTTCCTCTACTATGGAGGAATGTGTATAAGCCCCAGAACACCTGTCTAGAAAGCATGCAAGGACTTCCCAAGTTACTTCTCTAGAAACACCAACCCCAGGTGTCTGGGAACAGTGAAAGTAAACTCTATTTTCAATTCAGAGCCCTCATTTTGGCCAGGGACTGACTGAAATACTTATGAATTCATAAAGCTAAAAATCTAAATTCGAGTATAATTAGAACTGGACAGCACAGACATTAAAAATTTACAGATAGCAAAAAAAAAACCAAAACCAAACAAACCCAAAACATTTCAAAATGTCATGTATTCAATAGAACTCTAGAAGTTACACTGAATCACCCATTAGAAGTGAAGACTAAACAGTTCACAAAACTCTGAAGTGTCTCCATACAGATTGCTGGCTGAAACTCAAATAAGAGGCAATCTTAGCAGGATCTGATACCAGCTAATTCCCAACAAATTAACAGCCCTTTGTTCATGTATTTCTATGAAATTTCTTCCAAATCTCTCAATTCAGTATCCATGGTCCAAGTTCAAACTAACTTTCTCCTCATGAGGAAACTGGTTGCTCATACAGGTAACTGGCTTGCAAATGTCATCAAGAGATTTTGGCTTTTCTTAGAGATGTGGTATGAGAATACAAAGTATGCCAGAATAATTCTACTGAACTATATTATTGCCACAAATACTGTGAGCATTTTCTCTCTCTTCTGTCACTGTACACTGCAGTGCCAAACATGAAAAAATAATGAGTACTTTATTTTTTAAAAGAAGCTTATAAAATTCCATCAATCCATACGCAGAACAGACTGTTGACACAGATCATATTCTGTACTGAAGCCATCCTGTACTGAAATTAAACAGTGAATATTTTTGTCTTCAAAAAACAGAAGAATCACATCTCAATGTACAAGTAAAGAACAAGGTAAGAAATGGCAACTAGTGAAAAAAGTGGATTAGATTTTACATTTACAGAATATAATGAAAGAAAAAGCATTCAACTAATAAATGACATGATAAGATGATTAAATAGCAACAGAGAAATGAAATCTTAAAGGATTATGTCCCTTTAACCATGACTTTAAAAAGCTATTCTGAAATAGTTTTTTCAGGCTGTACAATAGTTCAAAATTACTTTAAGATACAATAAATCATCGAAAAAGGAAAATGACAAATAGACAACTCACTGCTATAGTTGAATCTCAAGGTCTGTTTTAAGACAAAGTATTCATAAAAATTCTAGTCACTATACAGAAAAGTGAAAATGATATAACTGATTTTTATTATCCAGACTGAAAGAAATGAAAAATAAGGCAAAACAAAAAAGACTCACCTTTCTTCTCTCAGAGAACAATAAAAAAACCCAAATCCCATAAAGACCCCAGCCCTCTCTTTCAGCCTTTCTCTTCCCTTGGAATCACTAAGTATGCACAGAATCTGACCTTCTAAAATCATGGATGTTACACAGCAACCTTTTGAATCTCAGTGCCTGGCAAGGTTATGGAGCAGAGCATCCTGGGGGCAATCACACAGCACCTACAGGATGGACAGGGGACCAGACCCAGCCAGCACAGGGTTAGGAAGGGCAGGTCCTGTCTGACCAACCTGATCTCCTTTTATCCTCAGGGGACCACCTGGTGGGTGAGGGGAAGGCTGTGGATGGAGTCTACCTGGACTTCAGTAATGCCTTTGACACCGTCTCCCACAGCATTCTCCTGGAAAAGCTGTCAGCCCAGGGCTCAGACAGGAGCACTCTGTGCTGGGTTAGGAACTGCTGGAGGCCACCAGAGAGTGGTGCTGAACGGTGCTGATCCAACTGGCAGCCGCTCACCAGTGGTGTTCCCCAGGGATCAGTGCTGGGACCAGTTCTGTTTAATATCTTCATTGATAATTTGGATGATGGGATTGACACTATTAGCAGATGACACTCTCTATGTTGGGGGGCAGTGTGGATCAGCTGGAAGGCAGGAGGGCTCTGCAGAGGGAATGGAATGGGAATGGAATGGGCTGCCCAGGGAGGTGGTGGATTCTCTGTCCCTGGAGGTTTTTAAGAAGAATCTGGATCATAGAATCACAGAATCATAGAATTGGCTGGGTTGGAAGGGACCTCAGAGATCATCAAGTCCAACCCTTTTACCACCATTGCGGTTGCTAGACTATGCCACTGAGTGCCACATCCAGTCTCTTTTTAAATATCTCCAGGGACGGAGAATCCACTACTTCAGTGGGCAGCCCATTCCAATGCCTGATAACCCTCTCCGTAAAGAAGTTCTTTCTAATATCTAACCTAAACTTCCCCTGGCACAACTTAAGACTGTGCCCTCTTGTCTTGTTGAAAGTCATCTGGCAAAAGAGACCAACACCCGCCTGGCTACAACCTCCTTCCAGGTAGTTGTAGAGAGCGATGAGGTCTCCCCTGAGCCTCCTCTTCTTTAGGCTGAACAGCCCCAGCTCTCTCAGCCTCTCCTCATAGGGTCTGTGCTCGAGTCCCTTCACCAGCCTGGTTGCCCTCCTTTGGACCTGCTCCAGGACCTCGATATCCTTCCTAAACTGAGGGGCCCAGAACTGGACACAGTACTCGAAGTGTGGCCTCACCAGGGCTGAATACAGGGGCAGAATCACTTCCTTGGACCTGCTGGCGACGCTGTTCCTGATGTGGCACTCAGTGCCATGGTCTGGTAACCATGGTGGTAGTGGATTAAGGGTTGGACTTGATGATCTCAGAGGTCCTTTCCAACCCTGATGATTCTGTGGTTCTGTGAATAATCCTTATAGGATCCCCTTTCTTCTCTCTAACATGCTCTCAAGGGAAAATTTCCAATAATGTCCATTTAAAATGAATAGTGAACAACTAAAACAAAGATTTAAAACAAAAGTCAGAGGGGACAGAGCTTGTAACCCATTTTCAGTGGAAAGACTTGGCATAGGACACATCATACCAAACAGATACAGTGTTAGCGTCCACATTTAAACAAAGCATTTTAAATGGGCTCAGGGGAAGCTGTGTGACTACTGTAAAAACCTTGTGAAATGCAAGGAGTATTGCTACTAAAAGCCTGCACAGTTCATTTTGACTTCTAGATAATTGATGATGATTGTTGTAATTTCTGACATTCATGTTTCAGTGGCTTGTAGCTGTTTATTTTTAACCATAAAAAATAACACTGCATTTGAAGAAATGGGAAAGGACAGTCCTCTGTTTCTGCATATTAAAGTAAGAAGTAAATGAAGAATAGTTTGACTCCTTGTTTCTTAATTACAGTTTTTACAAGACAACTCTTATTAACCATTGTAATTTAATTTAATATATGTATATTAATTTAATATATGTAAAACCCAATACACTGACCTGTCTTAATTACAACTATCAGAGCATGCTGCCTTGTAGCCAGTCCATTTTAACTCAGCTTTAAAATAACACATTTCTGTAATATTACTTAAGCATGTCTGTAATTTATATTCATGTTTCATCACTGCCTTACAGGAATCTACACAGAGATGACATAGGAGTTAATAATAGCCTATTAGAAGGTTTCACAGACTGACCTTACTGCAAGGAGCAATCCAGTAAGCCATTGATAGGAATGGCAGTCCTACTGCAACAGCAAGAACCACCAGGAACTTCACTGCCATGGTCTGCTGCCGTAAACCTGACAGATTCTCATACCAGATGGAAAGAAGTTGTTGCTGGCAGTTGGGATGTGCTACAAACTGTAAAAAAGATAAGGAGAACATCAAACACAAAAGGACCACAAAAAAATTATATTGCTATCAGAATATATTTTATTAAAATAATAGCTGTGCAAAGAACATTAAGAATGTGAGAACAGCAACATTTCAGCTTATATTCGAAGGAGCATTAACCAGAGTATAAGAAAAAGTTTTTTGATGAGCATAATCTCCCAGCATGCAGGGATGTTGCTATCAGCAACAATAAATCGATTAATTTAAAAAATTATTTTATTGACACTGTGTTCCATCACAAACTATTAGCTTCCATCTAAAGGTACTTAAAATTTAAATTTTATCTGAGCAAACACTACTTGTTTATGACATTTATAATCTACACGTTACTACCTCAGAAATTCTGAAACTTGAAGACTTTCTATTTGGCAAAGGAGGCTATGTAGCCTTTAGTTATGAAAGAAAGAATATGTCTAATTTTCAAATGCTAACAGCAAAAAGACCATTTTTTTTTTCAGATGGAATAAGAAAACAGCTGTCACTATTGCAGAAAATAAGAAATATTTACAGCTTCATTCTGGAATCTTTTCAACAAACTCTGCAAAACTCAGAAGTTTGGCCTATGACCTTCTTTTTTGTCAAAAACTCTGGAGAGTATAAGAAGCATCTTACAAAGGTACATATTAATAAAGAGCATAAACTTCATCTCATGAATAATTTCTCCCTGGTTCACACACACATCACCTGGTACTTTACATTAGTTATAATATTAACCCTTATTTCTGGTTAATTCACGGGTCTTGGTGCACATACTGACTCAGCTGGTTTCACTGAGTATTTTCCACATGCAGACCAGAGTATCAGACAGTAGAAATGCTAGCAAGCCAGAGGCAATAACTCCTGTATTCAACAGTGCCTGTAGCCTATTGTTCTTCAGAAGTGAGAACCACAGAACTGCTGCAACCAGCCATACAGATAAATACACATTTTCTGTGAGAGACTCAGTTTCAATTACTTTTCTCAGATTTTTGAGTAAGATACACCAGCTTGATGAAAATGTGTATCAATATATTATGCTGTGCACAAGACTGCTGCACAATACTTTGGTTTTCATGCAATCTTATACTTGTCCAGGCTGCAGAAGTAGTGCAAATTTCTTTTTCTTTTCTTTTGTCTTTTTTTTAGACTAAATTAGAACTAAAACCAAGTAAATATCTATAAATTTTGCACATAGCTACACATTTTCTTAAAGCCATTTCCCCTCATGCTCACTGTGACCTGTATCCAGCCTGCATGTGAGCTTCTTGACTTTACTGCAAGAATTCTTTTGTTTGCAAAATAGACTGCGCAGAGGGGCCCAAATCTTCCTTTAAGTGGCAGAGGCTACCAAAAGATTCACATTTAATGAAAGCACAATTTAGTATCACTATCATGACATATCTGTTTGATCAATGTAATTGCTTACTTTTTTAACTTCATACTTAATGGCAAGTTTTAAGCGGCTAAGGCTTGGACGACCACGTTCTCCATTACTGTGGCTCATCTCGACGTCACCATTCAAAATAGCTTCTACTTCTTCTGTATTTCTGCACAAATCAAGGAGTCCAACTACAAAATCCTTGCATTGCATAGACAATTTCTTGTAATCATTCTAGAAAACAAAAGAAGATTATCTGCTGTTTAAAGCGAACACATGGGAAATAGTTCTATATCCCAACTACAAATTTGTGAGAGTAAATAGGTGTTTTGCATCTTTTTATGTTTTGTTGCTTGGTTTTTTTCTGTTAGATAACAGCACTTCATTATCAGGCATCTACTTCCCCTGAATGTTCCCAAGGAGTAGGATTTGTCTCACCATTGTTACCATTACATTTGAGTTACTTCTCTAGAGCCAAATGAAAGTAAAAATAAATAAAATTGACTTTATACACATTTTAAAACCTTTATAAAATAATATATGATACAATGTTTATAAATATTTTAGATATTTATAGAAATATTTTAACAAATATTTTCTAGTGTATGACATATTTTAATGGCTATTTCAAGCTGAGATGAAAAGCATATAGGTAATTATATTCCTGTTCACTCACTCTCCAAAGTCTCAACAAATAGCTCACATGTAAAAAGCTGCACTGTAGAGATCTACAGTTCCAGTGTAGAAATCTCAACTGGACAAGAGAAGTATCCTACAGAGAGTGTTCATAAAACTTCCTAACCTTCTTCAGAATTACGTAAATATACTGAAATCTTCTTAGGACTTGAATTATTGTTGAAAATTTTATCTTTCTTATTTCCCATCATCTCTTCTAGCTTGCAAACACAATATGTGATTGCTGTTTTCCAACACTACCCTCAACAGCTGCTACAAATACCATTGTGATACCACATCTCTAACTTCTCTAGCTCAAATATCTCAAGACAGACTTCACTGTGGAAGCCAAAAAACTTTTCTACAACTGCAGGTTCAGTTACTTATTGCTTTAGTTACCAAATAGTCTTCTCAGCTACAGTTTTCCAAATACGTGTAAGGAAACCAGAAAAGGATATTTTCTTCATTGCAATCCATAGTTTGTTAACCACTCCTGACCTGCCCCTGTGTTTGGGTCATAAAAGAAGGATGTAACTAAACAGATAGGGAGTTACCTGGTTACAGATACAGATGTAGATCTAAAGCTTGAAAATGGGTACAGATGTCTGTTCATTTTGTCTTGACTTCATGTTCAAAGAATCTTTCCATGAATGCTTTTATTACAGTGACACATTTCCCCCTCTCCTGGTCTGTTCTTCACAGCACTTCCCCTTCTCCCACTTTCAGTCTCTGTTTCATGCCTTCTTTTCAATAATTTCCTTCATACTCACTGCCATCTAATGCACATCCTGGACAAGAAGCCACTATTTTGGGTATATGGAATCTCCTAATTTATTTGCCAAGGGTGTACTTCATGCATGTTTGGGCTTTATTACCTACCTCACAACAATATCAGTTTATTACTTGGGTATATTAAAGGACTGCATCAAAATTTTACATTTTGCTTTACTTAGATAGATGCAAAGATTAACAAACAAATAGTTATAGACATTATTGTGTGTCTACATAAAGCTGCTAGTGATTTATTTTTTTAATAACGTAATGTAAGCAAGATAGCTCAGATGTGTCATAAGAGAAAAGGAACTTAAATGTTATTTTTCTACAAAGACAACAGAAGCCAAATACCAAAACTAACAATTTCATGACATGCTCTATACTTTATTACTGTACTATTTATTTTCCTTCTCTTCAGAAGGATAACAATAGAGATAAAACAAAGTCATGACTTCTTGGAAATACAGAAAGACATTTTATGAGAGTAATTTATCACTTTCTGTTTGGCTTTGATTTTTGTAGCAGTAGCTAAGATAAGATTCATTATTCAATCATTTTAATACAGAAATGTCCTTCTCAAAATTCAGGGAAAAGTAGCCATTTGAAATTCACAAGGGAACAACATTGAGACAGCCTATGCACCCTTCTAAGACTAGGGTTGTATACATGAAAAATAAAACAGAAAATCAGATTTGAGATTATAAATTGAATTTTCCTTCTCATCAGAAAAGCAAACTCAGATGACCTTATTATAGGCATTAATCTAAAGCAAACATTAACACAGCTATGTTAAATTTAAAAATAGATTTTCCACTCAATCCCATTAAACAATAAACCAGTCTGTTGCCATGATAGCTTCAGTGGACTTTGTGCTAAATGCAAATCTTATCCATTTTGAAAGGCACTAGGACACAGCTGTCCATCCCAAAACTTCAGGCTACACCTCTGCAGGACATTTTTCAGATGTGTGCATCCTTATGGACATAGTAGAGATACTAACTTTAGGGTGGGCAAACAATTTAAATGACAGAAAATATCTTTTGAAGAAAATTGACAGTCCCCCAGAAGAAAGATACTCACCTTTGTCATAAAAAGCTAAATTAAATACTGTTCAGAAAATCCTGAAAGTCTCAGAATTAATCAGGAAACCTGATTTACCTGTTTGCTTGGTTCAGAAATATTCCTACACTATGCTTGACACAGCTGTCCAGTTAGTCTTCTTTCAGAAGTCATCTTGTACTTTTTTGTATTGTTACTCCTTAAAAAAGACTAATCCTCCAAACCACTTGTAAAAACAATACCCACAACCAGATGCGACAGATCTATAATACTAGATGACACTGCTACAGGGGTTTGAAACAAAGAAGCCTATTCCAGAGAATACTGGTTTCTACTGATTATGGCTCCCAGTCAACAATCAGCCTGACAAAATAAGTGACTTCTAAAATAGTGTACTAACAGAAGGTTAAGTTTTCATTTAGGTAAGGGTATAAATACCTTAAATGGCTCAGGCAAACCCTAGGTGGAGCTAAAGATTTGTCATGTCCAGCTTATCTGTACACTCAAAATATATGGGTTTTAATTACAGTAACAGGTGTAACACATTTTTTTTCAAGAAACACGTTTTTACTGGACTACACTATTCAAATAATTGCAAACTCATAAAATATAGTAAGGGTAACACCTTTTAAATAAATTGCTGTGAGCAGGGATATGAGCTTGCAGGAACATAAACAAGCCCCAGCTCAGTGAGGATGACAGGGGCCGTTTCCTGCAACGTGCACACACAAGCTTTGTATTGCCTGCACTGAACCCAAGCCAGGGTCAATTTCCAAGCATCAATTTCTCAGTCAGTTCCCCAGCCTCTCTAAATGCTATAAATGCCATCAATAGTGTAAATGTCACCTCTTGCCAATGCATGTATAAATTTACTCCATGGTCTTTAATATTTACTCAGGACCAGCACATTATTTTAGTACCTACTAAATCATTCCCAAAAGACCTGTAAGTTGCCAACTGCCTACTCCTGGTGAAACCTGAAATTAAAGGAGAGATTAATTTTGGTGTTGCCTTGTGCTCCTACTCCTCACCTCCACACTCCATACTCCAAAGAGTACCTATGTCCCCAGCAGAGCTTGTCTGATTAACATCCAGCAGTAGGGAGCTGCTCTGTCTCTTGTCCACCCTCCTGTTTCTGCTGAGGGACAAGAACCCTGTCACAATCCCTGTTACAGTACTACACTACACTAGAAGTGAAGCTCTCATTTTAGAGAAGGTAACTGAGACAAAAGAGGAAGTAAAAAACCCAAAAGTCACTCAGGGATAAGCCTGGTCCTTCAGCGCTGAGGAAGGATCTCTACATGGTGCCTCAGGGCAGGATGCAGAAACCTTCTGTCTGAACCAGCCCACCTAATCTCACCTTTCATCTCACCAATTGTGTACTGCAACATACATTTGAGGATGGAGATTTGAAGATCCTGATGATGATTTTATTTACCATTATAGTAAACTTACCTTGTGTCACTCTAACAATGGCAAAGAGAGCTATACAGTCCCTACAAATCAGACATGCTGTTTATTTCAATAGAGTTGTGACCTTAACAGCCTGCGTTTATGGCTTACAAAAGATATTCTTCTGTCCTGTTCTAAATTTACTCCCCTTTAAGGTAATCAAGTCCTTTTCACATCCTCAACAGATGACATAGGGAAAGAAAGAGTAGTTATGTGGTTTCAATACTGTTCTCTGAACTGTACAAGAAAGCAGTGAGTGAAATCTCAGTCCACTGAGATCCTACTGATTTCTGCCAGGAATTTCATGAGGAAGAATTTAATTGTCAGCATTAAGCTGAAATGGTCTTCCCAGCATTTTGAGTCACTGATATAAATAAAAATTATCCACTGCTCCTACTCCAGTTGCTGAGCTATTGTTTCTAAAATCTCCTTGCACATTCCTCCTCCATTCTTCTCTCTGCAAAAAATATTTCAGCTTCTTGGAGCAGATTTCACGAAGATACACATATGAGCAAGAGTCAGGTGTAATAAATTCTGAATCTCAGCATCTAAGCTCAGGTTGGCTGAGCAGAGACAGGTTTGTGGCCTTGCAAACTGTGACACTGCTAAGATTAACATTAAATATTGATCATTGCAACTTCAAACTCTTCCTAACATAGCGCTGGAAATTATTCTCTTAATGTTTTGAAGAGAGTTTGATATCATGAAGTCTACATATCCTTCTCTGTCACAGGAGTATCATATACCAGCATCTTCTTTCAACAGTCCCAAGGGTAAATCAAGTCCAAGTGATTTTAGGTAACCTAAGTCATAATTAACACTGACAATCTTTGCACAAGGCCTGACTTTGCATTTACTGAGAGCAAAAAGTTTACATTCTCACTGTCTTTAACAAAAACTGTGGTAATTTTTTCATAGGTTATGCACCATTGTACCTACATAACAAAACAAGAAAAAAGCTAAATAAAGAAAGTTCATGCTTCCTTGAAACTCTGGGTCTCAACTATTTTTTTTTTTTTTTTCAAAATCATGGATTTGTGAAACAGTAAAAATTCTATTTTGCACTAAGTTTTTTATTTCACAGAGTCCACATATAACTTAGTGCAAATCGGTAGAAGAGATTAATAGAACACCAGAGAAAAGCAGCACAAAATAGAGAAGGAAAAGGACACTATTTAGAGTCCTTTTTGTGAATAAGGGCAAAACATTCAGAGTGAGAAAGCTTTCAGTCCAACTGTGAGAAAATGAGAATTTATGAGGTTTTAACAGAATCATGCAATTAGTTTTGCAAAAGTGACTGAACTGTACTAATTTCATCTTCACTTCTCCCTGTGCTGAGCTTACTTCACCCATGGGTTTGAAGGGACTCCTTTACTGCCTGATAGAAAGTGGAAAATGAGTTCATTGGCACATTTTACATAAGAAGCATGAATTGGAATCAGCACAGAGCAGTAAACTGTTCCTAAAAATTGAAATCTTCCATTTATTAAACAATTACATATTTTTCCACCTTATCCTGCTGATTTTATGAAGATGTTGATCTCTCACTACTCAAGGAATGGGAGAAAGATCTTTCATTGAACTTTGCAATTCTGTGAGTCAGAATTAGTATCACTCTACTCACCTTAAACTCTTTTTCAATGTTGGCAAGCACGGCCAGCTCATTGCTGAGCTCTAAGGCAGTCATTACAGGGTCTTCACTGGATAAAGACAGATAAGCAGGGCTGGCCAGACCTTTGTAGGCATTGATTCTGGATCTAGAATGGCTGAAAGAGTCATGTTTTTGTTTCTGATTGCACTCACTGCACTTGCAGAAATAGTCATGTGGCCTATCAATCCGAGCTCCTTTTCTCAGCAGAGTGTGGACAATCTCATACTCGTGACAGTGAGCAGCGAGAATGATGGGGGTCACATCATGGGAGAAGCGTGTCCCATCTTCATCGTATGCATAGAAGTCATCGTGCTGGAGCTCTGACTGGCTGGGACTCAGTGTGAGCCTCTTGCCTTCAGCAAATGCGGGGTGGCTTAGGATGGCTTCCACGATCCGAACATAACCTTTGCTGATAGCCAGAAGCAAAGCATCCCCAACCCGAGACAGGTTCTCCTTCTTCAGCAGAAGTTCCGTGATCTCCAGGTGCTCATTGGCTACTGCCAGCTGCAAGGCATTCTGCCCCATGTAGTCCACACAGTTGACATTGAGTGAAGGACATTCTTCCAGCATTTTGCGAACCACTGGAATATTCCCATATTCTGCTGCATCCAAAAAACGTTCCTCCTCCAGGGAAAGGCTGGTGGAGTGGTCATTAAACATGTAGGCAGGGCCCCTGCTGGCCTGCCTCCTGCCCTTCTCCCGGAGGATTGTCTGTCGGCGTAGGGCCTGCCTGTTCTCATTGCCTCGCCTGAGAGGAAACAGAGAAATTATTAGTTCTGTTTTATGCAAGAGCATATCTATTTTAAATAGAATTAAATATTTCCTGGCTGGCATTTGAATATTTTAAGTAAACTAAATAATTAAATTAAATATTTTATGCAATAGTTGCAGGTAGGTATAACAGTTTGCATCATTTAGATTGCTTTGGTATTATATAGTCATCCTCCTAATTGACTTATATTTGACTTGTGTTCTATTTTCCTACTTCTTTCACAGTAAAAGCTACAGTGCTCTTTGAATTCCATAGGGCTAAGCAAATTTGGGTAGCAAAACTTGTAAAAATCCACCTCTGCCTGAGAAGCCACTGTGTAATTTAGCTCTTGGCTTGAATGAACTGTTACAGTAAGATTTTTTTGCAGTATCCGTTCCTCAGTTTCTCCTGATTTTTTTTCTTCATGTCAAATGTAAGCATAATCACAGTAACAAAATGAAGTGTTATTTTTCAAAAAAATTGTGCTTCTTTTCAGTGTTTGCTTTGGAGTCAGAGAACTCCAACCGAAATGCAATAGCAGGACATGTTTTATAGCATGGTAATCATGTCTCGTAATTTCCAGATTCCAGTGCAATTAATGAAATTAAAGAAAAATTCTATTACATCCTGATCAGTCCTGAAGCCATGAAGTGTTAAGCCCCTTCCATAGACCTTTGCTCAATAAAAGCCATTAGAGGTGCTCTTATTTTCTCAATGCAAGTTTTACAGCTGAATCAAATGGCAGCAGAAGCAGGCAATGAGTAAGGTGGCCAGTGTAAACCATGTACTGACCTTTAAACTACTTCTTATATTTAGCAAAGGACAGGCTTTAAAAGACTGTAATTAACATAAGCATATGTCAATATATCAGCAACTTATCTGTACTTCTACCAAGTACAGATACTAATCATGGCTACTGCAATTTCCCTCTCCATGGCCTCTCCAAACTATGAGATGCGGTTACCAACTTGCAACAAAAGTCATTGAAGTATCTCTCATATTTGAGACACCTACAGCATCCATGCTCCATCCACTTTATTTCACCCCAAGTGAAAGACCCAAACCACCATGTTTCAAAAAAAACAGCTGTTATTTTGTTCCAGATGGTATCATCGGTCCATCTCCTTCAATCCTTGCTTACTCCATCAGTTTCTCTCCCATTCGTTCCATATGTGCTGCAACTCTGTATGTGAAAGCTTTTCCTGCTAATATGTCTACCCCAAAAGTTGTGCTGCATCTCCTACATCTACATCACATGAGAAGTGTTCAGAAAGCCCAAGTTTATTTCAGTCTCTCCAATTCCTATAGTCAGTAAAGGCAGACACCTTGAAACCAGGATTCAGAGCTGGAACTCCAACACCTCGTATATTATGTACTGCAAACAGGAAGTTTAGGATCATTAACATAATATGTTATATTTATGCTAGCCTAAGATAAATAGCCTAAATTTCCCCACATTTGCTCAATGCATAATAACACTTCTCTACTTCTTATCCTTGAGATTCTCACTTTCAGCAAAAACACTGAGGAAATTACATATATGCATGCAAAGTATAACAGAGTTAGGAAAGCTAAAATTTAGCTGGAGTTAAAAGAAAATTATGTAAATCCAGCAAAAAATGTCTTATGAAAGTACACTAGAAGCAATAGGTCAATGCATTCTTTGCCTCAGTTTTCACCAGCATAGTCCCCAGGGGAGTGCAAAGTGACTGGGGAAATTTTTACTCATAGATTTTCCAACTTTCTTAGCCCTCCATCGTAAGTTTGGAGTAAGTTAATTGTTAACTTCCAGTAGCACAATAATCTGAAATGCAGAAACTCTCCTACTGAACAGCACAATGGAAAATTCTCATTTATGCTGAACTGCTTCTTTCCTCACCATCTATACAGTGTGGTAGTGCAAACCCACCCTGGGCTATGTTAAAATGTCAGGACCAGCTGACATTTTATTCCTGTCCTGGGTACAAGCACAGTGAGTTGGGACAACTTCGCACTCCCTAGCTGCACCTGAAACTCCTCTTGCCTGGGAAACATACCTGAGATTCTTCCAGCCTGGTTCGTAGCCCATTCTGAAAGGTGCCAAGATTACCTGACAAAAATGATGGCCACAATGAAAAAGTACTGACCAAAGTCAATCATCTGGAGGTCCCATAAATAGGGATCCTAAATGAGGTCCTTTAAGCTCTCTGGGATTGCAGCAGGCTGTGACCCAACATCTGCCCCTGAGCTGGGATGCCCCTCGGGGCAGATTTCACAAGGTCCACGGACTGTCCACTGAAAAATGCTGATGGATTCAAAGATGTTCTGCTGCTAGATGCCAACTAAGGAAAAGAGTGAGCACCTATAACTAGATTTCACTAGCTTTGCATCATGGCTTAACCTCTATGTCTGTGTGTGTGCAATATATAATAGTTTGTAGATTACTGTTTCATTAATTTTTGCTAGCAAATTGCATGACCTGATCTTGTGATTTATTGTCATAGTGTTAATAAATCTTAAATTGCTGTTCCCATAAAGCTACACAAGGCCCATAACCACATGCTGAGTCACTGCCACTGAAACCCCTGTGCCTAACTCCCTTAGATATAAACTGTTGACATAGCCTGGGACTTAGTCTGGATCCAGCCACACCTGGACTACTCTGCAATGGATTTCAGAAAGCAACAGGGTCTCCTCCAAAACTTGTGATCAGCAGGAAGACCTCCCTTCTCCTTTTTCCCTGGCCCCTGGGTAAATCACTCCACTTGATTCTGACCTGATTTTCCTCTATGTGAATCATTGCCACTGATTCCTCTGGAAATCATTCTGGACGAATTCTGACTTTATTTCCCTTTGTGTATTCTCCCATGATATAACAGAAAGAACCTTGCTGTCAAAGACTGTTAAGTCACACTTACATGGTCATATTAAAATCACTTTTGCTAATATCTTTCATGGTGATTCTTCATGTGAATTTAATCTCTCTCCTCTGCAACATGAAGTAAAGGTCTACTGCTAAACATTATTTAAATAATTTATGGTGAAATTATTTAAACAGATAATAAATTAAGTCCATTGAAAACTCATATTTTTTTTAAACTCCTTGGAAAAAATAAAGATATATTCAGTCTAGATTCAGATCTGACTTAAACTAAGTGACAATATCATTGATTCAAAATATATAATTTCATGCACCCTGCAAGCCTAATCCAGTATAAAATTATTTTGCTAGGATTTGATCTTTATACAAGGAAACAAATCCTGCAACAAGATCACATGCATTATTTTTTCCTCAGATATTAACATCTTCATCTAACCAGCCAAAAACTGCACTTCATTAAAGACTTTCTCTTTGATTTTTTTTCTCTTTGATTTGATAACCAGTAATATTTGTATTCCATCAACACATTCAGTATGATTTAGCAAAACAAAGACTAATCATTACTAGTGAAGAGCACTTAGAATTAGCTTGCTTGTCCAGTAGCATTTCTTCTCTCCTTGCCTGTATTTAGAGGAATTTCACTGCTTAAGTGGGAGATTAGGTACAAACACTCTCTAAACAGTAGCTTGTCTTCTGCAGCAGAACTTATTTCAGAATTAAAGAGTTTTGCATTGTTTGATGGACAGATGTCTGATGCAGAGCTCTAGAATGTGTAACCCATTTTCCCAGCATCAGTACGTGTTTTATATGTATGGAAGAAATTTCCTGTTTTGCCAAATTGCAGTCACAGTTGATGAAAGTTAAGTGTCTGTAGTTAAAATTTATCTAATTGTTAAAATACATTTAATTATGAAAGCAAATTGTTCTCTTTATTACACCTGTTTAATTAGATACAAACTGTAAGTATTAATTCAGGAGAATGTTAAGAATAGTATAAGATACTTCACTGGCTCCAAGAGCAGGGAAAGGAATTTGATAATCCAGAGAACTATGTTCGTTCCTGTTATATTCTGATGTTCTTATATTTATTTCACCATTACTAGGGTCTTTTCAGTCCATTTTTTATCAAAAAGGTTCCCATTAGCACCCACAGTCACAGATTCTGGTTACATAAAACTTAAAGCCACTTGAAATCTCAACTTTCCCAGACTACTGAACAGCTGTTGGCTGCAACTGGTAATTGCTGTGCCTCAGGGGAAATGCCCTTACTTACTACTACTTATTGTCCAAGAGCCAGCATGGCCAAGCCTTGATACAGTCATCATTTTGGATACCATACCACGAAGGAGTTCTACAAAATACAAAATCAAACAGAGCAGTAGGGGTCACATAATCTCCACTGTATTTTCCACTTCAAGAAAAATAAGGTTGATTTTGTGGATTATAAAGGGTGGTATTCCACTCAACTTACTTCTACCATAGAAACAGCAGGATTCTAGCTTGAATGAGTCATCTTGGTCTACTTTTTAGCTAAAGGAAAGAAAGCTAATTTTCCTGTCTAGCTTTAATATTTACTATATGACAGCATACATTTTCATATGGAGCACATATATTTTTCATTGTTTAAAAAAAGAATCTTTCCTGATTAGATGAAACTATGGCCTCCTTTAATATACATAATTTAGTAGGAAGGTAGACCACAGCACAATGACAGAATCAAATCCTTTATAAGTCCAGATACCATGTCAAACAATTCCCATTAAAATACCAGGCTTTGTCTTAAAAGAAATGGCTGTCTTGCTGAAATTTTATTTTCTCTCACTAATCCCACTGAAAGACTAATCCAGAATTTGATTGTTCTAGCAATTAGGAACATTAATCTAATTTTAAGCCTAAATTTAATAACAGCCAATTTATATCTGTTTGGTTTTGTTTAGGAAGCAGAATTGTGTTCCCATTCAAGTAGCACCCCTGACACTGGTTACCCACAACACGCAAACCTGTAGCAACCATGTCCCCTCCCTGCCCTCACTTTGCTGAGCTCAGTCCAGCTCATCTCACTTCCTGAGATGAGCTTCCATGCAGTTCAACCTCTCACAGAAAAAAATCCCACTTGAATACAACTTGTTAAAAAATCTACAGAAAATCCATTTGTCAGGTTTGAAGCAAACCGACCAGCAGTCATTTTGTTTTAAAATGTCCATCTTTGGCTGTGTCTCTGGTGCTTTTACATCTAAGGAATCCTCTAGGCTTTACAGAGTCCTCTGTGAGCCAGAGAAGCTCAGCCTTTGCTGAATTTCCTTAATCAGGAGTCAGACAGTGAGGCTCTGATTTATGAACTGAAAGAACTGTGCTGAAAGATCAACCTTCAACTCATTTTGAGGATGCAGACTTTCTTTACAGTGAGTTATGGAACCAGGAAAGTTTGTGTGTGGGAAACTGTGGGCATCCACAGTATTATAATCCAAAGTAAAAGCTTCTTTAGCAGTGTCTGCAATAGCTGCTAGAC
Source organism: Calypte anna (assembly GCF_003957555.1). Lineage (NCBI taxonomy): Eukaryota > Metazoa > Chordata > Aves > Apodiformes > Trochilidae > Calypte > Calypte anna. Next base: position 184,651,360 of record NC_044244.1, on the reverse strand, counting down.
AAGCCCGCATAGTGACAGGATATCTTTCTTTGCTTTTCCCTTTACTCATGTTAAAGGGTTAATCATCCTCTAAATTTCCTGCCTATGAGTATTCTGTTAATTCATTTAAACTTGATGTTTGGCTTACCTTCAAAAATTTATTACCTCTGAAAGAAGACTATACAACTTCTTTGGAAATTAGAACGTATAAACTCAGAAAATTCAGTTGTGCTTCTGTCTTTGTGACCATGAATTAGTAAGAGACAGTATGCTGAAGTTCCCTATTTGTGTATATGAATGCAAAAACAGACATGATACCTGTAGTTCTCAAGAAAAGAAAATCAAGGTATCCTCATGGATACTGCCAGCAAATTTACAGGCTGCAAGTATGGAGAGAAAAAAGGGGACTGAGGCAGCTGCCAGCATCCAAAAGAAAAACATTTGAAATACTCTCAGAGCAAAGTAAATGGAGAAAGTAGAACTGTGAAAACTGGCCCGCTATTAAGAGTGACAATTGTAGCCGGAAAGGAGTCTCTTGTCCGGGATTGAAGCGTCGATACGATGGTATAGACTTGTAGGATGTGATCCGAGTTTACTGCCCACAGTGTGGAACTAGCGAAGATGGTTTGCTGCTATGGAAGCAACCAGCCACTCTCTAAGCTAGCTCTAGAATGAGCTACCTCAGTGGCTGTGAGCCTCACTATTTATTGGCCCCATGGTCTTGCTCATGCTCCATAGGGGCCCTGCCCTGGCTGGGCACAGGTGGAGTTGATAGCAGCTCACACCCACTTCTTGATGATCAGAGGCACCTGGTCGCTCTGTTCCACTACAGACAATAGCATCCACTGCTTGTTGATAACATCCATTTTGGTATCAATATCCTTGGGTCCCACATAACCCTTAGAAGCTGGTGCTAAAATATACAAAGTGCTCTTCTAAGTAACAAGCCAAAACCAGCTGTGGACATTTACAATAAAATTTCTAAATAACCAACAAGTAACTGCATTAGAAGTGAGAAAAGGCCATAATGAACATCCCTTAAATATTTCATTTTGCAGCACTTGAGAGGTACAAATAAGAGTTTTTATCAGAAGATAAACATCTAACACTAAGTATGAAATATGTCATCCTTAAGACTGCTCCTTGAAATTATGTTGAAAATTAATGTGTTTTCTGGGACTGCCTTGGAGGCACTTCTAAGACCTGGACTGTCCTAGCTTTTTGTTTGCACAATGTTGAAAAGTGTTTTCTCCAAGTTGAATTATTATGTTGTGCAAATGTTTTTGTACAGAAGCAGCTAAAAACAATTCAGTTTCAGTGAGCATTTCTTTGTAAAGGACTTGGTGAAAAGTTCACATCTGATGATGTGAACCTGGAAGGTTGGTATTCTGCAAAACATTTTCTTCAGGAATCACAAAAGTTTTTCTCTCTCCCCTGGAAGTAGTTCAGCAGCTATTTAACAGTTGATGGAGATGAATCACACAACACAGGGCAAGCAACCATTTCCCAGGCTCCTAATTTCATTTGTCATTCTCCCTACATCTTAACCTGCTCTTTTGTTCCAGCAATAGAACTGATGGCTTATTACTGATTAGGCAGCTCCCCATCACTGAAAGAAACAATTTTAGGTAAGCAGAAAAGTCTAAAGAAATTATTACAAAAATAGTCTCTGGAGAACACTTGTCCAAGGAGGAAAGGAAACCTGGAAGACTGCAACTGAGTCTGGTTAAAGGAGATTTATCAGAAACAACAAATAAAACATTGGAGTACTCTTGACTGTTTGAAGCTTTTAAACAGCGAAGTGAGATTCTATCCTAAGAATAAAAAAAAACAGAGGAGTGCTTTACTAGCCCAGAACCTGTTACATATTGGGGCAATTATTGAAAAACTGAATTGCTATTTTCCAGTACTTGATTTTACTCAAAGTTATATCTAGCTATACCTGCAAAACCAGACCCTTTATATTTAATACACAGCCACTTAAACATATTTTCCATAACCATAAAAACTGTTGAATAAATTCACCTTTTAAAATGTAGATTAATTTAAGTGTGATTTCCTAGTTTCACGGATTATGTGATCAATGTGCTACTCTGAAGTAATTTAAAGTCAGAAAATGTTTCTTTACAGGCTGCTCTTTGCACAAGGTGGCAGAGAATATCAATGTGCACCCACCAGAGGGAACTCCTTACCAAGCCTGGCACCTGGTAACACCAGGGCTCCCCTCTATATCCAATTTAGCAATATAAAAATGTTTAGCTCTAAGTTCGTTACATGAGTTTTGGGATGTACCTTTTGGTGGCCACTGCATAATTTTGTCACATCACCTATGCCTTTGGACATAGACCATCCAAAATTTAATGGTTTTATCAGCAGTAAAACAAAGATTAAAAGTCACAATAATTCAAGTTAATGCTAGCATTTTAGCTACAAAATTGGGGAAAAATTATAGAAGCAAATGAAATATAAGGTATGACTAAGCACAGACTTAACAGCTGGCTACTTTACTGATTTTTAATTCTTACATGGAATAACTAAAGTACTTCAGAGCCTTCACTGACATATGTTTTACAGAGATATCCCACTTCCAGCATATTCTGAGGGATGTGTTAAATCCTTTCTCTACCCTTGCAGTCTTATGCATAGCCATTTTCAGATCAAGTATGTTAGCCACAGTTTTGCAGGTTCCTGTATGCCTTTGGAGCTGTGGCTTAAACAATTTGTACAGGTCTAGCTGAGCTTGCATGTTTTGCAAAACTGAATGTCCTGTGTCTTCCTCACTCCTCCGTTACTAAGCACTGTCTAACTTGTCACTGCAACTGATGGTTCTTTCTGAGGTTCCTTCTGTTATGGCTGAAAACTATTTCCTCTTTTGGAAATTTAGTCATCTGGACAAGTGTTTGCTGTCCAGCTCAAGCCATGTCTTTTACAGAGTTATTAATACTGTACAGTCTATGTGCTATGCAAGCAGTCATCATGCTCACCATCTCTGGGGGGTTCCCAGCATTCATTACTCACCTCAATACAGATGACTGTCAGTAGCTGCTGTCAGGAAGACAACTGTAGATAGCAACACGTAGGTGACTGGCTGCCTCAGGCAAGCTTCATCTTTCCACTAATTATCACTGGGATTTCTCTGTTAAGAAGCTATTGCAGTTTCCAGTTTAAAAACAGAGGGATTTAATTTATCTGAGGTGGTAATCTAGGATCCATTTGATCACCTAGGTATGAGTACACTGAAGAGGTCTACCTAGTTCATATTAGATCCACCACTAAAATTTCTCTCACTCTACAAATGTCACATCTTTCTTTAATAGTCTTTAATTATTAATATAAAACCATTCTGGATGAATTGCAGCTTAAATCACTAAAGCTAACAAATCATATTTTTTGAAAGGACGCTAAAACATTGCCCAGATAGAATGATCAAAATCAATACAAGGGCTGTAACAAAACCACAGCTGACTGTCTGTGACAAACATGTCTCTATAAACAAAACATTATTACATTAGTAATGAAGTAGCAGACAGCAACAAGATAGTCCTTGTTATTTTCTCCCAGTTCCTTAGGAACAAAGTGACATGTTCAAGTAAAAGCAAAATCCATTTAGATCTCTAGAATGTTGTGCTACTGTGTAGTATGTGCTCTAGTGCTGTGTTCCACTGGTTATAAATACAAACACTTAAAATAGAGCTTGGATACTTGTACCAATGCTAAAACTGCATACAAACAAATCAAACTTCTATTATATACAAACAGCTTCATCTTGGTACTCCCTTGTTGGAAACTAAGATGCTTAAAGAGAAACTCTTTCAAATCATCAATTACAGATAAGGTTCCACCTCTCCAAATCACATCTGGTGACATAAAAAGCTGATCCTGTAGAGATGGAGAGATAAATGCAGGGTTTTTTATTTTTTTTTTTAACTTCAAAAGAATTAAAGCTGGTTTCTATTCAGTGGAAAAATTTCATTCAGTCGTAACATATATGGGACGGTAGTTTTGCTGACTGCTCAGTAAATTAGGTCACGATGTTGTTTCATGTGCATTCCTGCAGAAGGACTCCCAACCCTCTGCTCTGCTTTGGCTGCTCGTTGGTGCTCTCACCATATCATTTGCTGTTTTGACATATGTGCTGGGAAAACTCCAGGTTGACCCAAACCAAGAAGCTTATCTAAATTAATATTAAAATTTATGAAAAAAAATTACATTAAAAACCTATGTACTCTTAAGTCCATCTTTCCAACCCAGTTTATCATACAGATGCAAACACTTGTGCTGGCCCATGGCAGGAGGCAGTGTGAGGAGAGGAATCAGTGGCAGGGAGTGAGAAGATTTGGAAATTTGATTCTTGTGGTGAGAGTGGTTGTTAAAGTCACTCCAAAGTGTGTGGAAATCTATAGACTAAAGCTACTTAATAGAAGCCTACAGTAATACTGGTCCATGCCACAGACAACCATCTGCTGAATTGCTCAGTATGACTTTGTTGCTTCCTTGTGGTCTTCCTCTGTCCACTGAACAACCCTGCCTGTTTTGCTTCATAATATATTTATGTTGTGAGTCCTATCAGTTGGAACAATAGGCTCTGATGCAAAAAAACAGGTGGTTTTTTTCAATCAAGTTTGTGCTCATTCATCAAGTGATAGATGGAGAGATGATCTATATATGATGATGATGATCAAGCGAATAGAGAGGTGATCTAGAAAACAGGTGGAAAGCAGAATAGACAATGTAATTTTATGTGGATTTTCTCTATCAAGATCCATGTGTTGTCACTGCTTATGTCACAGCTGCATAAACAGAGCCTGGGTATGTTATTCATGTTTATATTCATATTTATATCAGTAACAATTCAGCTGATCTGCATTAAACCTTGAAAGCAACCACATCTCTAGTTTTAGTGAACAATGAACAGAAAACCAGTTGAAACCTATGGGTCCAGAAGTGTCACAATATTTTTTGAGCATTTAATGCTTTATTATTTACTCACTGCCTACAGTTCAAAAATGCAGATTCTTGTGGTCCTCTGTCTGACTCCCTGCCCACAGGACTGCTCACACACAGCTCCCTTGCTCAGATCTCTTGAGTTATCATAAGGCACCTACAGAACTTCTGCTGCTGAGAGTCTCAGGGACTGGTTGGGAGCCTAGGAAGAGCAAAGCCCATTTACACAAATGCACACACAGACTTTCCCCCTAGAGAGCAGATGCCAGTGAACTGACTGAACAGCAAATTTAAAACTATTCAGTGCTGTGCTTCTGTGCCTTAATGTGTGTATTTTCCTTCTGTCATTTCTTCTCTGATTTTGACCACTCCTAGGCACGTTTTTAAGTCTACTTGGAGGGAGAGCTGATGACCTACACTGCCTGTTCTCCTTTTTTTTTTTTTTTTTCAAGAAATAAATCAGATCCTGTAACTCTTCTCTACAAAGGAACAGAAGAAAATTGACCAGTGAAGAAATTAGCATGTAAATGCTGCTAGTATGCAGAACGTGCCACACAATGGTATGGGTGCTAAAAGTTTAGCTGTTCTTAGCAGCCTTTAGTAACAGCATCTTACAGAGTATACCATTTTCTTGCTAGAACAGGCAGATTTGTGGGAAACTGCACAAAGGGACAAGAAAAAGTCCTGGTTGAATACTGTTGATCAAAAAAGAAAAAAATGGAAAGGAGAAAGAAGACTTGAGCAGTGCTGGGGAAAGATATATTTAAATTATGCCTCAGATATGGCCAGTTGTCCTATTATGGTCCTGAAGCATGAGTCTTCTGATAACAGTGGAGCTGCATGTTTAAAGATTAATTTCATTTCAGCTTGTAAAGCTGCCACATTTGGGAAGACAATTTAGAAGCAGAGAAACTTCCCACTCTTGCTTCTATTTCTCCTCTTCAGTTTATTTTAATTGTACCTTCCTACCTTTTACTACAGTCCCTGTGCATTCTGCTGTTTTGTTTGGTTTGGGTTTTTTGTCTCTAAAATGAACTGTGCTTACTGACAGATGTGATAATTAACCTCATTGTGAAATGCTTCTCCCCAAGCTCTTTCTTTACTCCTGCATTTATTTTTAAACCAATACTCAGTAGACAATATTTTCACCTACTTTTCCATATTCAAATCCTGCTAGTAGGTATTGGTCAATTTCCTGGAAATAATAGCAAACAATAACATTAAAATACTGTAACAAAAACTAAAAAGCAATGCATCATTCTTCCCAATTCTTTGGGTTCTCTGCTCTTATGTGTAAAATGAAAGCTATTTAGGGCAGTGATCGACTGCACTACACATGGTTTGCACCTATAAAATAGTTATTAATAGCATCAACCAAATCAAAATCTCTTGCCTTGTAGTTGTAAAAAATAAATGAAGAGGTTTTATACCTAACACCCAACAATCCCAGCCAGATTGCTTTTTCAGAAAGAAAAAAAAAAAGTCCATCTACCATTTCCATTTCTTTGATATATGGAGAGTATGTTTACTTTCTCATAGCACATGGTATGATATTTTCAGGATGCAGGACGGTGTTTATGTCTCCTCTCTGAGCTATTACCATCCTTCATCTGTCCTTCAGCGCTGAGACAGGGCGGACACCAACAGTGCAGCAAAATCTTGCAGGAACAGACTGCTGGATTACACCATTCTTAGCTCCCTTCCCTTATGGAATAGTACATTTATGTCTGTTCCTTCGTTCCTGGGAATTAGCCAATATCCTATTTCATCTTTCAATCAACACCATTTTCACCACAGTTCATGATTTCCAGTAAAGAATCTTGCCAAGTGATTTTAGAAAACATGAATATGTTATCCTCAAGGACCACTTATGTGATGCAACATAATTATGGTACTTAAAAGAGTTAGAAACTTAACAAGCCATGCTCTCATGTTTTCAAACCATCCTGGCTGATGTATCAGTCATCTATTTTCAAGGATTCTCTAACTCCTCAAATCATAGAAACTTCAGAGTGTACATATGGACCTGTAAATATTTTAATTTGGTAACCTGTTGTTTACATATAGTCCGTATAGTTCCTTTTCCACGAATCATTCTTTCTATTTGAACAATCCAGAAACAGAATGAAAGATAACCATTGAAGTACAAGAACTGGAAAGATCACAGGAGAAGCACAATTTATATGTATAGATATATGTATAGACTTGCCATAGGCAGCTTGGATTCAATTTCCATTTCTAAGAAAAAAACAGTTTCCATTCATAGATTTTATAGCAAGCAGTGCTAAAACTATACAAAGAGCTTGTAACCTTCTAGAGCTAGTGACCACTTTTTAACTAAGAACATGTGTATTAAAATGAGCCCAGACAACCATTACTTTCTCTTCAGAGTAAAAGGGGAGAAAACCCCCCCACAAGCATTAGATTTGCTACTTACCTCAAGCAATTATTTGTGAAAACTGTTTAATTTAAGCCTATAAGCATTATTTTCTGAATGTATAAATATAATTGATCCAAGATAGTCTGACATGTAAATAATAAAGTGGAATATCAACAAGGAGAAAATGAGAAAACAAATTCTATCATTTTACTGCTGGAGTTTGTGGAAATGCTTCAACTCTACAATTACAAAGAATAATAAGCAAATGCACTGGACTATTTTAGAAGGTATCTAATCAACCTATGCAACTGCTTATTCAACATTACTCAAGTTGTCCATTAGTCCAGGCTCACCCTGAATTGCTTTTCCTAGCACTAAGCATAGAAAGCCAATTATCCCAAAGTCTAGACTTCAGTTTATTATGCCAAAAAGATCAAAATGTCCTCACTTACCACTTGCACACTGCCTAAAGAAAACCTTTTTATAGAGACACCTGATATCTCTACATGCAAGACAAGCAACAGGAAATGATCTCTTCTTCATACTAAAGTGTAGGGAAAAAAAAAAAAAAGCATAAAATTATCTCATTTGTGGAAGCAGAAAAAAATAATTCAGATCACCTGGAGAGTTGCTGAACTCAGCTGAAAGAAGCTTGTGTTTGGTGTAATTGTTACTTTCTCCCTGTCTTGCCACAAATCTCATTGGAGTTGGAATCTAGAGTGGTATCACAGCCAGAACTACATTTCCTTATCCACATTTCATGTATATTGCATAAAAATTTCCCATTTCCTTTTTTTTAAAGTGACCTAAATAAAGAACTCTTGTAAGCAAAGAATGAGCTTTTTACTAAAAATAGTTTACATTTTACCTATAAATAAGTAATACTGATATGAAGCAACTGGGCTAAGATCTCTGTACAAAAACTAGTTCAGCTATCTGAAAAAGAAAATAGACTTATTTAATGTTACCTTTAGTTTCAAAATGGATGAACTTCTTACTAAAGCACATTTTGTGTTCCCTTAGATCTGTGTAAAGCCTGGCACTAACAGAAGTTAAAAATGAGGTCGATGAACTCAGCTCTTAATTTCTGTATGCACACATATTGTATCTTCAGTTTCTCAAAACATAAAACAATAATGGGAAAGACTACTGGGGGAAAAGGACAGGCATTAGGAAAGACTCTGAGAACAATAATGAAGAAAAGATTAGACTTCTGTTATCCGCTAGGAGCAAATTTACACAGTTAAAGAATTAAAAGCAAATTAAAACTAAGACTGAACAAAATTAAAAGATGGAATAAAGTAGAAGCAGCAGAAATGATAGACACAAAAATATTCAATGTTGCTTGTAAAAACTCATTCAATTTTACCTTTCTCCTCACTAGTGTATTTTGTATGGAGAACAGTACAGTGCCTCAGAATTACTCACAAATACAAAAATATAAGGACCTTGTTCTCAGGTTATCAGATAAAATTATAATATTTCTTCCTTTTTTTTTTTTTTTTTAAATCAGGACAGAGATTTTAATTTAATTTATTGCATTTTTTTCAGTTTATTCCATTCTATAGACAGGTCAGTAATAGTAAAATTATGCTAATGTGTGTCAGCCTCATCTTTTCCAAGAAAATTGATGTTTTCATTGCTATAGTAGAAAGAAAATAAGTTGTTATGTGAATACCTTTATCTGCATCATCAACCATAACAGTCTATTAATCGTGGTCTAACTCTTCAATGTTCCTTCGCATAATTTTTCATGGATACTGCTCCTTAGCTGAAATATTTTACTGTAATGACTACAGCTATCATGACATCTTTCTGATAGCAATAATTTACTGGTTGAAAGGATGCAAGTTATTGCAAAGTGATTAGAGAAGAAAAACATTGCCAAGACAGAGACTGCATATTTCCCTTCACTTCAGCTGCCTCTGGGGCTCATTTCCATTGACAAAAAAAGAGAAGCAAATATTAAAATAAGACAGAGAAGTAAAAAAAAATGTGTTAGTTAAAAGCAAAGATAAATAATCAATATGAATTATATCAGCTATCAAAAAATATCACTGCAATATCAACAATATTAATCTTCACTGAAGATTTTTTCTTGGAGGAAAAAAAACCTGGGAGTCTCTAAGCCTGAGGGTTTTCTGAGTAGGACTTGCTAGACTGGCCCATAAGAAAAGGCTGAATGATCTAAAAGGGTTGTGTTATCATTCCACAGCTGTATCAGGAAGCACTGATGACAAGAAGGAAAATAATGTAAGAAATTTGACTTATAAACATACTTCTCATTCTGGCACCTGGGTTATTTAAGGCACTTTAAAAATGACAAGATAGCAGTCAGTTGATCCAACGGGGAAAAAAATGTTCTTTAAATAGGGTAGAGCATGAGAAAATTAATGGAAAAGTTAACAACCAGGACCTTAGGTCAGGAAATTACTGAAGAATACAAACTCATCTTTCTGAGCAGTGTGTATGATCTTGGGTGTTTCTCTGTGAAATGAAAATCCATGGGTGTCAGAGAAAGCCTGAATTTGGATCATATACATTCCAGAATTGTGCATTATCAGGTCCTCTTTGGCTGGATGTCCTCCTTTCACATCACTACATCAACATTTTTTCCACAAAAGAAAGAAAGGGAAAAAAACAACCAATCAAACAAATAAACAAAAAAACCAACCAAACCAAACCGCTCTCATCTGCTCAGTTCCAACTCTATGTTTTTTGTTTTACTTGAAGAATTATTGTGTCATATCAAACATTTCACCAGATTTTGATGACAGTGAAAGCACTCAGTCCAACCTCATTACACCTACATATTCTGGGTGCAGGGAATCCTCATGCTATACCATCAAACAGCTAGAGAGATACAAAGAAAACCAAAATAATTCTCTGTATTTTGCATTCCCAGAAGCACAGAGGCTAGCAAAGTGGTCTAAATGTTCTTCTCCAGGATACTGAAAGATCTACAGATCTGATACACATCTTTGAAACACCACTCCCCAGTAGCCATGCTGCACAACCTGGATATAGGAATCCTTGCAGACTTCAAGAAAAAGAATGAATATTCTGCTTCTGGTTGAAGCTTGGGCTGCTCTGTGCTGTAACAGGATTTCATTGGCTCTACCCACAGCTGTACTGCCACTATTCAGGGTCTCTGTGTGCAGCACAAAAAGAAGTTAATGAAAATAGCAGGTGGTGAAGCATTCTGGTTATTATTTTCACATTAAATCATCAGCAATCTCGATGACATATATAAGGAAAGAGTCTGAACATGTTTTCTCAAATTACCAAAATTCACATTACCTTCTAGCCAGGAAAGGCTTCTTGCACCTATTCTCACTTCCACAAAAGTAGTGAAAACCTTCAAGAGGAGTCTTTCAGAGGAAAAACAAACAAGCAAAAAAGTAAGTTGCAAGAAAGAAACTTGCAGATGTCACTACCTGGTAGTTAGAACTGACCTGGACATCCATAACTCATTTGGCATTATATGCTGTTAGGTGATGCTGTTCCTCTCTCAAAAAAATTAACAATTTAAGATGATTCTGCTTCTATCAAAACAGCAGCAACTCAAATCCAAACCTTAAAAAGAACAAAGGAAAAAATTCCTGTTGATGTTAGCACATTTAGGATAGAACCAAAGGAAATTAATGGATGAAGCAGTTTATCTTCTAAGGGAACCCTTTATTTATGTACTGATGTACATCAGTGAGGAAATGAAAGGTTTTGGTGATGTCAGGCAGAGAGTAACACCCAAGTATTGGGATTCTCTGCAGTCCCATCACTGCAAAGTTTAAAAAAGTTTTAAGTGCTTTGCTCAGCATTAAGAGGACATATTTTAATCCTGATCTTCAGGGTCAAAGGATTGATTCCAAATTACCACTTTTTTGCTTTAAAGGGAAAAAAAAGTCTTGTGTTAGCATCTCATACTTGGTGTTAGGGGCCCTGAAATGTAATAATCAATTTCTGTCTGCTTTCTCTTCTGGAAACAGTATCATTGTTTTACCAGATCCCTGACCAACAGTTCTCTTCAGGTTTTGCAAATGCAAAATAATTAGAGATTGACTAATAAATATAAAGAGAATAAAGCTGGAGTAAAATGCAGCCTCTTACAAATATGCATTCCTATGTGTAGGGATATTTTTTTGTTGTTGAACGCTGTCAGAAGCTAAATGATGTTCCCAAATCCCCTGTTTTGCTAGGATTAAAGAATTATGTCCTAAATGCTGTCTGTTGTAAAGAACTAATAAACAACCTTTGGTTTGTGAAACATCACTATTCATGTTCTATTTCCTGAGTTTCTGAAATTATTTTTGTGACGGGCAGCCACAGCTCTTTGCATGAGGCACCATACCTGGTCTTATGACTGTGAACATTAAAATCCCTTATTACACTTATGCTAGAATAAAAACTCACATCCATTTCAAGTGCTCTGAAGTTAGTTGTAAATACTATGCATAACTAAATAAATTTTATGAGAAGGTTTTTCCCTTATGATTATTTAATGATGCTGTGTCTAAAGCCTCCCAATTCTTGTTTCGCTGGCTGCTCCACAGACACACAGGAAGTCTCAGAAGATTTTCAAGAGGAATCTTATTTATGCCTTCAATCATTACCATTTGTCCAGTACAGGCTTTGATCATTAATCACCTTGCCTCTCTACAGGTTTCATTTTGAGACATTTTACAGCACGCCCTCCCATGATAACCTTTTGTCATCTCAGTTTCCTAAGTAAGCAGTTCCATTTGTAGCTCAGCTCATAAAGTGCTAAATTCAACCTGCCAGCCCTACACAGGACCATTCCAGCTGGGTCCCAGTGGGATGACCTACTTAGCAGGACCTTCTGCAGCATCCACTTACATGTGATGCCCCAAGGCATGTGAGATCAGGGGAGACATAATTCTCTTTAAGGACCTGAAACTTCCTTTAGTTACATACTTCCACTTTTACTATACTGGAGGTGTCCTTAGTATTGCCTAATATAATAAATCCTAAATAATAATAAAAATTAAATAAATAAAAATAAAATTCCTAAATAATAAATTGCCTAATGTAATAAATGCCTAAATAATAATAAAGAGAGTTAAAAACTGGCTGTGTAGATGCATTCATGTGTGAGCATCCACCAGTGCAAAAGAGGGCAACACCACAAGTTTCTCTCTGCTTAAACTTCTCTAAATACCTTGTCAGTCGGTTATCTAGAGGGCATTACAGACTCCTGGCTAATATATTTTAGGTCACAGGAAATTTCTGTTGGCCAGTGGATTCCATTTCATTCCTTCAACACCTGTATTTGAAACTTTTCACTTTTAGATAGGGGAAATAAGCAAGGAAGTGATGTGTCTGCATTTGTCTGTTAACAAGGCATGCAGGGATCAGTGAAAAACACTGTCTAGAGAACAAGTACTGTCACTGTTCCCAGTGCTGAAGTTCAGACACTGGGCAATAACTTGGGAGAAATAACTAAATATATTATAAAATTAAAATAATAGATTTAGTAGAGCTTAATACGATTAATTCTATAATGTTCTCTTTTATGTCTAAATTAATGCTTTAATTTTTAATTACAACTCAAAGAACAACCCCTTACCACCTTTTCTTTTGATTTTATTACGTGTTCTTAATAGAACTTATCAAATTTATCTTTAATCACTGTTCTTTGAACAATTGCATACATTTTGAAGGACTGTCTGGATGCCAGCAACGCTGCCTAGAAAGACCAAATTAGCTTTTGGTCCTCATGTTTTTACACAGAAGATTTCAACACCCTTGAGCAGAATGCCCCAGGCACTTCCAAATACTCCCTGAAAGGACTCAGAACTGTAACTCATTCATGTTTCTGCTACTAGTGACATCTGGAGAGTATTTTTGTCAAACATTCTCTCTCCTCTTGTGCACTGTCTCCAGTACAACACTAGAGCTTCCTGACTTAAGCTGCACAAGAAATTCACTTGTAAGAAATATGCTGCATGTCAGTATGGTGTAGTTTTCTTCAAAAAAGTTAAATGTTAGTCATTCAGCACAGTAGAAAATAATCTGATGTTTTTTTTAATGGAGTGTACTCACGTTGACACCAGAAGTGACTTGGAAAATGAGATAATGTCTAATCATAGCCATTATGTTCAACACAATCTGATGGAATTGATTTGCCTAAATATAGATGTAGACAATGCAGACATCTGCAACTGATCTAGGCATCCCAAACCTCCACTATGGCTGATGAACAGAAATAAATCCCTTCCACAGCATGATTCACCACACCAAGTAAATGTTTAAATGGAATTGCATGTTAGAAGTGCCTATTTATCTCCATTGATTATAAAATGAGCTAAGCATGGCTAGCTGGGATGTAGATACCAAAATATACTTTATTAAAGTTGTCATCTGAGAAGATTAAGACTTCTTCGTGTTCTGCCTCAGGACTACACTAACTGGTCCAAGAAAGGTATCACCTCTATCACAGACCTTACCTTGCCAAAGTCCTAATATCACTCTGACTATAACAACATTGCCTCTGGAACTGAAGGATATCTGAAGGATACCAGTTTTTCAAACTATGCCTCTTCCTATAAAGTAGAATACATAGACTTACACTTGAAATCATACCAGAAATTAGATTTTAAAAATGGACCCCAGAGTTTTACATAAAACCAATGCCCTCTTAAAAACATAGTTTTCTGATATTCAGGCTAAGCTACTGCAAAAGTTCAAATAATGCTGTGAAAATTCCCCAGGCAGAAGCATTTGTTCCATGTCAGCATAAACTAGATAAAGCCAAACATCTCTCTGGATCTGATCCAAGTGTTACTGATCTGTGTGGGAACTGGTCTGGATCTTTAATGGTCAAAAAGGGCCTCAGAAATCCTGTGATGAAATGAAGTAATACTATCTGTTTGGAAGAGATGAATCACTATTAAAATAAAAAGATTAAAAAAAAAAAAAAAATCAAAAATCTAACAGGGATAAAACACATCATCAAAGACAAAAGTTCCAAAGTTTTGCTGCTCATTTTAATGAGGCTGGGAGTTCAGTGTATGACTTGGCAAAATCAAAACTACAACTCTAAAAGGCCAATGTATTCTGCTTCACTGCAATATGTAAAACGTAAATCAATCTGTGCAAACTTTAAAAAAAAAGTTGTATATTGCATTTTTGGTAGAGGGGTGCACACAATTTTAAGCCTGTAATTAAGATAAATATATTTACAGATAACGGGGGTTTTAACAGTTTTACTGATTTGTGATAACTTACTGGCATATATTTTACCAAATGTCTACAGGACACAAAGACAACAGATTTCAAAAGTAAGGGGCTTTCTTAGTTCAGAGTTTTCATAGGCATTTGTGATTGAGTATCTTAGGTCTCTGGTTTCAGCAGGTTAAGTGTAAAGAACAGCAATCAGAAAGTTGTTCAAGATTCATGTTTTCAAATAAATAACTTCTTTTACATGACACTGGATTTCAGTGATTATGTCCAATGTTTCACAGTAACCTGAGAGCAAGCAGCACTGCAATAAAGTATGAGACTGAGGCAATAAGAAAATTAAGAATTTTTTCCTCCTTCAGTAAATTCACACCTGAAAAGTGAAGGAAGGTTTCCTGAACCTTCCATAAAACCATTCCCTGAGGGGTACATAGCAGCAGTGAGATTCTATGCTTACAGGTTACATGGTTTTATACCAATTTAATTTCACTCTATGCCTGCAAAAACATGGGAAAGATCCTTGCCTAGCTAAAAATGTTATTCTTCATGGAACTCCACAATTACTAGTATCCTTTTGGTCTGTACTGATAAGAAATTACTTGGCATTCCCATTTCAGTTCCATAGGTACTAATAGCAAATATGCACTTTTTGACTGTCTGCAAAATTAGGTATTTCATATACATATTACAGATGTGTTCCTGTTCCCACAGAACCTCTGCCTGGGTATGGATACACAGCCCTTCACACACAGATACCAGCTTGGCCAGAAATGCCATCAGCATGGTGCAGCCTTGGAGTTACCAGCTTGGCTGGGAGGTAGATGGCTCACAGTGAACTTTTGGGTTAGCTGTGGTTACTCAGCTTTACATTTCTCCAGAAGGTCAGCAGAAAGAAAGCTCAACTGGAGGCAAACGTTATATAGATGCCAGTGTCATTTTTAATGTCAATTAATATGTCTGCCTGCAAGCTTCAGTGTGGCTGTTTCTACTACACAAGGAAAAAGGACAATCTCTAGGGATTAACTGTGTATGGTACATTCTTCTACCATTACTTTAATTAAGCCACTGAACTGATACATATCAATAATGTATTAAGTAAAATACTTTGGGGTTTTTGACTTTTGTTTTAAAAACATAAACACATTCATAATGGCTGTGAGACCTCAGGCTTTTTTATCTCCCTCTCCCCTCAAATCCATCAATATCAGTAGAGCATTCTTTTCTCTGTTTCGTTCATCACTTCTCTTCAGAAATATATATGGGAGGAGTTTGAATCTTGTGAATTCAGCTAGCCATGTTTCCTGGGACATGCAAGGTTTATTATTTGTTTTGGAAACACTGGAGCATTATTAGAGTTATTCTTGGGCATCTGCCCTCTGTATTTTCTTTTGGGACCCAAGATGTCTTTTTCAACTTTTTGTGAATACTCTGGAGCTTCACAAAACACCTGCAAACAGAATCAATAGGTACTGAGAATGGAAACAGTATTTATATTTTTGTCTCTTTAGACAAAAATATAGTCTCCCATATTTATCTCACTTATTCTCCCCTGTAGACCTGTTGATGAAGGTCTGATGACCTTGCGTCTCGACAGCATCTCACACAAAGTGTTCCCGTCCAGTGACTGGAGTCCTTAGTCCAATAAATGAGTATGTGCCAGGGAATGTTCCTAGGCAGCAGAACCACATCGTTTCTAAAATGTTAACATGGTCCCTGGTAGGTTTTTGGGCTTAGCTAACTAGCATCTCCAAATATCCCCATACACTGCTCAGGAGGTAACCTAGGCCATAGAAAATTTCATTTCAGTAATCTGAACACTGTCACCCTGTTTTGGTAATTAACCGAGTTTAATAAATGCTTGTAGGCTGTTCACATCAATGGCCCAAGTACACTTGATTTTTTTTTTTTTGGCAAATACAGCCTTAGAGCTCTTTCCATTTCCAGATGTGCATTCTCGAGTACTGTGTCCAGTTCTGGGCCCCTCAGTTTAAGAAGGATGTAGAGGTCCTGGAACAGGTCCAAAGGAGGGCAACCAGACTGGTGAAGGGACTCGAGCACAGGCCCTATGAGGAGAGGCTGAGAGAGCTGGGGCTGTTCAGCCTGAAGAAGAGGAGGCTCAGGGGAGACCTCATTGCTGTCTACAACTACCTGAAAGGAGGCTGTAGCGAGGTGGGAACTGGACTCTTTTCACAGACTACCTTCAACAAGACAAGAGGACACAGTCTTAAGTTGTGCCAGGGGAGGTTTAGGTTAGATATTAGAAAGAATTTCTTCACGGAGAGGGTGATTAGGCTATGGAATGGACTGCCCGGTGAGGTGGTAGATTCTCCGTCCCTGGAGACATTTAAAAAAAGACTGGATGTGGCACTCAGTGCCATGGTCTAGCAACTGCTCCGGTGGGTCAAGGGTTGGACTAGATGATCTCTGAGGTCCCTTCCAACCCGGCTAATTCTATGATTCTATGATTCTATGATTCCACTAGCTCCATATCAGAACAAGACCCAAGAACTGACTCTCTTCAGCTTCCACACCTATGTAAAATAAAGTAAATGAGAGTCTGATGGCTGGAAGGCAACCACAGGATGCTCCAGAGAGCTCCTCAGTCCAGTAAGGGCCAGGACAAGGACAACAGAGCACACAGCAGAAGGCACCTGCCATTCTCTTTCTCTATAGTCTTACACAATATGGCCCATTCTGAGCATAAAACAATTATGTCAGCTCTTGTTTACTGAATTAAAAAGGAGGAAGCTATATCTTCTTGGGAAATTACATGTATTGCAGGAATTTAAAGACTATGATTCTCTTCAGGACCTCATGTGCCAGAGGCAGCTCATTAACTTTCCCTGTGACCTGACAAATCTCTGAACCTGGCATATATAATCAAAAGGTATACAGGAAGAAGACAGTATGGCAATATGAAAGCAGAGAAAGGAATTAGCTACAACTTGCCATCTGAGATCCCATTCTGAAAGGAGCTTAAGAATACATGCCTTGCATTGGAGGCAGATCAGACTCAACTTCTTTAACAAAGTAATGTTTATCTGCTCTACAGCTTTTACTGGATACTACCAATTACTATAGGATTTTCAATTTATCTTTCCCTGTTTCCTTCAGAGAAAGTTGCAGCTTTAAGTCTTTGTTTTCATTCTTCTCTTTTATGCCTCTGTCCCTGGTCTGAATTTTAATAGTGACATTGGAAGCTTATGACTTCAATGGCAGCAGCTCTTTTCTGGTTATAGCAATAGCCATCATCCCTCTGCTTTTCAGATTAATATTCCATCTGGGTAACTTTTGTGTTTAAATTTTTTTAATTTGGTGGATTTTGAGAAGCTTTTTAAGACCTCCATTATTCATCTAGCAGGTTTTTCTATCCTCCAGGATAAATTAAAATCTAGATGGAAGAGCCCTGTTTCTGTTACTTTTTGCAGACTTTAGCTACAGTCTGTCTTGACATCCCCTTTCAGAATATTTTATGCTTTTTTATGGGGAATATCCATGCAACACACAACAGTAAGAAGATAGCCCCTGCTTAACAAGTAAAAATATCCATAAAAAAACTTTGGTACAGCAGAAAGAAACACTTTATGAACCTCACATGTGGAAGTGTGCGTGACACCCATCAGTTATGACCTGCCTGCAGTAGCAGATCTTCAGGAAATCTCATTCCCTGATCCTTTGTACAAAAGCAATCCTCCTCTTCCAAAACCATTATTTCTACACAGTTAATACAGACAGCCTCCCATTAGAAGCTTATCAGTGCTGTGAGATCACAAAGATAATGCCAAGGCTGTGACAATATGCACAGTGGAGGAGTGCTGCAGAGTCATGCAGCTTGCACTGCACCTGTGCAAAGCCAGCCCAGAACTATCAAGCTGGCTCAGTAAGTTATTGAGTCCACAGAATTCCTGCAGTGTTCCAGCACTCCGGGATACCTGATAAATGGCTGACTCCAGCAGTAAGTACAGGCAAATATGGGCCTGTACTTACATATCACACAGTATCCTGCTGCTATGTCCCTGCAACAATGCTGACTGGTGCTGAGATGGTCACTGTGTAGAAGCCAGATTTGATCTGTCCTAGCTGATGGGCTCCTGGCAGAGGAGGATAGTTCCATCCAGACTGAGGTGCCCCATCACTGTAGAACTACATCAATATACAGACTTAAATCTCAGCACTACAAATGCATTAACTTCATAAGTAGTTTCAATAAATTTATAGAGAGAATATCATATAGATGGGTACTGTTTAAGAAGCACCATAGAGTTAATGCATATAAAACATACACTGGAAATACTGCAAAGAGTGAATAAATAAATAAAAATACAATCAAATTCTATCTATAGAATAACTTTTCAATTAAATACTATCATACAATAAATTTATAAGTGTTCCTCAAGCTAGTTTCTCTTTTTTGAGATGACATATTTTGAATTTATTAGAAGGATCCAAGAACATAATTACTTCTACCATACAACTATAAATATATTCCCTTTCAGTGTATTGTCAGTGTCTATAATTTCCAGCTAAATTAACCTGTGATAGAACATTTAAGTAGCAGTTGTAGAGATGTATTTATTAAGACTAAGTCAAAACTCAACATTGAGTACATTTCAGAGAGTTATGGCTCCCTCTCAGCTTCCATAGGAAAATTTCTTTCCTGTAAAACCAAATGGAGACAGGAGGGTTGTTGGGAAGGTGGAGGAGAAGGGAGGGCACCATGATAATGGAAGCTTCTATGGCATGTTTTAGAAGCAGGACTTTCCAAGTGTGCACTGACCAGTTTAGACAGAGTGAGAGAGTTTCAACTACTTCTTCAGAGTCTGCATGAAGCAAAATTAAATTCAATGGAAAATTTTTTGAGGAAGGAAAAGCACCTAGGCAACAGAAGTACCAGAAGATCGAATAGTCCACTTGTGCCTTACCAGCAATGAACTCTATTGAAAACTTTCCCACATCAGGACTCACACACACACACACACAATTAAATTTCATTACCACAAAGACACAAATATTTTTATCATTTCTTCTGTATCTTTTTTTCCTTTTAAGAGCTAAAGAAAGTCTGCTTTTGCATTGGCACTATCTGGTAGAGCATACTTCATAATTTTTGTCAACTGTTTGCATCCCAGGCCTGTGATGCTAATCCTCACCTACACCTACACTAATGAAAACCCCATTAATGTTTCAGGTTACTAATGCCAGTTGGCACCTACTAGTCCAAAACTACAACCTCTGTTCTCAGTTCCAGTGAACTCTCTCACTGTTGAAAACAGAGAGGCTGCGTGGAAACTGATGACAAGGAACAGTTCCAGCAACACTTAATTCCCAAACTGAAGGGAATTGTTTGGGAGACTTTAGATATCTTGAGCAAAAAGCACTGCAGGGAACTTTCCAACTTGTTACTCACAAAAAAAAAATTGGTTAAAGACACAAAAGTCAGTGACAACCTTGTCTGCAGGCAAACTGAGGTTGTGCAGTTCAAAATCCCCAAAGAAGGCAGCAAGACAAACAGCAGAATTAGACCCTTGAACTTCAGGAGAACAAACATAAGCCTGTTCAGAGACCTGCCTGGCAGCATGCTGTAGGAAGGGAAACAAGTCAAAGAGAACTTGTTGATCTTCAGGACATGTTTCTCATCTGGGCAAGGTCCCTTTCAGCCCACACCATTCCATCATTTGGTGACTCTATGATTAATTTAACAGCACAGATGACTGCATTTCAGTACCCAGGAATGTTTCCAGAAGATGCTACATTTACTATTATAAAGGTAGACTCTGTTTCAACCTAGAAAATAAATAAATATGTATATTTTGGAAGCACAGAAACATAACCAATGAGAACAGTATCTGATAGGCAATTTCTTTTGCAGATGATTCAATGATCACCAATCATCACAGGCAAACCTGGTAATAAATTATTAGAAGTCAAGAAAAGAGCTTTTGAGAAAAGACTGGAGGAACTGCATTGTTTATTCTCAATCTGGGAAGATTTCCACTATACAAAAGAAGTTTTCAGATACACAGTGATTCAAAGAGCAAAGTAATAACTATTCCCTTGGACTAAGCCAGAAGCTGCATCAAGATAAACTGTTAAAGCTACATGTTTGGAAACCAGAACTCAACACATTATTGACTTCCACTAAATCAATCTATTCAATTCCAATAAACTTTTCCAACTTAGCAAATAATTTCCTATATATGACATTATATCAAATGCTTTTTGAGTTCTGGTAAATTAACTCTATTTTTAATTCTAATACAATAAGTCTTGCAATAGCCTGAAATTAATTTTATTTAATTTTCTCTAATTGTTCTTTCCTTCAATTTTTTTTCAAAAAACCTTTGTGCACTGTTCTTAGAACAGGGTTAGTACATCCACCATTCATCAGTCATGAAATAGCACCCGTATGTGACAGATCTATTAAAAATTGAAACGGCAAAGGTAAGATTTTCTCTAGAAACTGAAAGCTTCTGTTAGCCTTGTAAAAAAATGATGGTAATATTTTCCCTATTCCTTTTAAATCATTTTTGAATCAACTCTACCAACATGAAATTTCATTTTAAGAGACAGTCTTATAATTCTTCTGAGCTTCTATCTGACTGAAATGTAGCTTATTTTTATTTATCATATTTCATAAATTAATTTCCATCTTCTATCCAGCTTACAAAAGAGTTGAAGAGCAACAGGAAACTAATTTTATGAGTTTCTGATCAAACTGCCTGAGGAAAATAAGAACCGTGTCAATAAAAGGAAAAGTAAGTGGTTATAAGACTAGAATGAAGTATAATGGTGAAACTGAAACAGTGAATTAAAGCAGGATATTTTTCAAGAAACAATAAATAAGATCTTGAAAAAATCTCTAAAAGGAAAAGGAGTTCACAAGAATTAGGAGTTTATTAGTAATAAACCAATATACATTTTTCTATCTCGAAAAATAAAAAAGCTATTAATAGACTGTCTTAATCAAATCATGGGCCTTTCTGGATACATGACAAGAAAGTACTGGAAACAGAAGTGACAGCTTGTTAGGAAAGAATGCAAACACAGCAAATAATATAGAAATAGAAAGCATGAGGGGGAAAAAAAAAAGTTCAAAAAGCCTGAAAGTGCCTGAAGAGTAGTCAAAGATTATTCCACAAACACATTAACAGGGAGCAAGGAACCATGACAAGTCTTGGTCGACTACTTCAACCCAAGGGATAGCTACAGTGGATGAGGTAAAAAGCCCAAAGCAGTTATTTGCTGCTGGCATCACTCTTCACTGACCTTTGGTTTTAAAATATAATAAAGGGATAAAAGGATCCTATCACAATTAATAGTATTTAAAAAGATAAAAGTGTAGATTAGTCAGCAAAGATGCAAAATCAGAATGTGAAGATATAGATACAAAAAAGGGAAACTTTTTTTTTAGGGAAACCTCATAGCATACCTCCAATACCTGAAGAAGGATTATAGGAAAGCTGCAGAGACCTTTTACACGGGTATGTAGCAATAGCATGAGAGGGGTTGATTTTAAAGTGGAAGAGAGTAGGTTTTGATGCAACATTAGGAAGAAATTCTTCACTGTGAGGGTGTTGAGACACTGGCCCAGGGAAGTTGTCCAGAGAAGTCCTCACCCTGAAAGGGTCAGAGGCCACGTTGGATGGGGCTTTGAGCAGCCTGGTGTATTGGGAACTCTGCCTGATCATGCAGGGGGGGTGGAACTAGATGTTCTTTAAGGTCACTTCCAACCCAAACCATTTTATATCTGCCTCACTAAATCTGCCCTAGGATAAGGGTGTCAAGAGCATCCATTCACCCTGAGCTGAAAAGCTCCATCTGTTATAGAAAAACTAATAATGACAACTACATGGTTCACAAACCCTCAAAATCAAAATGAGATCAACCCACAGTATAGAAATTCTTAACAAAAGCTCACAGCTTTGAAGTGTACTGTACATCTTAAGATGTATCTTCAAAATAGAGAATGTTTCAGCATTATTCTCACTTGAAGGTGAACATTAACTTTCCTTGAAGTTATTACATTTGTAATTGGAAAAATACAGGTGAGAACTGAACTGCTGACAAATCAGTACATATAATTCTCAGATTCCATATAAATTTTGACAGAATGCATATAGAAAAATACTGCCATGATCATTCAGGGACAATGTTAGCAAATTTTGTGTCTTACTTTAGCAAATTCATCTGTAACTCTCAAAACTGGAAATGTCATAAATCCAGTGGTATCAGATATAATCAAAAGCATTTATTTGCACAGTAGTTATAGCTGCCAATATGTTCCTTGTTTTAAAAGTGACCTTAGAAAAATTACATCTTTAATCAGATAGACTGTAATTTTTAAACAAATGTAATATTTGGGGGCATTTACATGTGTGAAAAAGATAGCTTTTTAAAGCTCATAATAATCTTGTTTTCAAATTAAGTATTTAAGTGTTGTCCATCCATACAACATTCATTCAAAATCTTCTCTCTTCCCTCAGTCAAAGCTACAAATAAGGGTGATTTCCAGATGGTCTAAGCTGTTAGAAAAACAGACTTCTCTTCAGTTATGCTGAAGGATGCTCCATTATTGCAGCAATATTTTTCTGTGTCTCACTCAGTTGCTGCACCACTATCCTAAGGAATTCTTTCATTAAATTGATAGGAACTATAAAGATAACCATGAAGATGTCTGAACTGTTAGTAAAGAGGATCACCGTAATGTTATTTTTGTAGTATTGCAATTTACAAATCTTCCAGTGATATTTAATTGCTAAAACCGCAAACTTTTTAGGTTTGTACATCCAAACAAAACAACTCTCCAAATGTGCACACACAAACACAAGGCACTTTAATCAGTAAGAATGAAAATCATACAGGTAATCAAGAATCTACTCAATTTTTCATCCTACACAAGACAACTTGTATATATCTGGAGTACTGAAGAAAATGTGTCACGTTTTATAACCAGAAATGGAAGTCTTAGCAAACTACAGCAATATTGGAGCAGCAATACTTGGTCAAACCCAGTTCATCTGAAATAAATAAACTGAAGCAGTGCTTGTTGGATACACTGGGCTGAAATTTACTTCTCTGTAACAGAAAGCAGAAGTTTGGGGGCTACTGCAAGAGAGTTACAAAATTCCATCACTGGTATTCCCATCTTCACCGCCTGTCTTCTGTAAGAAGAGCTGAAGTTCTGGCTGTAGATACTTTGCAAACTCAACTGCAGCCAAGATACAAGATGTTTTTAAACAATTCTTCAGATATATTTAGGTTTGAGTTTTAGTGCTTAAGTACTCACACATGCTTCTCTGACTTAAATGAGTGGCCAATTTTTTCCTGTAGTCAGCAACACTCAGTTTCAAATTCTTGTTCTTCCACCAGTCACAAAGCATTGGGATTCTTCTCTTTCACTCCTCTGTCATTTAACTCGGTGCTGACATGTTTAAATCATCTCAAGTAGCAAAAAGAAAGTAGCTGTGTTAAATTGAACCTCATTCTAGTATCTTACAGTTGAAAGAACCTATTAGCAGATAAAGTGCTTATGTTCTATGCCAAACAATTTTCCAATCTCTATTTATGCAAATTAAGTCAGAAATTATTTTATCTTCTTTCAAATTCACAAAACTGACAAGTGCTTTAAAGTCTAATAACATGTTTTATAAAATACACATACAGGATATTTCAGTACATGTATAGTATTTCTTTTCCTACCCATCCGTCTAAAGCACCATATGAACACTATTCATCACTCTTAAATACCAGAACTTAAGTTTTTATGTCCCGCAAAATGTCAAACTCATATTCTAATCAACTTGATTATACTATTAATATTCAAATAAACACTACAGAAAAATGTATTGTTTCCCAATGCAATAAAACATAAAAGAAAAGCAAATCTCAGCATAGTTTAAATCCTTTAAAAGCATAGAATGCAAGAATCACATTCAAGAAAGTGACGTAAAATACACACTAGGAAAATTTAAATAATTACTTTAATACAATTAAAACTATCTTTTTCTTTAAGCTCTGAACAATTAAAATACCACATATGTGAAACAAGAAAAAATACTTTTGTATGAGCACAAGAGTAGTAAAACATGAGAATGGGTTCTTTCTATTTCCTCTTCCGTAGCAAAAGTCTAAGTTCATAAAAGAAACTCTGGATTTTTAAATTCAGAATACACTTAATTTCCATTAACACCATTAAGACTTGATGACAAGCTCAAGTACTTTCCAACCTGGAGAAGTCTTAAATGTGTATTCAGCCTTATGGATAGGCTTAGATAATTTACATTTTTGTATTATTTCTACTGGTCCTTATAGCTTTTGTGTGAAGATGAATTCAAAAGCAAAGAAACTTCCATATGCTGTGATTTAAGCAGACAGAATCTTATTCATCAAAACAAACTAAGAGTTGTCAAGTGCCTTGCACTCCTCTCATTTTCAAACTACTAGCAGATATTCATTCGTGTTTCCTAGTCAGAAGTTAATCAGTATTTTGTTTGAATGAAGCCCCCAAAGTCACAGAGACTTAGAAGAGGCAGCAGCTTCTGCCTGCCCCCTTCCCAGGCCTGATGTTTTGCCTCCCCAGACACAAAGATCTCTCTGGCTGTCACTAAGCAGAAAGAAGAAACTGAGCAAACATGAGAGACAACTGAAGAACCCTCCATTTTAATACCTGCATTACAATGCTACTCTTGCTTTGGTCAAGCTGGATTTTACAGTATCCAGATGAGTTGCATTTTCAGTACTGCAGTTCCCATTTTGCATGTTCCTCTTAAAAAAGTTCACAAGCTGTATTACTTATGCTTCAGTTGTCAACCTCTTAATCATGTTTATTTTCCAGTACTGAAGCAGGATGCAACTGGTGTCCTTAATAATGTCATGATCTGTCAGTAGTAGGTAAGCTCTACAGAGAACTCTCTTTTCCTATCCATAAAAACTTGGGGAGTTGTACAGATAACACTTTTTGTCTGGAAACTACAATGAAGTATGAAAATATTAATCAGTACAGACTGGAACAGGGGAAGTAAAACTTCTTTCTGGCTTGCAAATAAGATCCATCTGTGACAACACTTGCTAGGACTCTGGCTATTCCCTTCCATATTTTATGCCTGGTCAACATAAAATCCTAGGAGTCTTCTCTTCTTTGTAGACAATGGATTTAAGCTCAAGCAGTAAATATTTGTCTGTAGCTCTGTAAGGCCTTGTTTGAAAACACCACATTGACTCAACTGCTTTGCTTATACTTGCAATCACTTATCAAATGCTAGAGCACAGCACTTGGCCACACTACTGCCATAACATGGGGGTGCTCCAGCAACTGAGACATATTTGTATTTAAAAGGTGTGATGCTAGGGCACTTCAGCTACCCTGAAGCCCATGCTCAGATTGCCCAAGCCTTTAAACAATGTGAATTGCCATGTGATGTCTAACATCACATTGCAAAAAGTAACTCGGATAAAACAGTTCTGTACGTACAAGGTGCAAAATAATCCTTGCTCTGTAAGCACAAGGCTGACCAGCTTGGCCACCCTTTTGTAGGTACCTGTGGAACAGAGCCATACGATCCTGTCTTTTCCCTGCTCCTTTCAGAAGCCCTGCTGAAGGCAATCCTAGCAGCAGTGTCCTACAGTTCCCTAGCTCAGAAACTGCAGTTCCCCTCAGTGGTGCCATTTCATGGGGAGGGAGAAGAAACTTCTGACTGCCTTCACACAGTTCATGCCCATGTAAGTCCAGGCACCATGGACTCCCAGACCTCTTCAGCAGATGAGGAGAAACGTGATGCTGTGTTGACAGCATGACACAAGCCTGAGCTGGGGTTGCCAAGAGCTCCGCTGAGCTCTTACTGCTTTGATCATTTAAGGACAAGGGGTGATTTCCTTTAATTCCTTTTAATGCCATCTGTTTTCAAAAAGAGGGGAAAAAGGAATGTGTATGAGTGTATGCATCCATAATATATGCACTTCTAAAAGGAGGGAAAACAAACATGTATCACACAGTACAGTTTGAATGAGCTCACCCCAGTTCTTGAATGTATCTTAATCCAATTGTAATACAGCAATCTGAGAAATACGGGGGAGATTCAAGCATGGGGTGAAACACTGGCACAGAATTCAGACTGAACTCACAAATATTGACTTTTCCTCCTTTTCCCTGTTCTAGGGGTGTGAATTCTGGCATGAGTAAGACTCATTTTTCACCTTTACCTTTAGCAGAGTTTATTACAAAGAGTTGTAGGTGCAGGCAGTAGGACACTGTGTCAGCAAAACAGTCAGAGAAACAAACAAAAAATCTCCAACAAAAGAGCTGGTGAGGAATAGAAAAAGGAAAACAGTCATGTAAAATGTCTTGACAAGACAGCATTTCAGTCAGGTGCCTCCTGTTCTACTTATTCAGACAAATTATGTCAAAGATAAGTCTAAATATGACACTTTCATTTTATATTTGTAAGCTTTTACTTATTTTAGCTGTTGACACCTTTTCATTGCTTGTCCTAAACAGAGACTACTGGACATCTTTTAAGAAAAAGAAACATTAAGATCGTCAGTGGAAAAATTTTTATCCTGTGTAGCACAGAGTTGGCAATAAAAACCCATCCACTTGAAAAATATGAATTCTAGACAGGAAACAATGTGGAGAACAAAATCACCCCAAATAATTCCATATACAACGCAAGTAAAGACAGGAAAGAGTAGAATAAAATTTAAAAATTATTAATTGAATGAACACTACTACACCTGCATGTCTACCCACGAAACCTATGGTGTACAACACAAACCAGCAAGCCTGTAGCAGGAATACAGCAGATCAGAATGCCCTCCAGTCAGCACTGAACTAGCACCCCAACACAGGAATAAACTGGGCTTTAATCATATTTGTCAGCTTCTGAAATGTAACCAAAAACTGAGTATTTCTTGTACCCTCAGGGTGTCTATCCAGTCTCTATCTATTTCTTGAAAATCTGCTTATTAACATCAAATGCAGCTGGAATCAGTCTAGCTCACACATCACTACCATTGACAATAATTGTGTCTGATTTTTTTTTTTTTTTGCAGAACTGCAGATATGAAATATAACAATCCTAAGTTGCCATCAAATAACATCAGTTTTTAAGTATAGTCCCTAAACTCAGATTTGCTCATTCTGTAGTATTATTCAAATCCTATTCTTTTTAAAAAAAAATATTTCTGGATGTCCATCTTTGTATATCTCTCACTTGACTTGTCCCCAGTGGAGGCTTTGAACACAAGAAAATCGCCAATAAGGATTGGAGGAAAATATGGACTTTTAACACCATGGATCCTCCATGATGAATACAAAAGTCTCACCTAATTCAAGAAGAAGCAGACTACTATGGTAAGTTATGAGTGGATGCAATTGTGGATAAAAAGAGACTGGCACAAAATGAAAGACATATAAACAGCTGATAACAAAGATGACAACTGACAACTTCAGGACTACTTAGAGTAAGGGGAAAAGCACTGCAGTTCTTTTAAATGCCTGAAGAGGAAAAAGGAATAGGAGAATCTGTTGGAGTCAGACGAGTGACTGGGGTTTGGAAAGGGAACTCCCTTCTGCTGAGGACCATGCACACATTCTGCTCAGCACAGGGGAAGGACAGACAGCAAGTTGTCCACAGTGCACAAAAACAGAGAAGATGATGTAACTGTACAAACAACAGGAGTTAGCCCAGAGATAATTGCATTTCCCATAAACCATCTATGCAATAATACATAATATAGATTTCCAAAAAGGTGGTAGGTACAATTATTCTAGCAGATCATATTTGGCCATATTTGACCGATTAAGGTCCCTACAATGTTCATCCATTTGTTCATTCATTATGCTCTATAACACACTGAAATGTTTCTATTAGCTAATACTGGTCTAACCAAGTATATCTACACATGAAAATGCCCCAGAAAAGCTTCATTTGTAACTCAATCAATTATGAAATGCTGACACAAGCTGGCAACTTTTTTTTTTTTAACAAAGTCAGAGAAAAAAATAAATCTAACCCATTTTTTTACCTTCTTGGATAAAATAAAGATTTCCACAACAATTCTAATTGCAATACAGGAGACTTTTTTTGCCCTCCTCTTTGTGGGGAAGTAATGAAATGTGCCTATCTAAACTCTTCCTGTATCTATGTTAGAAAGAAGTCTTCCTCATCATGTAAATGTGATGCAGCACTAATTAAATGGAAGAAGCAAGGCAACATGACAAAATTTACCTAGTGTTTAAAAAACAAAGCTGTATTCAACAAAAAGAACAGCATGCAGTGTCACCCAGAAACAAAATTAAAAGAGTTAAAAATCATTGAACTGAACACCACGACAACGAGGGAGAAGCATTACTTCTTTAGATGTTACTCACTATCTACTGCATAGTAGGTTGAAGAAATACACATTCTGCACACACAGACATACAAAATGAATATCTGACTACAAATCAGTGTAACAGAACTTCAGGATAAAGTCACTGCAAAACTACTTAGTATTTCAATGTATGCTTACATAAAAGGAAAAACAATGTAAAAGAAGTAATTTGGTTTTCTTCTAATAACTGCAATTACAACTACTAAAAAGTAATCAATTGATAAGAATAAACAAACAATGGTGATGTTTATTGCTTATTGCTATAGACAAATAAAGCACTTGCTATCCTCACCTTAGGGACTCTTTTAGTGAAAAGAGAATTGGTGCCAAGTCACACACACAAGTCCAGCAGGAATAGGATCATTTGCTTTTCTCAGTCCTGAGATACAATAGCAATTCCAATACATGTCACAATGTAAAAGAGAAACCTGATTTGATAGATCGAAGACATAAAATGAGACAGTTAAAAGTTACACTTACTTCATAATTGTAGAATTTTCCTGAGACATTTCTAAAATTTAAAGAATCTTCTGGCCCCTGGACCACTCAAAAAGTCAAAAGCTCTGCCATTCACCAAACATTGTGTTGCCTTTGATCCCACAAAATAGAAGTAATCCCTGAGGAGTATATTTGACAACACCATTGTAGCTGTCCAATTAGATGATAATAATAGAACATAGGGAGGCTTAAAACATCTGACTAAGACTGTTATTAGATCTAAATGGAAATCAAGAGTTTCACTTTCACAGCTGATCAGAGTTTCAAAGTATACCAAGAAAACCCTAGAAGAAGGGTTTCTTTCTTCTTTAGAAGAAGCCAAAGGACATAACAGTTCTTTTTTAATCATGAACACAGACAAAAAAACAGTAACATTTCATGTGAACAGAAATCCCAAACTTACTCAGCTTTCACTTTTACATAGGACTTACAATAGGAAAATGGGAAAATGGGAAGTGTTCATAAATATATTCTCTGTTGTAAAAAGGAACTTAGTCTGTTTTGCCAAGTCTACAAGCTGACACCTCAGAACAAGGAGGAGGGGAGAACAAGCACACACCTGCAGAGGTTTACTTTCATCATGATCCTGTTAAGACTCCATACTCCCTGGGGCAGCAGTAAGCACAGAATCAGGAACAGCCAGCCATGCTCTCATGCAGAAATAACCTTTGAGATATACAGCTGGTCTAGTCACACATAATTTCTCTAAATGCTGCCTATGAAAATCTAATGAAAACAGTTCGAGGGTCCCTCCCCTCTGGACTCTGATGTCCAGGTCCAGGGCACAATACAGTGCAGCTTCATCTGGCTTTGCTATTTTCTGAAAAGAAATTTGGATTTTAGGAAGATGCTGACTGATGATTGGAGATAGGTGGCACAGAAGTCATTCTTATTTTGTACATCCCTAACTTTCTACTTTCTTTTGAAATATTTCTTTCAGTTACATAATCTTTAGTACCTTGCACCTTTTTTTTTTCCTTTTTTTATAAGGTATTTCATCATTTGGTATTTACTGCCTCTCACGTTCTCAGAACTGACACTTTCAGGTATACATAGCAGTAATAGATGCTTGCTTGTTTTCTTCCACTTTGTGCCTCAGTCTTGAGCTCAGGGTTTACTAAGCAGAGCAAGTAAGGTGACCCTACTCTTCAGCTAAGACTATAGATTCCCAGGTTGTTCCAAATGAGATCCAGTTAACTTCCTCAGACTTCAGTGGGACCTCTCCTTTTCAGTTTCCAATAGGATAGCAAGTGATACAATGACAGCTTCCTACACTGATGCCAACAGTTCAGAAGTTTAAAACTCCACACTTCACTACTGAAGGTCTCAATTCTTAAGGGCAAAGTCTGGTCAGTTACACAGAGGAAATGTATTATCCTATTACTGCAAATACTGCTAGGGTTATCTCTGAACACATTATACTAATGACCTATACATTGCCTATGTTCAGGACAAACACTGGAAGTACAGCAAAGTGTGTTCACATATGCCCAAGGCACATCACAGAAAAATACACTTACCTCATACAAACAAGTGGGATACCAAGCTGATAAAGTTGCAATAATCTTGACTGTTTCCAGAAGGGCAGTACAACCCCAGCAGAAACACAAGCAAGATCCCAACTCCCAGACCTCCTATGAGACTTTTTCTGACCCTCTGGAGATAGAAAATCTTGCATGCTTGGAGTAAGTTAGTCCTGTGACAATCAGGGGTCAGGAAAGGCACACAGATACTCAGCAGTGCTGCCACCCATGGACCAGCACCTTCCTCATCAGTGCATGGGGACATGTGACAAACCCTGTGTGAACTGAAGATAGTTAATTCACAAAGGATGTTCCTTCCCTTTAACCTATTAACAATGCTTTCACTGATGACTAGGGAAATTTCTGCTTTTTTTCAGATTTGATGTAAAAATCAATAGCATAGAAACCTCAGGTCATCAGAGATCCTCAGGAAGCTTTGTAGGACAAAGTCTTGCAGTCTTTGTGAATTCCTGACTAGATTCTTTTTAAGTTTCCCTTCCTGTTATATATTAAACACTTGCTAAGTTTAGGCTGGAAGTGGCTTCGGGGTAAGAAATCCCAGTGTTTATTTTATATAACAACTTGCAAGGTAAGATCATTATTATTTCATTATATCAAGAAGTGAACATAATTTTCTTTCATAATTGTTTTACCTACCAATGCACTTACATGAGATGTTGCTAAATGATTCAATATCTTTGACTGAATCCTCTGAAATTCTTCTCCAAAGAAAAATGGAGAACATTAAGTTCTGCCACCTTGTACCACAGGCAGTTTTCATTCTGCAGACCTTCTGCTATTGGTAACTTCTTTGTTAGCAGTGCTCTACGAAAGTCTATAAATTCTCTTCAACATATCATAAATAATAAAAACTGTAACTTCAGAAACTTATGTTCCTTTCACACTGTAAATTTTACTCATTTGTTTTGTTGCTTCGATGTCAGTTCAAGATATTGCAATTGTTCCTCCACAATATCTGCCACATTGCCTCGGTGTTTCCTGGCCAGCAAGAGGCTGTTACGGATGCTCAGCCTCACCCATCTCCATCAGTAACACAGACTGGGTTACTGGAAAAGAAGAGCTAGAAGACAGAAAGAGTCATTGCTGTCATCCTTAAATATCTAAGTGGAAATTTTAGAAGTTCTACTGCAAATGCCCTCAAGTATCCCACTGTACTGGAGTTGCTTTAATTTCACCACCCTGGTACAGTGGAATATGTTGATCCCACACACCACCTGAACTCCCTCGTGTTCAGTTCTGGGCCCACTACTACAAGAAAGACATTGAGGTGCTGGAGTAAGTTCAGAGAAGGGCAACCAACTTGGTGAAGGGTCTGGAGAACAAGTCCCATGAGGAAAGGCTGCGGGAAGTGGGAATGTTTAGTTTGGAGGAGGCTGGGGGGAGACCTTATTGCTCCCTACAACTACCTGAAAAGAGATTGTAGAGAGGTGGGTGCTGGCCTCTTCTCTCAAGTAAATGATGATAGAATTAAAGCAAATGGCCTGAATTTGCACCAGGAAATGTTTAGACTAGGTATAAGAAGAATTTCTTTACTGAGAAAGTAGTTAAGTGTTGGAACAGGCTGACCAGAGAGGTGGTGGGATCACCATCCTGGGAAGTATTTCAAAACAGTGTAGATGCCACACTTCAGGACATGCTCTAGTGGGCATGGTGATACAGATAGGATAAGTATATTTTATTATTTGGGGGGGTGGATGTTGATGGTTGGATGGGGTGATCTTAAATGTCTTTTCTAACCATGACAAATCTGTGATTCTGAACCCTCTGAGCAACCCTCCTAGTCCATGTGGTCCTACCAGGACAAAGGAAAGCCAAAGCCAGGCAGTGGGTATGGTGCAGGCAGATCCATGAGCATCCCAATTCATCTCTCTGTTCAGGGCTAAGAGAAACCTAAGAGTTCTCAGAGCACAGACTCCCCCACTCAGTAAGTACCACTTGTATATACTCATTCATATCAACTTCTAAAAAGTCTCCTCTCCCACATGTGCCCAGAATAAAACTTCCACAATCTTTAAATTACCATTTGAGACTCTTTCTCTACCTTTTACATTTGGTCATAGTAGATTTATTGCAGTTAACTATAAATTAATAAATACAGCAAGAAAAAAATCTTCAACTCATGTATAACTCAAGGGTTGGACTTGATGATCTCTGAGGTCCCTTCCAACCCAGCCAATTCTATGATCCTAATCCAACAGACTTAGAAAGTACAGATAATAAACTAGAAATTTCTAGTATATGTGGTATTTTATTAAATTAAAAAAAAAATTGAAAATTGAAACTAATTTTAAATTAGCTTAAGGAAATAATGCATAAAAACAAAGATTAGCAGAGTGGAACTAAATTAATATAGCAAATCACTTACTGCGTTGCAAAACAGAAGGCAATTTTTGTATAGACTTCAATCATGAAAAACAGTTGTTTAGGAACAATTCTCAAAGAAGGTCACTACGTTTTCTGAAAGAATTACCGAACAAATAAAATAAAATAATCAATATAACGGTTCTCAACCTATATAAATCACTAAACATGGATAGAAACTCACAGAATGTAACTGTAAACATTACAAACTGCAAATGCTTAGGACAAAATACCTACAATCCACTCTTTTAATGAATATCAGGATCTTTCATGGCACTAAGCTTGAGAACCAACACACATCTGTCTCAAGATCAGCTGCTGTGACAGATGCAGGAGCTCACCTCTATTTGATCAGAGGTTGTCCCCAACACAAGCCCCCACTCCACAAGTGTGAGCTTCTGCTGCGTGTGATTAGCCACATGCATGGGCAAACAGGGAGGGGAGGGCACCTTCATCCATGATGATTGGCAGAGAAATGGCAATGGGGACATTTGCAGCACGAGTCTTGGTGGCCCAGACCTTCCACACTCAGTGATGACGCTTTCTGCCATCTCCCCACAAGCCTCACCTCAGTTAAAAGTATTTCTTGGATTCATACTGGTGTTACCACTGTTACATTCTTCTGCAACATGCCAAGTGTTGCAGGGCATTTAATTGCCATAACCCATGATTTAAAACACTGCTGTTGGAAGAACCACTCTCCTGCTGCCAAGAGCCCAGATGCTGGAACACTGACAGCTGGACTGCATGCTCCGCATCCGCTTGCAACGAGCTTCAAGAGCCTTACAAAAAGCACCTGGTACTGGATTATTATCACTTGGCAGGCTTAGGATTTCTACAGAGAGTAGGACTAACAAAATTTAGAAGTCTGACCTGGCTACCTATTCTAAAACAGGGGAGAAAAATCATGTTCAGAAAGCCGAAATGTGTACATCTTACAGAAGAAAACATAAATTGCTCCTCAAAGATGAGGAAATCTCCCCCTTTTGAAAGGCTTCCAAGTGATCATTGTCATTCCTAAATTCAGTCAATATGTATTACACGAGAAACCCAGAGTGGGCAAAGCATTCTCCTCTAGATCCTTGTAGTATATCAAAAGCATTATTTTCTGGAGTTTGGTAATACTGGTTATGTCCTTTTATCCAAGATTTCAGGAATTAAATTCAGTCACCAAGAATAAGAGATCCAAGCATGATCTTCTTTTTCCTGTACACAATAGGAAGTAGAGCCATTATTTTTAATCCATAGGAAAGTGTTCTATTAATTAATTAAGCTATAAAAAGAAATTTCCATACTAAAGCTTCTACCTTTTTGCTATCAACAAAACCATTGCAATGGATTTTCAGAGAAGGCAGCATCTCAGCAAAGATGCCAGCAATCTGAAAAACAGCTGCTACATTGCAGAGTACTCCCTGAAGAGATGATGTCTAATGAAGAGTCTGGAAGATAATTTTTACAGGTCATTTCAAGCAAGATAGTTGAGGCTGGAGATAAAAATGATGTTATGCTAATAGCAGAATTTCTTATATTGCACACAGGAAATTCTTACATTGACTTTAAAAAAAAAAAAAGTAGAAAAAGAAAAAAAAGGAAAGGTTTTAACATTTGTATTGGCTTTGGTAGTGTCAAGAAACACTTGATCTGAGAAGCACAAAAGCTGAGGAATAATCTATGCCTCAGGGCAGTTATGCACATCAGCACTCTCTCTTCCCCTGTTTTCATCTGATTATTTGTGTGCCTCATTTACTTTACAACTGACATCTTAATGCATAATTATCCTTCCTCATGTGTATAAGAAAATACATTTTTCATGATTCAAAACATTTCAAAGTATAAATATACAACCTAACCAGATACCTGATTGAATTAGTGGATTCTCACTTAGCACATTACCTATTTGTTCTTCAAAAACATTTTTTTTCAATACAAGTCCTATCGCTTTCACATCAGCACTCAGGGTTGAAGTTAGACCTTAAAATGCACTTTCTGTCCTATTTTAAACTACAAAATAGGGTTCTTTACTAATTAAATACTTAAATATCAGGGAAAAATACAGCATCCAACATTCCACATCAGGAAACAATCTCCTGATATGTATGTCAAAATGTACTTTTGATAGATTAAAGGCAAGACTCAATGATCAGATGGAAGAGGACTATTAGAAAGAGTTTACCTGGACATAGTTTCTAATAAACAATGGAAGTATAAAAAAGTAGCATTGTCTTTTAGAAACCATTTAGTTACAAATTCTGCAGGTAGCCTGAAGTGTGTTTTCCTACACAAAAGGAAATCTATGATCCTAAATCTACAAAAGGTTTTGCAATCAAAAGAAAAGTATTATTTTTCAGCACAAAATCCCATTAGAATTACATTTTGCATCACAGCATATATAAAGGTAGCCCACTTGCTGTCAAAAGATTGCATGACCCTGTTTGGTGTGGCTGAGCCCCAGGTATCTTGCTGGAGTCTTACTTGCAACAAAGATCCCAGCTTGCTGGGATACAGTAAAGCTGCTCCCCAGAAAGATGGGTACTGAATTCATACTCATTCTGCATGGTATACATTGGTAAATACAAGTACTGAAATTCAAAGAAAGCCTCAAATACATGAGTAAGTCTTTCAGGTCTCTCAATACTCATAGTTAGCACTGACAGGTCAGTATTTCAAATATTTTTTCCAGTTTACAGGTAATCTAATATTTAAGCACACTGTATTCTCTCAGCCTCAATGTAACAGAACAACCCAATCATTGCAGCTCAACTCTGACACAGCACCAAGCCAGTTGGGTTAATCGCTCATAATTATTCTGGTTTTTAAGGTGACCATGCCATTTTACAATTAATGAATCATCTGAAAAATCACTGGGAAAAGAAAAAATTATTTGCTGCTGTGAAGGGACTGTATATCAAGACTCAGGGGTAAATACTAAACTAAAGTAGTAGTTGGATGGATTAGGGCTTTAGCTTCAAATATGAGAAATAGTTCTCTTAAAATGGGTTGCCTTTTTTTAAATTATCCAGGCACTATACCACTCAAAGGCAGTCACAAAACAAGTCATGAAAAATGTAATCTAAGAAGAACACATGCAATAATGTCAGTATTAGCAGCACATTACTACTTGATAAAAACTATTCCTTGGTATCAAACTACTTTGTAAGCAAAGGTCACATGCAATATTACACCATTAAGTGTGTCACTCTCAGAACTGTGTAAAATGAGGTACACTTTGGGGTTTTTTGGACATCAGCTGTACTCTGTATTACTGTTCTGCATTAATCACCATTACAAAAGATGTTCCTGGGGCACTTTTGTACATTCAAATAATGCCTATCATCTTCCAGCTAGCATGGAAAAAATAATAATAATAAAAAGCCCCTAGCAATTGCTTCTACCAAGAAATATTCTAAGTGAACTCTAAGTAGCTTTAGTTAAAACATTTTAATATATCAACTGATGTAATCTGAAGGGTTATTTTTTTGTGTTCACACTTAAGCATAGAGGGATGTTGAGGGACAGACCCACAGACCCCACGGTTTAGACTCATAACCAAATGGTCACTGAAGATGCACACAAGGACTTGAAAGTATGGCACCTGACAACAAAAGCAACTCTATGAGCTGTCCCATTTCTGCAGAAGCAGTTAAAGAACAAAAACTGACAAACCATGTATGGTTTGATAAGACACACACACTAAGCCCTAGTAAATTCAAAGCACATGATATACTGATTTTACATAATTTACCTGTAATACACAGATAAGGTAAGGGTTATACACACCCTTCATCAGCAGAACCCTCAGGATCTCTGGACACTCTACAGATACAAAGTAAGATTCCTGTAATGCTCGCTACCATAATAGCATCAGGAAATACTGGTCATTTGAGGATCATTAAATAGAAGGAAAAAAAGTGTTCTTACTGTGTGTAGATCACAAAGATTAGACACAGTACTTCCTGAACACAGGCCATATGATTATGATTTTGTCCATGGCCATATGAAGGCCACTAGTAAAACTAATGACTAGCTCAAAAGGCAGATCTGCAAAATGTACCTAAAACATGATGTGAGTGGAATTTAGGCTGGAAAATTCAAAACCTGTGCTTAGTAATCACTATTCTCTGGAGGAGCTATACCCACTGTGTTCATCCCTGACAGCCAAGGCAGCCCTTGCAGCAGTGTGTAGATATTGTCTAGAGGTGCCTCTGAAGTGGCTCCTACCACATACCCACAGAAGTCCCAAAGGACACCTTCCCCATGCCTAACATGATGTTCATGTAAAAAAACAAGTACTGTTCACTAAAACACCCCTGTCAGCAGCAGGGATCTTCTCAGTCCTGAGAAGGGGCACTGTCCTCAAATTTATACCTGCCACACATGACAGGTAACTTTTGTCAATTCCGTTAAAGACTGACATCTTTCATCAGGAAGAAACTCCAGGGTGCTGGACCTACCTGTATGATAGAATCAGTCACCTAAGGCTTTGATATAAAACAGTTGGAGATAAATTCCTGCACTTAGTGCCATCCTAGGTGTTCAAAGTAACTTGTAGGCTTTCCTTATTGCCACTGTGAGATGATGAGGCAATCCCCAAAGCTGCTAGCACAGGCTTATACTGCTGAAGTGAAAATATCAGCACCCCACTGACACTGAAGTGTTTAAGAGATGTTTTGAATTACATATGCAAGATGTATCCACTCAAAGCTGCACAACCATTTTGAATGAGTACAATAGCAAAGGAACTTCAGAATTGCCATGTTAGTGCAAAGCTGAACTGAACATCATGAGGTTTTTCTTTGGAAATCAATCATTAGATGCATTCATATATTCTGAGATGGACTTTAAGTCCAAAGTGCCTGATCAATTCCACGTGTATACCACATTGCCATCATGCATGCTCTTATAGCTGCATTAGCCTATTGAATTAGTGCTACTACAAAGACTTAGGAATAGCAAAACAGCAGTGAGTTCTGAAAACTCTAGTTGCTCTTAACTCCGCTTAAAAATACACAAACACTCTGAGTGTTGCCAGTTTCCTTGCTATTACTGCTTTCCTATATCCAGGATGTTCAGAAGTGGCTACTGAGATCCTTATAGATATAATAGCAAAAACTAAGAGGCTGACATCTGGACTTTACCAGTTAAGCAATATACACAATTTGTACTAAAGAAAGTACACATCTTCTGGCAATAACCTGAGATTTTAGGATTCATCTTGCACTGCGTAATACCTGTTTTCTTCCTCTGTGGGATAGCTTCTCTTCAGAAGCATTAACAAGTGGTAATTATAGAAGTCATGCTGAGCACACATAATCAAAGGGACACTGTCAACAGGGAATGTCAACTGACGTGGATGGTAAGAACTGCAGCTCCCAGAACCTTTATAATTTATGTTTCATTTAGTTTTTATAGCATATGTTCTTACACCCCACTTTAAACTACTTTAAATTACTATCTGACAAAACTTAGACAATGAATTACACGAAGCTATGTGTCTTTGATAAAATACGATAATAGAAGGATTATGGTTTTATGAACACGCCTGTAATGTGCACTATCTCGGTGGCAGCAACTGATTGTAGAAGTTAAAATCTCTAACTATATGAAAGCCATGAGACATCTCCAGTTTTAGCTAAACCCGGCGTCCCTCGCACCGCTCTGCACAGCACCCTCTGGTAACCGACCCTTCGCCTCCCTCCGCCGCGGGGCAGGTCCCACGCTCTGTGCCGAGGAACCGGACACACGGGCACGGGGATGCTCCGCACCGCAAGCACCTGTCCCGCCGCCTCCGCTCCCCATCCAGAGGCAGTCAGCCCTCATCACGGCACCCCAGCCCGCTCCGCGCCCGCGCAGGGGGGGCAGACAAGAGGAAAGACCCGCGGGCCCGGCGGACGAGACTCACACGGGGTAGAAGGCATAGGGCGGCAGGGCGCTCTCCTCGCACGGCTCCGCATCCAGCAGCAGGTAGTCCTGGCTGTCGTTCCGCCGGGCTCCGGGCGCCGGGGAGCTGCTCTTCCGAGGGGCGTAGGGCTGCGCCTGGCTCATGTTGTCCCGCGGCGGAGGCTCCCGGGCACCCAGCGGCTCCCTCCCTCCCGCCCTCAGGCCGCCGCGGAAGCAGCGCGGCACAGCGGTCGGTCTCCTGACAGCGCGGGGGGAGTAGCGAGGCTCCCGCAGCCCTACCGAGCCCTGCCGCGGGTACCGTGTCAGCCGCTGCCGCCCGCCGCGCCGGAGGCGATCGCAGCTCGGCACAGAGGCTGTAAAGTTTGCGGCGCCTCAGATGGCGCGGCCGTTCCCGGGCGGAGGGTGGGGGCGGGAGGTGGGAGGGCGGCCGGTTCCGCGGGATGCTGGGCGGCCCTCGCCGTCCCACCGCCCCCCTGCGTCCCCTGCCCGGTCCCGCCGGCTCCGAGCCGCTACCGCCCCGCCCCGGTTCCCGCCTTAGCGGAGCTGCCGTCAGCGGTCGCCCCGGGGACGCGCCCGTCGCGGTGTCATCGTCTCACCTGCGCTGGCGCGGTGCAGCCTGCTGAGCAGCTGTGTGCGTACATGTGCTGCAAACATACCCAAAAAGAGCGCAATGTTCTAAAGACACCCTCTGCAGGGACGATGCACACTTTCGTCTACTTCGTATAAAACGCCCTCTGAAAAAAATCACGCAAAACTCTTCCCCCCGGAGCCTGGCAGGACTTGAGGCGAGCGGCTGGCTGGCTGCTGACGGCCGCTGTCCAAGGAGCAGGAGCTGGGCTTAGGGCTCTGTTTTAGCTCGGAAATAACACCGGGAGCTGTGCTTGTGTCCTTTGACAAATGATGTTCCTCTGCTTCACAGCAGAGCTTGTTTTCATCAACTTTAACAATTTCAAAGTAAAAGCAGGGGCAAAATGTCACCTTTCTTAGAAGGAAAACAAAAAACAAAAAACAAAAAACAAAAAACAAAAAACAAAAAACAAAAAACAAACAAAAAAAAAAAAAACAAAAACAACAACAAACCCACAACCCCAACACAATAGTTTCACAGTAAAAGCACATTAGCAAAATTTAGCTCAAGAGCTCATTGATGACATTCTTATTTTATTTATGTAGACTGTAATAGGTTAACTATATGAAAATACTTATGAACTTTTTTAGGATAAAATGTAAGGCACTGAAGAAA